>NW_027266268.1:10446250-11047500 GCF_022045235.1 Haliotis cracherodii
GAAAGCATATATTTCTTTTTGGTAAGTTCTTTACTTGCAAAGCAGTCGTCTATTATGAAAAGGGTTGATTCTCCTTTGTATTTTTCATAACACACTCGTAAACAGTCTGGTAAACGATCGCCCGGATCAACTTTGTACACCCCGGGATCATTCATTACCCAATCTCTCGATAGGTATGTTTTATTAACGTTTATAGTCGGTCACAGAATAATAAAATGGTCGGAAACATTCTGATGATGACTTTGTAAAATATCTAGAATAAAAGCTGTTTTTCCACACCCCGTTTGCCCACAGATGATAGCCTAGTGCAGTTCTTTCGAAAAAGGATTATTAATAGATCGCTTGTACGAATCTTCCATTCTGTATATTAAGTTGTGCGTCCATAATCACGTACAAATATATGTTTAATTTACCATCCGTTTCGGCGACCTTCCTTATCTGTATAGTAACACCCTCACTAGCATTTTCTATTCTCCGCCCACTTTCGTGTAGTTGGTCATCATCTGTGGTTCACATGTCGAGCCATAACGTATACTTCGTGGTAAGGAATTCAGCCATCGATACATTCCCGAGAGACAGATCTTTCACGACCATGTTAACTTCTGGGCTTCGTTTTATAGAAGGGAGTATTTCAATCTCATCCAACTGTTGATATGCTCCCATGCCTTGACTATATAGTTGATAAGGTACACCCGCAATAGTCAATTCTACTTTTGTAATCTTTGGGGTGTAGAATGCCTCGGTATCTCTTACAAATGGTTCAGAAGGGTCCTCGAACAATATTAAAATACCCTTCAACGATTTAGCGGGGACGTTGAAACGTCTGTTATACTGGTTACGAATTTGTCTGGCTAATTCAGGATCTGTTATCATATCATACTCCATTGAGATATTGTCAATGGAATAGCAAGCATCATCGGCAGCTTTGATTACTCTGCTGTAGTCATTAAAAGTGAGTTCGTATTCTAACCTATCGCCTTGGGATGCTTCATAAAGAAATTCATTCCAAGCATTTTCAGTATCTTGTGACTGCTCAACCTTTTGGATGATGAAAGCAACACCACCCTTAAAGTTCATACGATCGTCTCTCCACTCGTTACTCAAGAGGGCAAAGCTCGGAAGAAGCCGACCTTTTTTCAGTAAATAATTCCTGTCTTCTCTTACAGAGTGTGCACCAGCGTACAGAATACCTAGACCATGGTTAACTCCATGCAGACAAATACGTTCATATGCCCACCTATTGTACGGATTATTTGATGCATTCCATGCTAGATCCTGCGGTAATGGGGCACTAATTCTTTAAGTATATGTCTAATCTGATAGTACACGTGAAATGATAAAACAGACTTATTTAGTTCAAATCCTTGGGCATAAAGAGATACACCACATCCTGTTGTGGCACACCATATGGCAAAGTTTAACTGGTTCTGCCACAATTGCATTGGATTGTGGAACCAATCGTGCACCATTGTATCGCTAGTTGCCGTGACCCTGTATTTTCCAAAAATATCAGGAAACTGAACAAAATACTTAGCCCCAGAAGCTCTTACTAAAATCGACTGGTTCATAAGGTAAGTTGCTTCGATGCTACACTCGGTATCAGCACCTCCCATATTAAAGTTATAATATAGTATCTTTGTATTTTTAATATGTATCTTACACTCCCGGGAATAACAAATGGCCAGTCTATTCAACTGCTTTACGTCAACACGGCTAGGCAACTTAAAGTCACTCTCTAACTTTATTACCTATAACATATTACCAATATAAGTACTGCAAGAGGTAATAATAAAGTCTTTGGGAGCTAGTCTCACACAAAATGAGTCAAATGGGGTGCTGATTTTAAGCAGTGGAGCACATTCTATAAAACTTGACAGGGACTTAGCAAATACACTTGGATTTATAAGAAGAGAAGTAACATTTGACACAACAGTGCATGGAGTTAAATAGCCTGATATAGTTCTCTGTAAAGAGTTGTGCATCCATCTTGAGCAGATCAGTACAACCGATGATATTCAACTCGAAACTCCTTCAACTCTGCTAAGAGTTATTCCAGTCAAAGATGAAAAATACAATAATGGTAGAACAGAATTTTTCTCATCATTACAATATAAAAAGTTAAAGTATTATTACAGATCTCAAAATTTCTGTGCTAGATATAAAACATCATCCTGTACATATAGGATATTTGAGTGTCACACTCAATATTATAAATAGTGGTTGATTCTTCAGGCCCTGGAACGCATAACCTTAGACAATGCAATACAATTGCGCTTTCCGATCTTGGAGACAATGAAGGATAAACTCAGTACCGATGGCAAGTTATATGCTTTACACTTACAAGATAATGTATGCAAGCGGAAAGAAGTTGTATTCACAGGACCAACACCTAATCTAGGAGATTTAAATGCTGTTGATGTTAGTAGACTCCATAAAAACACTTTATGCAATCTTTTTCGCGATGATAATTGGGTCGTCCACCAAAAGTTGCTATCTAAAATTTGGTTACTGAATTCGATGATATAGTAAATAACTTGAATGCTATACCCAATAGTGATAGACCGCCTCCGTGGTCTAGTGGTAGAGCGTCCGCCCGGAGAGCGGAAGGTCCAGGGTTCGATCCCGGGCCGCGTCATACAAAAAGACGTTAAAAGATGGTACTTGTTGTTACCCTGTCTGGCGCTCGGCATTAAGGGGCTAAAACAAGGACTGGTCGGCTCGGAGTCAGTATACTGTGTCTGAGTGGGGTATTCATGTTAAACTGCGGCATGGTATCTCAGTGGGCTAGCACTATAAATCGGCACTTACAAGCAGCCACACACACACATACACGTGCATGCACGTCGCTATATACGTGCAATAATCTTGGACGCGACGTTAAACCCAATTTCACCTCACCTCACCCAATAGTGATACACTTATTATTGAAGTCTTGTTTGGGAATGAACCGGAAATGCCTCTGATATAATACCAGGTCTATCAATCAAATGGCTCAAGAAACAGGAACGTCAACATTGTAGTATAATTATTTATCCAGGAGTATCGCTCGTTGCAACCCTAGAGGGGTTCCAAGTTAATAAAGGATTTGGTGGGGTGCTCCTTTCACTTACTACAATGTTTTTGCCATATAATATGCATCTTATAAGGCTGGTGTACACTCTCAAGTTATTGTCACCCAACCAATTAAACACTCTGGTGTCATAATATATGTTATCGGTTTATATCCGGTGCTAGATGAAGCATCTGAAAAGATGGATACCGTTGATGGATTAAGTTTACGTGAAATAAGTGACGTAAAACATTGAATAGAGAAGGAGAGGGAGTTGAGACTTGGATTATATAGAAAGTATCACAGAGCTGTGAATGCTCTCGACGGAGTTGACACTGCGCTTGTAACAGCTAGCATGGGACTTGGTGTAGCCAGTGTTGATTTATTATCAACTAATATTGTCTCGCCTATCGTACTTGGCATGGAAGTTGCAGCAGGAGTCTCTGGACTGGCAGGAATAGCGATAAAATTTATTTCCCTTAAGTTTCAAAAGAAAGCAAAGTTGAATAGCATTGAGGATCATATTTCAAAAGCACTGGCTGATGGCAAGATATCCGAGGAGGAGTTTCCTTTAGTGTGGTCAGAACTCATCAAATACAACACAATGAAGCAGGAGATTCGAACAAATTCTTGTAAGACCAGTGGCATTAGTGAAGACGAGGAAAAAAAGTCTGAATCCCACACTTGACTGACTCAACCAACAATCTGATAAGGGGATGTTATTTCGGCAAAGTGAAAAATTGGTCATGACGTCATGTCGTTGGTCATATATCTAAATACAGGTAAAGGGACTTTGTGGTAGTCTGTGTTTACACCATTGTATCGCTAGTTGCCGTGACCCTGTATTTTCCAAAAAATTCAGGAAACTGAACAAAATACTTAGCACCAGAAGCTCTTACTAAAATCGACTGGTTCATAAGGTAAGTTGCTTCGATACTACACTCGGTATCTCTGCGATATAACGTATTACAAATATAAATAATGCAAGAGGTAATAATAAAGTCTTTGGGAGGTTGTCTCACACAAAATGAGTTAAATGGGGTGCTGACTTTAGGCAGTGGAGCACATTCTATAAAACTTGACACTTGGATTTATAAGAAGAGAAGTAACATTCGACACAACAGTGCATGGAGTTAAATAGCCCGATATAGTTCTCTATAAAGAGTTGTGCCTCCATCTTGAGCAGATCAGTACAACCGATAATATTCAACTCGAAACTCCTTCAACTCTGCTAAGAGTTATTTCAGTCAAAGATGAAAAATACAATAATGGTAGAACAGAATCTTTCTCATCATTACAATATAAAATGTTAAAGCAGGGTATTATTACAGATCTCAAAATTTCTGTATTATATATAAAACATCATCCTGTACATATAGGATATTTGAGTGTGACACTCAATATTATAAATAATGGTTGATTCTTCAGGCCCTGGAACGCATAACCTTAGACAATGCAGTACAATTGCGCTTTCCGATCTTGGAGACACAGAAGGATAAACCCGGTACCGATGGCAAGTTATATGCTTTACACTTACAAGATAATGTATACAAGCGGAAAGAAGTTGTATTCACAGGACCAACACCTAATCTAGGAAATTTAAATGATGTTGATGTTAGTAGACCCCATAAAACACTTTATGCAATCTTTTTCGCGATGATATCAATAAATGGACTATGCGCAAAAATTTGAGTGGCTACTTAGTATCGTTGTCATGTCGTTGGTCATATATCTAAATACAGGTAAAGGGACTTTTTGGTAGTCTGTGTTTACAGTATTGGGTCATCCTATCAATCATTGACTTTAGACCAATGATATGCACTTTAACAATACTTGGGGGTGGTGGGATAGCCTAGTGGCTTAGCCCACATGAATACAATGTGTGAAGCCAATTCTGGTGTTCCCCGCCGTGAGATGGCTGGATTATTGCTAACGGCGGCCTAAAACTATACTCACAAATATATGACTGATATTTGATTGATGATTAACGCCGCATTCATAAATATTCCAGCTATATGACGGGTGACTGTTAAGAATTGACCTTCTCTGTCAAAGCCTGAAGGGACGTTCGAACAAAGTTTGGCCCTTACTCTGTGAAGGTTCTTCCTCTAAGGAACTCACACAAAGGAAAGTCAATTCTTATAATTGTTTATATCGCTATTTTACTCCAAAGGACGTAGGACCATAATCTATATACAATTATATTTGGAACGTGTAGCTTCATGTTTATGCTGACAGCCATACAACAAACAGCTGTATCGCGGAATAAAATAGCCTGGTGGTTAAGGCTTTCACGCGTCATGCCGAAGGCTGTGGTTCGATTCCCCACATGGATACAATATGTGAAGCCCATTTCTGGTGTCCCCAGGCGCGATATTGCTGGAATATCGCTGAAAGCGGCGTAAATCTATACTCACTCTCTCACTCAGTCGGTGACATTGTCTGCGTCAGGAATAGATAATGCAATAAGCTGATGGATTGTTGTTTCGCCAACATAAGAAGCCGAAGAGTCATTGAGACAGCTTCTAGGCCAGGAATACGGTTTACACAGTGTCAACTATCCTCATGCCTGAAGCAAACATTCCCGCGTTTCTAGCTCATAGAGAAGACAGAGAGCTCCCATTCCAAAGAACTATCAACTTATTTCCAAGAAAATATTGAGATGTGAATTGCAGTGGGTTGTTTTAGATTGTGTGAGGCTGCTTGGAACGCTGTTTTGGGATATTGAACGTGTTTACTAATTTTCAGTGATCCCTTCATACCATTCTCACTGCTATTTTGTCATTTACACCCAAAAGGAACTTGTTTCGGTTGATAGTCCAGCTTGTTCTTTATAAACAGTTTATAAACATTACAAAATCACGATAGTTTTATTTGGAAAATTACGTACTTTCAGGTTTGAATAATTTGGAAAGTTTTGGAAAGAAAGTATTTTTTAAAGTGGAGTATTTCGTAATCTTACTGATATAGAACATAAGTGGAAACTGTCATCGGACTTTGTGCTGCGTACTGCATTGCATGTACATTTTCCTCAATAACCCATAAAATGTGTTTTATGTCAAATACAATCATCGGGTTAATCATGGGTTTGAATGAGTTATGTGAAATACGCCCAAGTACCCTCCATAATTTATGTACTCTCTTCAATTTCATGGAACGTTCTTAACCATGCCCGTCAACAAACCTCTGATGTTTCTGTGACCCTCTTCTGATCCGGTTCGGCCTCCCTTTGCCACTCCCCCAAACCACCATTGGAAATTAGAAGCAAGTACTGTAATCTAATTAACGCCGACTTGAACTGTACATATAATCCGATGTATCACGGCGTGTCAGTTTAATGTGAGAGGAAGGCAAGAAGTGATGTAGGTCTTAGACATTTACCACTTTGGTCCAACTCTTGGGCCGGGTAAGGCACTGACAAACCAAGAAACAACGAGGTCGAACCGGGATTCGAACCCACGATCATTGGTATCTGGTATACATTAGGGATGCAACTCTGCACAACGTACTTCTCAACTGTATATTGACGTCTCGCTAAATATGACAACCTCTTATGATGTACAATGCCGACAGTACTGCGATACATAGGAGCATTGAAATCATCTTTGTTAAGAGTGAGTGAGTGAGTTTGGTTTTACGCCGCTTTTAGCAATATTCCAGCAATATCGCGGCGGAGGACACCAGAAATGTCTTTGTTAAGAATACACGATAATGTGATAAAGAGCTACAAAGAAAAGGCCCACATCTTGCCTGTCTCTACAGTCCCCCCGCTAACAGTAATGTATCAGAGATTCAGCAGTCTCAGCACTGTCTATCACAGACAGCAGGGTGGAGTTGTGTCTCTCGTTTCATGGATGAAGCTTGACAGGTAAAGGCTTCAGAGGCTGCAATTGTGAAAAATCTTCTCATCCACTGGTGTGTAGTGGAATATATCTCCCTTAGTGTTATTAAGACATAGATGTTTCTGATAAGAGAGAGTTAGCTTTAAAATCTCTCAAAAGAGTATTTTAGATATATCACGGCGTGTTGACTTTGTGTGGGAGGAAAGCTCGAAGTCATGAAGATCATAGACATTTAGGGACTGACAAGTCAATATTCGGGTGGGGGTGGCGATTTATTTAAATCCTTTTTTTTCTATTTTCCAAGGAAGATATTTTCTATTTCAACTAAATTCGAGCCCCCTATTCTTTTGAAGCCCACAAGCACGGGTAAATCTTCCCCGAGGCAAGAGAGTTAACTGACTTTAAAAGTCCAGTTTCCACCCTTGCCGAACTTGGCTGGAATTACTGGGCTCGATCGTAGCGCCGCCAGTGGCTGTTACCAGTTATGTACCTCCTAAGCCTTTCCTACTGGCCAATCAGATTCCATCTCTCGTATCACTTGCATTTGCTTCAAACAAAATGGCGGCGCACAGTCAGGACGATCTGATCGATAATCAAGATCTATATTGTGATCAAACGAGTCTTACATCGCGAAATGCATCAAATTACGTGCGTACCTTGATTAAAAACATGAAACTTACCACGATACATAGGAGCACCTTGATTAAAAACATGAAAAGATTTGGAAAACATCTGCTGACAACGAGTTGGCGGTGGAAATTCTGCAATCGACCGAAATCTGCATGACAGTTCACGAACGGGATTTCGATTTCGTTGCGCGATTTTTATTGGACTATGCATAGACTCTTCAGTCCAGCCAAAAATGTAACTCCATAATACCGGCCTAGTTCGGCAAGGGAGTAAAATTGGACTTTTATAGTCAGTTAACTCTCTTGCCTCGGGAAGATGGCACGGGTATGGTGCTGACAAAGAATCACGATCAGGTCAAATGTGCCAATGCAAGAAGGCCCATGTACACATTCCTAAGTTGTTACAGATTCATAGTAGAAAAAATAGCCGTCATATAGCTGGAATATTGCTTTAAACGCCTGAAACAAACGGAAAAAATCTTATCTTATACTTATTGTTCTTTTCTATTTTTTTGTGGGGTGGGGATGGATTGAGTAGAGTTAAAAACTTTACCATGGTTATGACAAAAAGTTGAGAGATGACCATTACAGAAAGAAAATAATCAAATGCATCTCATCAGGATGCATGCCCCATACAATTGGGCTTTTTAATACAACCGTGTTTACCTGAGGTGTTGTTTCACACGGAATCTTACGTGTGTTTAACAGTGATCCTTCCTGGTGTAGTATGTTAATATCATTCACCCCATGGTCTCTGCTAACCGTACCGCCCTTCACAAACACTGGGCGCTTACCTTTACTTATCGAAGTACGGACAGATTAAAATACACAATGCGGCAAAGAGGTATTGTTGTTGTTGTTGTTTTTGTTGTTGTTTTTGTTGTTGTTAGTATTAGCATTTTTAGTATTAGTATTATTAATTATGTACGGATAAAAATTAAAAATGCAGCAAAGAGGGTTTGGGTGATCCTAGCACAGTCAGCCTGGTTGGCCTCATCGTCAGCTCAGGGCTCTTGCCCCCTCTACAAGAAAGCCCAGACAGCGAATGGGACTAGCGCTGCCAAGTCAAACCCGCCCAGAACTTTTCGGAGAATGTGAAGACTCCCCAACATTGCAACCTTCTGCATTACCCAGACTGTCTGTATTCCTGGTAGCAAACCCGGGTACTCTCCCGATGTCAGTCAACAGATTGGGAGGTACCAAACCTAACTCACCGAGAACAATGGGGAGTCAATCAACTTGGTACTTGGGATGTAAGCGTGACATTTCGAAAACGAGGTCCGCATATTTGCCATGTTTTTCCTGAATCTTGTCAATCACATTACTGTCAAAAGGGACATATAATTCAATGATATAAATGATTTCATTGGATTTATCAAAAAGGACAAGATCAGGTTTGGTGGCCTGAATATGTCTGAGGCTGTATACGGGCCTATTCCAAAGGATTTTGTATTTATCATTTTCCATGACTCCCTCTACATATACCATGGATGGACCTCTGTGTCGAAACCACAACCATGGCGAAGACGGTAATAAAATGATGGTGCCACCCCACCATGTCGCTTAGGATACTGTGTCTGTGCCAAAGCTGGGCATCCACTGACAATGTGTTGGACAGTCTCATTAAATTCATTACATAACCTACATTTCATATTCACATTTTGATGCAAAATCACACATTGACGGCTTCGAGTTGGAAGTGACTGGTCCTGAGCAGCAAACAGAAAGCCTTCTGTTTCACTTTTCAGGCCAGACGAATTCACCCAAGGGAAGGACTCTGCAGGATTGCTGATCTTCACAACACACTGCACATAAACTCGATGCAGTGGTCGTTAAGATAGCCTCTCCTTTAAAAACTGAGTCTGGGCCGATTTGATATGGCCGCTTGGTTGACACTCATTTCTGTACCGTCCAGCAGTACAGAACCATCAACAAAATCAACACTGACATTGAGATTATGTCCCACATCCTTGGCTCGTTTTAGAAAACTGTGGAATGCCTTGTTTTCATCATGAGTCTTGACATGCTTCACAAGAGGATCATCAGACAAACAAATGTGTGCAAAAGTGCACAAAACAATTCTATCATGACGAGCCTCCACATTAATCAAACCACGTCCACCCATCATAATTGATAGATATAAGCGATTGAAGGAAGAGCAAGGGTGGTGGGATCTATTGTCTGACATGATTCTTCGTGTGAGGGTGTCAATACAATGAATTTCTTGTTTCGTCCAATCAACAACACCAAAAGATTACGAAATATTATGATGATAATGATGATGATGATGATGATGATGATTGTTGTTGTATGGGTTTGGAGTTTAAACATGTTTATACAAAATGTATATTATTGTGTATTATCCTAATCATCAAATATGAATAAGATGTATAATGTATACAATACACGGACAGAGAGTAGTACATTTAGACCCTTAACACGTTTAGCTATTAAACACAATCCTGAACATATTTAGACCATGAGCACAAACATTTACAAATATACCAAGCTAAGTTATGGTGACTAGGAAAGGTGACGTCTGTGACAACAGTCTACGATGCACTAAACGACTGCAAATCAAGAGAGTGCAGGTTCGTATCCCGCCGATTCTTTAAAAGTGTTGAGTTCATGAATGTGTTGTCACTATATACTAATAGTATTTCTATGATACAGGAAATGTAAGCTGACAATTAAAGTATAGACCTTCAACTTTTGTAAGTTACCACCCAACCGCCACCCACCGAAACCACCACCCCCAATCCATCCCAACCACCCCTAACCCCTACACAGACTTCGATATCCCAAGTCAAGACTTAAAATACATGTAAAAAGCGATCCCTTTCTTTATTACCTAAAATGCAGTTCAAGGGGCTGATAATGGTCTATCCCACAATTAGACCCTAAACATGTTTAGACCTTAACATATCATAAATAGGGGACAAGGTTTAGGTTTGTGTTTTTTTTATTTTAACACATTTTTTTGCAGTACATGCTTGTCGTAAGGGGAGATTAAGCGGGGTCAAGCGGGGGGGGGGGGGGCTGTGATGCATGTCATCCAAACACGTAGATCGATACTCCTGATGCCAATCACTGGATTGTCTGGTCTGTCAAACAACAAACAAAGAAAGGATATTGAACTAGTTCTTGGTGTTTATAGGCTTCAGGCGTGGCCCGGCAATGGGTGTGGTTTCACTCGGCTTGGGTTCAAGGGGGGCACGGGTGACCCAGTTGTCTAAGGCGCCGCGATTCGCTGTACAGAGTTGCGTCCCTTGGGTACGCCAGAAACCTATGATTGTGGGTTCGAATCCCGGTTCGCCCCGATTATGTTTCTAGGTTTGTCAGCACCATACCCGTGCTCGTGGGTTTCACCAAAGTGGTAAACGTCTGGGCTTTCCTCCCACATTAAGCTGACACGCCGCGATATAACTGGAATACTGTTAAAAGCGGCGTTAAACCTAATTCACTCACTCACTCACTTGGGTTCAAACCCTATGTTCCCCTTGAATATGATCCTTTCACAAAAATTGTAATCGTCACGCTGACGTGTTACCACGAGTGAGTGAGTGTGATGTTACGCCGCTCTGAACACTCATATATCACGCATTGTTAACGTGATGACATTTAGTGGTGCAGGTCGCAGACGTTAACCACTTTTGTGAAACACACGGACACAGGTATGGGTATGACGAGCCTTAAAACATAACAGGGTGAACTGGGATTCGAACTCAGGATCATAGGTTTTCGGCAAAGGAACATGACTCAGCATAGCGACTTCACTGTTGAACGTGGTGTTAAGGCTAAACTCGTTCACCCTCATGTTCATAGAGGGGCTGTCGGGTAGCCTAGTGGTTAAAGCGTTCGCTTGTCACGCCAAAGACCCGAGTTCGATTGGTGGTGTCCCCCGCCGTGATATTGCTGGAATATTGCTAAAAGAAGCGTAAAACCATACACACTTTATGTTGATAAATACAAAGATACATTGGACACTTTTAACCCGGACAATATTACAAACATTAATATCAGGGATTATCGTGTTGCAACCGTGTTGGTTTGAAATAGGACAATGTTTGTTTCCAACCCTTTAATTTTCTAAAGAGTGTATTGTGCCATTCTTTGCAATCCGAAATATGTCTTTGACGGAATACTGTATTAATCTACAACTCTGGGAACAATAATAACGTTTATAAAAAAAAATAAATATCAGGGATTATCACTAACACCAGATTACCCCTCAACTGTTAATCCGGATAATATATAATTGGTATATTGTTTTGCTTGTTCCATCGTAAAGAGTGATGGTTGCCGCTGAAAATGCTTAATGTCACACTGCATGGAGACTTTTCTAAGGAGTTAATAATTATTCATCACTCGGGCGCAGCTCAACCAACGTCAAGATGGAGATGGAGCTACCTGGTTTGTGCTCGTCATGCATAGAGAGTGAGTTTTGTTTTATGCCGTTTAGAACAATACTCCAATTTATATCACGACATGTCCCCGCCCCGTTTTTGGAAGAAAACCTGAAAATGCAGATCAGTGTCACTTGGGTAAAACCGACGTCTGCGGGTATGCTGATGACAAATTATCAGGGCGAATCTTAGATCCGAACACAGGGACAGCGTATCCTGGCATGACAAAGGGGCGCAACTGTATGTAGAATTGATGTATATTCGAACCCTATACTATCTGTTAGGGTAAAAGAGTTTAACATTTACACTGTAAAACATGTGTTTTGATCCCAACACAAACCTAAACGCGATCCTTGTCCCATGACGCGTTTTGGTCAAAACATGATAAGGATCTGAAAATGTTTAGAAGCTGAGTGAGTTTAGGTCAATATATGGGAAAGACCCGTATCCCCCTCGCATTTGTCCTCGTCACCTGTAACTTAGTTTGATTTATTTGTACATTTTTTGGTTCATATTGTCCTGGGCCCCGTTCCTCAAAGCGATCTTAGCGCTAAGGTGATCGTAAGTCCCATACTTTAACATAGGCTTACGATCATCGTAGCGCTAAGATCGCTTTGAGGAACGGGGCCCTGGTGATATATGCGTTATGCAAGTGCTGCGAATCTTGTTGTAAACTTTAAACTTCTTGAAACGTGTTCAAATTCTAAACATGTTTAAACACTAAAGATGTTTAATTTCTAAACATGTTTAAACGCTAAAGATGTTTAATTTCTAATCTTGTGTGTGTCGTGTTTTGGTGGTGTTTTATCTGTGAGACAACATCTCATTCCATGTGTTTAGACCCTAAACCTGTTTAGATATAAAAGACCAATGTGTATTCCGTTTAGGATTTAAACACATTCCTCATCATGTTTAGATGTAAACATGTCTTGTTTGTGTTTACATTCTAAGCATGATCTATATTGACAAGTAGAAACATTAAAACAAATTAAGCTCTAAACCAGTAATACGTCATTAGCTGAAGGTGTTTTACAATATGGTCGAAGTGGTATGTCATAATCGGATTTACATGTTTTGCTAACAGCATCACTCGAATAGAGTGCATTGATGAGATACTCTGATTGGTTGGCCATAGCCGCGCCTACCTCTGAAACCAACCCGCCCATCTGCGCATGTGCTTGATAAATGGACGCGTTGCTAAATTGAGGTTCTGTCAACATACTCCTTCTGCGTGTGAGCGACTAACGGCGACAACTCGTTACCATCACCAACCTTAAACATGGTAAGAATATGTCTTCCTTTCTCTTATACTTTAAAAAGTATTTATGTTTTCGCTTTCTAAGTATAATTATGTTAAAAACTAATGAATCACAAAATATATTTTTTTCGATTCCATATATCGGGGGAAATTGTAAGATTTATTCGTATGTTTGTTAAACGGAATAATTGGCTGAATGCTTAAATTCACGTACAGTAAACTACAGCTATAACGAACACGCTTATAACGAACTCACGGATATAACGAACTAAATTTTTAGTCCCGACTGTATGCTGTAGTTATGCTGTATACATGCTTATGAAATTTATTGATTTTTATATGTGAAAACTGTTTTCATAAATGTTTACATGTTCTCTAGGAGTGGAGGTGAGGTTAAATGGGGTGTAAACGAAATGCACGTGTGTGTGGCTGCTTGTACTTGTCCGTATTTATCCCGGCTAACCCACTGATATACAGTTCGTTATAAGCGTGTTCGTTATTACATAGAGCGTTTGCCACAGAGCGGAAGGTAAGTGGTTCCATACCCTGGGCGCTCTGTGGCAAACGCTCTATGTACTCCACCACCTCACCACCTCGTACGTGTGGATGGGGAGGAAGGGGGGGGGGGGGGGGCATAAGTAACAACGTAAATTATCAACTACGGGGATTGTTCTCCGTGTCACCTTTGGCACCCTTGCTAACATCCGTGTGGTTGTCAGTGGTATATATGTACCCTCGATAATCCGGACCAGAGGGTTTCTGGAGGTATATACATGAGTATTATATGGCACACAATCTGTGCAGCAATGAGGTCTCTTTCTCTGGGCCAGACAACCAATCGGTTGACGGTGTGACAAAATGTAATGCGGGAGCTCTATTCCTGTGATCCCGGATGGTACAGCGACGTCCGGTGTATAGGTTCGCTGCATAGTTACGCCCCTCAGCTGTGCCAGGATCCGCTGATCGTTACCTAATGTTAAGTATATATGTATTATATCTTTAAGTGGGATTTTAGAAGCTGAAATATCAGTGAAGACCACGATGACTTATAGATTGCAACGGTTTTTATTTTTTGAATGCGACGTTGTACAGATGCAAATACCCATCTTAAGTCCTTGAATAAACGTCTGCCATTTCGAGACGCCGGTTGTCTCTGAAATAATGGAGTCCCGGGATCTACTGACTTAATGATATCTGACTTTAACGATCTACTGACTTAATGATGTACAGACTCAATGATCTACTGCCTTAATGGATTCAATTATCTTACGAGGCTATGGTCTACGGCCGCGGACTTAATGATCTACAGACGCAATGGTTTCCGGACTCAATTATCTAATGACTCAAGGATCTACAGACGCAATGGTTTCCGGACTCAATGATCTACTGACTTAATGATCTACAGACGCAATGGTTTCCGGACTCATTCATCTACTGACTTAATGATCTACAGACGCAATGGTTTACGGACTCAATGATCTACTGACTTAATGATCTACAGACGCAATAGTTTCCGGACTCAATGATCTACTGAATTAATGATCTACAGACGCAATAGTTTCCGGACTCAATGATCTACTGACTTAATGATCTACAGACGCAATAGTTTCCGGACTCAATGATCTACTGACGTTATGATCTACAGACGCAATGGTTTCCGGACTCAATGATCTACTGACGTTATGATCTACAGACGCAATGGTTTCCGGACTCAATGATCAACTGACTCAACTATATTCTGACTCAATGACGGTCCTGTACATCACCCTGCAACCAATCATTTGACGGTATGACTACACGAGAACACAATTTCACGTGTACAAATACGGGAACTCCATGTTTGATGGTACAGTGACCTCCGGCGTATACGTTGCTGTGCAGTTACGCCCATTAGCTGCGTCAGGATCCGCTGATCTTCGTTGGATCCCAGATTCGCCCTGTATTTTCATATGCTGATTCATTATCCTTCGTTTCAGTCAATGTAATAATCTTTAAGAATTTCAAATTTGTTTTTCCCCAGACTCTCCGTCTTCTGCTGCTGATGGTGACTGTCGATCTGTGTTCGGCCCTGTGTCTGAACGGGTGTACCTGCACCACCACCTCCATCACCTGCAACGGCCTCACCTCCATTCCCACACTTGCCTTCCCCGACGTCACCTCCGTCCGCTTCAACAACATCAACAGCAACATACCCTCAAACGCCTTCAGATCGATGCCCAAGTTGGAGTCCATCTCGATCTCTAATGGCAACATCAGTTTCATTGCCCCATGTGCCTTCAGCGCCATCCCCGCAAAGTCTATTACTATTTCCGGAGTCCGCATCGGCATCATAGGATCAGGAGCCTTCAGAGACCTGAACAATGTTGCCAGAAGTATTTCAATCAATAATGGACAGATTGGCTTGATCTCATCCAACGCTTTCTACCGACTGTCAAACATTATTTCCATAAACATCCAACGTAACAACATCTCCACCATCCAAACATACGCCTTCAACAAGATAACTAACAGTAGGACTTTTTACTTCTACTACAACAACGTCACCAACCTCAACAGCTACGCTTTCGCCTCCCTGGATCAGACCTCCTTCTCCTCGACCTCCAACTTTTACAGAGGATCCATCATGAACGTTGGATGCGAGGCGCTGGACGGTCTTAAGTCTGTATCGTATGTCACCCTCAGATGTGACTGTGACCTGGTTCCTCTCATCCAAGGTACGACCCCTCTCGGCTACGTCCACTGCTTCCACCAGTCACAACTGCATGACGTCATTTCCGGCAGCGTCAACAGCTGCACTAGACCATTCATTCCAGGGCCAAACTCCTGTTAATAAGAGGCAGATACGTCTATGAAATAAAAGACAGATGGATGTGTTGTTAACCTTGTTGTTATTTTATTTGTAAAGGCTGTAAACTTGCTTGATTGCGTGTTATCGTACAATGTAGGACTTTGCTCATAATATCAACCATTGGTTTGTCTGGTCTTATCGTTTACTCTATATACGACACCTCTCTGTTCCAAGATTTAAAGGGGGGGGGGGGGGGGGGGGGGGGGCGATTAGCTGTGCGCAATTGCGTCCCTTAGGCACGCCAGAAACCTATGATTGTGGGTTTGAAGCCAAGTTCGCCTCGATTATGTTTCTAGGTTTGCCAGCACCATTCCCGGAAACTTCGGTTTCACCGAAGTGGTAAACGTCTGACTTGGGGCTTTCCTCCCACATTAAGCTGACACGCCGCGATATAACTGGAATACTCACTCACTCACTCCAAGATTTGAGGACACCTCCATCGAGGTCGAGTCAGGTGAACCCTGAGCGAAGTTTGACCACCCAATCTAAAAGGAATGTGTGGTGGCCTAGTGGTTAAAGCGTTCGCTCGTCACGCCAAAGACCCGGGTTCGATTCCCCTCATGGGTACAATGTGTGCAGCCCATTTCTAGTGTCCCCCGCCATTTCTGGTGCCCTCGTCGATATTGCTGGAATATTGCCAAATGCGGCGTAAAACCATACTCACTCACTCAATGTTGATAAGTACAAAAGTACATTGGACACTTTTTCATGAAGGAAGAGTCGGTCCCTGAGCCAGTTCGATGCCAGCTTTCTAACTTTATTCGGCTTCATGTCTTTACCACTTTGAATTGGAAAATTAGATTTGTACAAATGATCACCCACACAGAACACAAATTTATATTCCTTCGGTCGTACTCCGTTTTTGGTATTGATAGGATGGCGCTCAGAAACGACAGGGTGTAAAACGTATTCACAACAATATAATGGCACGGCTTTATATTTTGGCAGACGGAATTCCTCGATTATATTCATTTTGGAGAGAAATCAATGTGCTTGTCTGAATGCTTCGCTCACTGATGCGGTAAATTTAGACGCTAATTGGCTTTTCAGAATGTTTTTCAAACGCTTTCTACAATGGGGTGTCACCAGAGCGTATAGGAGTAAAAGACATATAGGAATAGTGTGGCGTAAAACAGCATTCACTCACTCACCCAAGGTGTTATGATCAGAAGCTAGTGATGGAGATTTGGCTCCAATATCGTCAGATATTCTAACAAGCAAGATATTTGAGTGAGTGAACATTGCAGACATGCCTGGGTTTTAACCCTTTACTGGGTTCTTTAGAAATTAAATGTCTGTAAAAGGGCAAAGTGTAAGGTTGTGTGGACAGGTAGTCCAACGTTATAGGTGAATACTTTAACTCGTGAATATTACAAGTCACAGGTGATATCTGCTCAATGGGGAGTTGTAGACCGATAATGCCATAACCCGCAAAACGATCAATGGTATGGTTGAGTAAATTCAACACTACCTGCTGTTTAGAGACAGACTTTGCTGGCTCAGCAAATCCATTGTCCATTTAACATGATTAAGTAATTTTAGCACAATCTACTAGTTGTATATAGACTTTGAATGCTCAGCAAACAATATATGCACAGTCCATTGAACATGATTAAGTAATGTTTGCACAATCTACTAGTTGTATATAGACTTTGCGTACTGAGCAAACAATAGATGCACTGTCCATTGAACATGATTAAGTAATTTGAATACAATCTACTAGTTGTATATAGACTTTGCATGCTCAGCAAACAATATATGCACTGTCCATTGAACATGATTAAGCAATTTAAACACAATCTACTAGTTGTATATAGACTTTGTATGCTCAGCAAACAATAGATGCACTGTCCATTGAACATGATTAAGCAATTTAAACACAATCTACTAGTTGTATATAGACTTTGCATGCTCAGCAAACAATAGGTGCACTGTCCATTGAAAATGATTAAGTAATTTTAGCACAATCTACTAGTTGTATATAGACTTTGCATGCTCAGCAATCACCATATGCACTGTCCATTGAACATGATTAAGTACTTTGAACACAGTCTACTAGTTGTATACAGACTTTGCGTGCTCAGCAAACAATATATGCACTGTCCATTGAACACGATTAAGTACTTTTGACACTATGTACTAATGGCGTACCGACTTTGTATGCTCAGCAAACAATATATGCCTTATCCATTGAGCATGGTCAAGTGATTTCAACAAAATCATCCAGTTGTATCTTGACTTTGACGTTTATCCTACAGTAAAACATAGTAGGAACCCTCATGCACTTTTCTTATACTGCCCCGTTCAGAATATGTACGTCAATGTTTTCCGATTATCAAGGGGCGGTCAGGTAGCCTAGTGGTTAAAGCGTTCGCTCGTAACGCCGAAGACCCGAGTTCGATTCCCGACCTGGGTACAAAGTGTGAAGCCCATTTGTGGTGTCCCCCGCCGTGATATTGTTGGAATATTGCAAAAAGCGGCGTAAAACCATACTCACTCACTCACTCCGATTATCAAAGAAGAGAAACAATTGGAAGATAGTATGTTTTAAGGAATATATCGTAAATATTTTATGACAGATTCAGTTACTTTCGTCAGATGTAATATGTTAACATCACGTTCAATGGTAAAATTAAAGAAATGTAGCCTAAAGTATAAGGTTTCTAAAGGCCAATATTTCTTTCGTTTATTCCCTCTTTCCTTCATTTTTTCGTTTCTTAGTTGAATGATATATTGTAACAAGCAAAATCACAAACGTTTCAAAATCTATGTGGAATAGCGCTCAGAAATGACAGGGTCTAAAATATATATGTCATGACGTGGTCGTTATTTTCGCCATTCGGAACAACTCGTTTACGTTCATTTTCGAGATAGAGATATGTTGCCTCTTTGAGTTTGCTCGTTTAGAATCATCCATGCTGGTTGTCTGATTAAAGAGTGAAGCGTTTGAGGGAGAGTCGGAGTAACATATCTGAATTATCTACATTTACGCAATTTACAATTTCTGTATGAGAGCTTTCCTTATTGTATATCAGCCAACATGTTAAACGCTTACTGAAGTCTTAAGCCGTTGGGGTAGTCTAGTGGTTAAAGGGTTCGTTCGTCACTCCGGTTCGATTATATGGGTTCAATGTGTGAAGCCCAATTCTTGTGTCTCACCACTGTGCTCCGTGTGTATTTTTCCAAATGAACGGTTTGATTATAGGAGTATTATTTATAATAAGCTAGCACTCTATTCATGGAAAGGGTGCTCTTAATCATGTGTTTGTTGTTTATCGACTCTCTCAGCAGTATGATGGCGGCATGAAAAAATATCGAGTCTTGGCTGGACAATGCAGTGATTGATATGATGGACAACGATCCACGCCGTCGTGGTACGTTTACATACCACCGGGCTGACCACCCGATACACTTGGTCGCCTTATATTAAACGGTTGCTAAGTTGCTATAGGGACCTATTCTAAACCGGAATCTCCACGGTGAGTCTAAGTCAGGGCTCAAAGGGAGCCAGGGGCGGTCGGGTAGCCTAGTGGTTAAAGCGTTCGCTCGTCACGCCGAAGACCCGGGTTCGATTCACGACATGGGTACAATGTGTGAAGCCCATTTCTGGTGTCCACCGCCGTGATATTGCTGGAATATTGCTAAAAGCGGCGTAAAACCATACTCACTCACTCGCTCACTCACTCACTCACTCACTCAAAGGGAGCCACCCTTTTATTATGAATTCGTCACGTTAACGTGTTTTCTAATCGTTGAAATGGTATTAGACGACAAAGACCAAAGGTTTGAATACAATTCTGCAAAGTATTATATGTTTGTATAGGTCGTTGAGTCTAGATTGGCAATACGAACAGTAGGTTTACATCGGTGGCCGTCCCTTGAAGATTCCGGGTAAGATTTGGTCTTCAGCAACCCATGCTTGTCGAAAGAGGCGACTAACGGGATCGGGTGGTCAGGCTCGCTGACTTGGTTAATGCATATGCGATCGATCAAAATTGCGTAGATCGACGCTAATGATGTGAATCGTGGATTGTCTGCTCCAGACTCGATTATTTACAGACCGCCATCATACAGCTGGATATTGCTGAGTGCGGCGTTACACAACAAACAAACAAACAAACAAACAAACAAACAAACAAGCAAACATCGGGGGCCCATCGGAGTTCGGATGAGTTTAAATATCGTATTTATGTCAGTATATTTGTGAAAAGGGCCCTCACAACAAATCTCCATTATAGAGAAGACCAAACTTATTAGAACCAGATCTTAGTTCTCGCTACAGCTGAACAAAAATCTGAGGACATCCCATTATATTACAGGTCACGTCAGGACGACCTCTCACGAACTTTGACCGACCAATGAAAGTCAATCAGAAAGCAACTTTCTCGAGCTAGATCTATATGGCACTAATTTCAAACTGGCTGCTTTCATTCCAGACTAGGCTTGCAAACGATGTTGAAAAGTTCTTGATTCAAAATTTAAAAACTGAACAAAAGAACTTTCTGGAATGTCTAATATATGGTCGAGATTGTATGGCAGTATTTCCCACTGGCTTGCAACGTCTCTTCCGTTCAAATGTTTATCCCATTTATAGACGATGAGTTTGTGGAGTCGGGCCGTGACTGTCGTTCGGAACACCCCGTGTTAATTATTTCGACGTCGCTTGATGACAAAACTGCCTAGACTGTCACTTTCCTGGTCTTTTTAAGCGACGGTCGAATGTTTTGACGTGCCCTATTGGAATGTCCTCAGACTTTTGTTTAGAAGTAGGAGAACTAAGATCTGATTATACTGAGATCGACAGAAGACAAACGCAAAGGCCAAATGGAGTTACCTCCCATTATTACGGTGAAGCCTGGACACACACGGTGTAACGGGAGTAATCAGACCACCCAGCCTTCCGGATGAGGTGAGATGAAATTGGGTTAAACGTCGCGTCCAAGATTATTGCACTTATATAGCGACGTGCATGCACGTGTGTGTGTGGCTGCTTGTACTAGTCCGGACTGATGCCGACTATAGTGCTAGCACACTGAGATACCATACCGCAGTTTAACATGAGTACCTCACTCAGACACAGTATACCGACTCCGAGCCGACCAGGTCTCTAGCCCCTTAATGCCGAGCGCCAGACAGGGTAACAACAAGTACCATCTTTTAACGTCTTTTGGTATGACGCGGACGGGGATCGAACCCCGGACCTTCCGCTCTCCGGGCGGACGATCTACCTCTAGACCATGGAGGCGGTTCCTTCCGGGTGAACACTTTTTGGAAGAGTCTACGCACGCACACACACACACATGCACACGCACACACAAATGGGACAATAGTCAATAATTATTCTAAAATCAGGAAATTCGTTCATCCGTTTGATTTCGCAGTAAACAATATCGCCCAGTTTAAAGGGCTTTCACTGCGTAGTATAGTTATGGTGTCTTCAGTTGCCGTATACGGTGTCATATTAAGTTAGCAGAAAAAAAGCGGAGCCAAATATTTTGCTGCTAACCTAATATGACACCGTATACGGCAACTAAAGACACCACAACGAATTTATCATGCCGAAAAGTTTACACTCTCTGGTATTCATATAACCTTGACACTTACAACCGTTCGTTGACGTTAAGGGTCAAAGGGAGACTACTCTTCAAACCTTAGCTGCCAAACCTTGATGACAATTTTGTCTGTACTCTTTATCAATAAAGTTACGAACGTGATCTAAAACACAGATTTATGTCCTTGCACATCACAATTAATGATAGTAAAACACAAAACATTGCAAATATCGAATTTCGGTACCAGAATCTCCATGTGAAGTATATGAGGTGGGTGTTGGAAAATCCAAAATGGCTGTTACTGACGGTATACGGTCTCATATTAGGTCAGTAACAACCATCTTGGTTTTTTACTGATGGTATACGGGCTCATGTGGGGTTAGTAGTTCTGCTCTTTGATTGGTCAATCTCACTTTGAGGCATAATAATATTAGCTTTGAACATTAATCCTACATTGTTAAACATGTCAACATGTATATATATTAACTCAATACTTTTTCGGTATTCGCCAGATGAAGCTTTGGGCAAGAAGCGTCACAAAAAATAAAGAAGTTTCATGTTTTCAGCATTAACGGGGGACTAAAATAACCAAACGTTTTTCTTGGTTAAAGTACATACAAATTACAAAGCAGAAATTTGAACATGTATCATGTTTTGAAAACAGTTGCTGTTCACAAAAACTTTAGAAAGCTTATTGCTTTTATACCCAATGAGAGAGTAAGGAGACTGCCAAACCCATTTTGGCACGATTCGAGGGTCTATTTAGAGGGTATTCGGGACTCAAAAGTGATTCATGCGAAACACCAACATAATCGTATGGTGCGCAGATTCAACATGTAAAAAATAAAATAATTGTGTACTGCGTTCAAAATTCTGCCTTTGGAGAGTGTATTCTGGCGTGTGCTTTTGACATTTGTGTTAAGTAGTATTCGGGATTCAGGGGGGAGCAAATGAGTGAAAAGTTAGATGGTATTCTGTATTCTGGGAAGGGGAAGCGGGGAGCACCCTCAATACTGCATATCAAATCTTCAAAGAAAAAGAGAGGCGTTTGGAGTTATGAAAAACCCATATGATCAGTTGGTATAAAAGTACCCAGACCATGAACACATTCCCCACTATTGTCCTTGAGTACATTAACAATGGTCGCTTTGTAACGCCACGTGTGTGCTTAATGAATAACCACCTCGGGGAGCTTCTCAAACACATCTTCGTGTCACCTGTTCTATGTAAATGCGAAATGTTCGTCTGAATTAATTGACTCAATAATATTTCTCAGGAAATCAAACCCAGCCTTTCAATATATTTGTCGTTTTGGAGGTGGCTCTGTGATGATTTGGGGTGGGATAACAGCACGGCACCGAACCCCTTTGGTGGTTGTTCAGGGCAATCTCACCGGTGTTGGCTACAGAGATCAGATTCTGAGGCCTATGGTCATTCCTTTCCTGCAACATCATGGCCCGGGATTGACATTTCAACAGAACAACGCTCGTCCTCACACGGCTAGGGTCGCAATGGATTTCCTTCACCATAACAATGTCATGTTACTGCCATGGCCTGCAATTTCTCCAGATCTCTCCCCAATAGAGTATGTGTGGGATGAAATGGAGCGCCGTCTGCGTCGTCTTCCACATCCTCCAGATAACGTCCGTGACTTGGCACAGGATTTGAGGAGGATATGGCAGGCCATTCCCCAGGCCTTCCATGCCCATTTGGTGGACTCCATGCGTCGCCGATGCACTGCTGTGATTCACGCACAGGGTGGTCATACCCGTTATTGACTTTGTGACTTTGCCGTATGACCCCCAACTCCATTTTGATCTTCTGACGTCATCGTAACAGATGTTGTTCAGGTCCCGTTGACATTTTCTTATGGTCCGATCATTCAGCTGCTACAGCGTCTGTATCATTTTGTTCTTGCTGTGTTGTATTTCAATCCAGAATATATTTTCTCCGTGCACAGTTTCTTTATGTGACTAGTATACATCGCATCGTGGTGACAATATAGAAGTTGTCACCTACTCTGAGAATATCATCGTGCTGACATGGCTATACACCCCAAGGGTCCCAGATTGTGAAACAAAGGTATCGTACCAAAGTCAGATCTCGTACTTTTGCCTCTATCAAACCTGAAATTTCACAAGCAGTTAAATCACTTCTGAATGAAAAGCATTCACCAGAGCACACTAAAGTAATGATATCGACAGGGTCTCATCTGGGCAAATACTCAAGGTCAACAACGACTTGGTGGTCAACGTTTCCCGAAAATAGTAGGGTTTGCTGCTACACAAACCAGTATCTGAGAGTGTTCACTTCTGCCCGAGTCTGCCCGGAAGTACATGGCCATTCTTTTACATGTCTTACATTGTTGACAATGAGCACAAGGATTCCCTTAAAGATGCACTGGTGTGTCTTTGTGTTCAACTCCGACCCCTTAATGACACTCATCAGAACACATCCCGTCCTAGGTTTTAAAGCCTTCATTATTTTCGAGTCAAAGACTTTGTATTGACATTTGTCGCACAAAGAATCTGAACAAAAACCCTGTTGCTGAGCGATGCATCCAAGAACTGGAAGGGCTTTGTGTCACTGATTTCTTGTCAATCTTGGCATGTGGGAGCAATTCAATAACGAATGAATGTTATCCGATCTAGGTGGATTTTATAGGGCAAGAAATGGGGGAACGCATGTGCATTTCAATTTTCACGGTACTCACGTGCATCGGGTTACCATGGCCGTTGCCGTGATGCGTTTGGGCGATCGGTTTTATTGTCATCTGCTTTGCTTTTTGTCATCAAATTTCATTTTTCCGGACAAAGTAATATTAAATTTTAAAAACTTTGACAAAACTTACCAAGATATTTAAATGACAACTTTTCATGCAATGCTTCTTGGGGTGACGTTTCTTTTTGCGGTTCAGTATATAAAGGTTTTGGGTCACCCTCGATTATCCAGTGTATCCATTCCATTTCAATATTTGTACGTGGGTGAGTTAGGTTTAACGCTGCATTAAACATTATTGCAGTTCAATCAGGGCGTGTCAGCTTGACGTGGGTGGAAGGACCGAGGTTAGTGATTATTTATTTTACGCCGCATTTAGCAATATTCCAGCAACATCACGGCAGGGGACTCCGGACATGGGTTTTAAACATTGTACCCATGTGGAATCGAACCCGGGCCTTCATAGTGACTAGCGAACGCTTTAAACACAAGGCTACCCCACCGCCCTTCGGTTTGGAGTTTTCCATAATATAGCTTGCCGTTAGAGGCGACTAACGGGATCGGGTGGTCAGGCTCGGTGACTTGGTTGATGCATGTCATCGATCCCACCTGCGTGGATCGATGCTCATGATATTAATCACTTGATTGTCTGGTCCAGACTCGATTATTTACAAACCGCCGTCATATAGCTGGATTATTGCTGAGTTGAACGGTCAAAACCAGGGCTCTAAAAACAGGTCCTTCATTGTAAAGTAAAGGGGTCGCTGTCGGCACAGGTACTACATGTCTGTACCCCTCAGCGATGCTGATCGGAACATCGGCATAGGACGTATCCAAATCGGGGGAATCGCAGTCTTCTGTTGCCACGCCACTTCAACGTCTACCACAGCACCATTTGCTGCCTTTGTAAGTGATACACACAGTTCAATTCCACTGCAGACCGTCGGAGAACTGGCCGACCACGACTTATCACCCCTGCACAGGATCGCTACATTTGACTGTTCCACCTACTTCATCGCAATGCCACAGCGAGAAACCGGAGAGGATTGTGGTTTAGCGATGAATCACGATTTCTTCTTCACCGGCGAGATGGAAGACAACGTGTTTATCGTCGTCGAAATGAGCGTTTGGCCCCACATTGTGTACGTGAATTCGACAAATTCCGTGGCGGTAGTATCATGGTTTGGGGGCCATATTCTACACAACGAGATCTGACTTGGTTGTGGTTCAGGGAAATTTGACAGCAAATCGCAAGATGAATAAAATTCTTCAACCTCACCTTCTTCCAATCATTGACCGCCAGAAGGAGCTGTTTCAACAGGACAAAGCTCCACCGCACACAGCTCGACTACCCTCATAATGCCAACATCAACGGCTTGGCCTGTCCGCAACCCAATCGATAGTCCATAGAAAGTCCATCTGTCCAAGGGATAGTCTATAGACTTTCTGACTATCCCTGAGACAGATGGACTTTCTACAGAATATCTCTGGGTTGGATGGACTTTCTACAGGATATCTCTGGGACAGATGGACTTTCTATAGACTATCCCTGGGACAGAGGGACTTTCTATAATCTATCCCTGGGACAGAGGAACTTTCTATAGAATATTCCTGGGACAGATGGACTTTCTACAGAATATCCCCGGGAAAAAAGACTGGAAGGTTTGAATTCATAAAATGCTGCTTTCCCTGGTCTAATAGTGCAATTCTGCCTTATTTACATATATAAATTTTGAGAATATCAATCTATAACCATGACTAAATGATACATATTCATAAATTTCCGGCCCTCCTGGATAGAGTTTTGAGAGCTCATATTTCATTACGTTTAATCCTGGGTTGGTTGTTCTCCTCCAAAAAACATACCAGCATTTTGAAACCCAAAAAATCATAAGGTTCCAATGCGTTTTGGCCATGGAAAGCCTATCACCAGGTTTAAAGCCACGCCTATACAAATATGTACAAATAAAGTTATTTAATAAGAAGGAAATAAAACAACCATGAATTCTTTTCTGGACTTTTTGCATTAACTGTATCACATGAATTTTGTTTATTTCAAACATACATGACCAATTCAATATTTGAGAAATAAATGATGAGTGGGAGCTGCGCCCCTCATGGTTTATTCTCCCTGCAGTGTTTTATTGTATGATAAACAACGACTGCGAGGCCTCTTTAGAGATACTGATAAAATATACAAACTTTAAAAATATTTACCAAACTTTTGACTCCCTCAATAAAATCAGACCTCAGAAATATCGGAAAAGTCTGTTTATTCACTGGTGGATATTTCACGCATATTCTCTAAATCCTAACGTCAATTACCTGTACCTGTTCTCCCAATGCCGATTGTCATATCTCTCCAGCTTTTGGATGCAATCGTTCGGCCATTGCGTTTATCTGTGTTGCCCAGCTTCATCTATGGAGAACAACTCACAAAACACTCCCCTCATTAAAATAACATCAACCAATATACGACCTCATCAAGATGGAGCTCAAGTTCAAAATCTCCAGATGTGATGTCATAACAGAGCTATGTTTTACCAAGAAATAAACCACCCTTCATTCTTCATTGTTCTTTCAATTTATCGTGTAGCTATCAAAGAACAATGAAGAACGAAGTATGATTTATTTCATGATAAAACATTGTTGTATCAATGGTAGTTGTTTATCGTACAATAAAACACTGCAGGAAGCACCCCACATGGTTTATTCTCCCTGCACTTGTCCCTTATTTCTTGAATATTAGAATATTAGACAGCTACATGATAAATCGCAAAGAACAATGAAGAACATAACGAGGTTTATTTCTCGATGTAACATTGTTCTATCATAACGTCATTTCTGGAGATTCGAACATGTGCTCGCAACTTGATGGACACCATCAATTTTGAGAGGGTAGTGTCTAGTGAGTTGTAGATTTAGCTGAGCAACGCAGACGGATGCAGTGGTCAAAAGATCACATTTGAGAGGGAGTGTCTGGTAAGTTGTTCCCCATAGATGTAGCTGGGCTACGCAGATAAATGAAGTGGACGAATGTAAACATCTAAAAGTGGGAGAGATATGACAATTGGTATTGGAAGAAAAGGTACAGATAGTCGACATGAGGATAGTGAGAATATGCCGGAAATACAAACGTTAACCCACCTGTCCATAATATGGACTTGTCCGACGTAGTCGAGGTCGGATTCTATTCTGGGAGTCATCAGTATTAAAATATGTCAAATATTTTTAAAGCTTGTACATTTTGATTTACATCCTTAAAAGAGGTTACAAAATTTAGACATCTCATATAAGAAATAATCGACTCATGGTCTTGGTTTATTGTACAGTGTTTTATTGTATGATAAACAACGACCAGGATTCTTTTATTTCTAAAATAGAGTCTGATCTCAATCATTACATTTTTAACACTGTTTACATTTGTCTCAGTTTGAGTGAAAAATGGAAGCCTGTATCTTGCAGAATTCAAGCAGTTCAACTTCAAATTTGGCAAAATCACTTTTTCATCAAACACTTTTTGAATGTTCTTCAGATCTCTTCAGGGACTATGTGACTTGTTTTGGCAGTGTCTCAGCCACCTTGTTCAGAGCCTGTGATATTTCTTTCACTTTCTCCATGATTCTATCCCTGTCACTATCCAAAAGTCTTTTCCCAAATTTCTGTGTGAATTTATCAGGATGCCATCGAATCTGCTGATCCCTCAAATATTTCCGAAATTTCGAACTTGATTTGTCTGGAAAATCACAAAACAGCACCTCGGTGAAGTCATGCAGTGACCCTCTACCGGGCCATGGAATATCCTTGAAGCTCAACTGATCTTCATTGTCTTTACTTAGTATACCCTCAAAGTTTTTCTCATACAGATTTTTCCGTCTCTTTTTACGATTTTCCACGTCACTTTTTTGATTTGCTTCATATTTCCTTTTCAGTTCTTCTCGGATTTGTCGTAACTTTTCTTCATCTAGGACACGCGTTTTCTTGGATTCTGCTGCTTTTTGTTTGTGTCTGGCCTTTGTGTGTGATGGTGGGGCGTCACGGCCGGTGCTCGTCTTCTGTCTGTGTTTCCACCTGTAGTTGGAATGAATCTGATCTGCCCATTGGTCATAGGAGTCCCGTGTCTGCTCCTCGTAATAATCTGAAATGCAATAGAGTGGGTGAATGTTGAATAAAGGTAAACTTGCTGCCCGCTCTATGCCCATGTCGAGTCTAGGTCTAGATGGTGTCAGTCAGTGCTCTGGATAGATGCTGTGTCAGAGTATTATACAGATGAAAAACGGTCAAATATCTATATAATATATGATACATTTGTATACCACAGGTATCCAGGTACTAGTATCTGCTCAAATGAGGTATTATTTGTTCCCCGACCAGTGGATCCGTTCACATTCCAGTTATCATTCTCAACTCCCTAGGGGGTATACAATCCAAGCTGCCTAGGGACGCTAGAAGGTTTATACATCCATCTCACATCAGGCACCCATTCCCTGCTGGGTGAACAGAGACACATTCGAACTAAGTCAATGGCCCAGGGTGACACCACACGTTTTCACACTTGTGTTTCGGGTGTATGTACGTATTCGTGTTTCCACCATCTGGTCATCTACCATCGGATGAGTGGAGTCTTTTGAGTGTACAGGGTGTATGTACTGTACACTAGGGGCAGTGACAACACTGTAAACATTGTTGGTCCCAAGGCTCAATACCAGCCTGGTCACTAGCAGGATACAATCTGTATCAGCACCTGGTGCTTGTTAGCCTGGTGCTTTTGACCGCTTGCCCACTCCTCCCCCAAATACGGACAGATTAAAATTACATCTGTATCAAATATGCAGGCAAACAATACAATACGCTCACATGATCACTTGTTACTGTACCAAAATCTGAACGTACAACATAAGGTCTTTGAATAGTGTGGAAAAGCATTTCCAACCTAACAGGCCTACAAATTAACACGGAGGTGGTAAACAAAAGAATGACAAAAGTTTTAAACGACCTGATAAACGATGTACTGGTGAGCACATGGTGGACAGGTAGAAAGCTATATTGTCTTACTCATGAATTCTACAAACGGGCAGTACGGTACTTATTGGTGTGAAAAAATATGTCTGGTACTTGACAGTTCTGATATTCACCAGTACTGTACACATATGGTAAAAAAATTATCTGGAGCCCAGGTCAAAGGTATGTTGTGGGAAACTGAGGCTCTTCCTGTAGATTAATCAGTGATAGAAATGAATAAAGTATTGTCAACAATGTCAAAGTCCATAATTTTTCTCCTTATTGCTACTAACCAAAGGGAAGTAACTCTCATCTGAAGTAGTCATAATCCTTGCTAATCACAAGTCATAATTTATTTAAAACTAATTGCAACTATTGAAACTGACGATTGTTAACCACACTGCCGACAATATTATTCATATTTTTAAATTCCTATTGATAGAGTAGAATCAAAGGGGTAACAATTGCAATACATTGATAATCTGGTATATCGATACACTCCCAGTTAATGTTAAACTCACTTCAATCACAATCACATAGTCTGTGACAGGACTCACCGTATTCCGTGTGGTATCTGCCTGTAAACTCCTCTTCTTCCCAATTCAGTTCTTCTCCTAGCTTCTTCTCCCACTCCTCCGATGCCGTCCTTGCATGAGCTTCCTCCTAGGTAAAATATAATATTGTTAGGTGAAGGTCACAGTCAGCAATATTACTGCTGTAGAATGGAAGCTGGGTCAACTGTATCGCATGATGAAAGAGTATGGAAGTAGCACAAGTCCTGGCAAGTTAATAAAAAGATTTGACAATTGTCTGAATAATTGACTATTCCAGCTTTATCAGGGAGGACTGTATATAATCAAATCAGGACAAGATAAACAAGTGATTGATATCATGAGCAATGATGCAAACCATCTAATTATGATAATACACAATGAACCAAGTCAAGCCTGACCAAGCTGCCTCGTACAACCACCATAGGTTGCTGTGGACTAACCCAGAATCTCTACAAGATAAATAATTATTCCCTATACAATCTAAATGAGGGAACAACATAAACATGCTGAATAAAAGTTTAGTATTTAAAATAAGCATCACATCCAATGATTCTTTCGTAAACACTTTATCGACACCTAAAACTAATCATTACAACGATGTACATGGTGTAGAGTATCTGAACATCATGAAGGAGAGGAGACATGGGGTTTAACGTCGCGTTTGAGACTAGTTAACTCAAATAGTGATGTGCATGCATGTGCGAGGCTGCATGTACTGGTACTTCTAGTCCAGACTTATCCCAGTTCTATAGTACTTGCCAACATGCAATACATATGGCTACCCAGCGTTAAAAATTGGCCCTAGTCCTGTAGTCCTTGCCAAACTGCCCAATAGTAAAGGTATCCTAAGGACTAGTAGAAATTTGCTGTTTTTAAAGGTTTTGCTATATGTTATCATTTTAAGGACTAGTGGACTGCAACTGTTAGTTTCTACCACTGCTACCCCACCCAGACACAGGATACTGACTAGGAGCCGACCAGTTTTTGTTGTATCCACTTAATGCCAAGGTCCAGGCAGGGCAACAACAAGTACCATCTTTTAATGTCTTTTATTATGACACGGTCGGAGACTGAACCACCGATCTGATGCTCTTTCCATTATACATGTTAAACCATGGAGGCAGTTGACCAATCATGAAACAATGTCAAGTGAATGTTGTTTAATCAAATATATTCGACAGCCACGTGTGGTTTATTTCACGATAAAACATTTTTCTATCATGACATCATTTCTTGAGATTCGAATGTGCGTTTGCAAAAGGATGACGTCATATATATTGGACAACAATATTTTTGAGAGGGAGTGTCTGGTAAGTTGTTCCCCATAGATGTAGCTGGGCTACGCAGATAAATGAAGTGGACGAATGTACACATCCAAAAGTGGGCGAAATATGACAATCGGTATTAGGAGAAAAGGTACAGATAATTGACATGAGAATATGTGAGAAATACCAAACTGAACTAAAGTCCCACGTAAAATGGACTTGTCATACATTTCCGAGGTTGGATTCTATTCAGGGAGTCATCATTATTAAACTTTGGGTAAATATTTTGAAAGCTTGTACATTTTATCAACATCCTAAAAGAGGCTGTATATAAAGTTCATATCTCATACAGGAAATAAATGACTCATGGTCGTTTATCGTACAATAAAACACTGCACCCCTCATGGTTTATTCTCCCTGCAGTGTTTTATTGTATGATAAACAACTCCCACTCGAGGTTTATTTCTACATTATGCAACATCATGTTGGGGTCCCAGACATGGAAATGCAAGTCCAAGATGGAGATCACTGTATCAACAACAAATAGTAACAATGTATACACTAACAAAACCCAGGTGGAATTTTCCTTGTATGACACAAAGTGACCATGGTGACACAGTGAAGAAAAATCGAACATGAAGAGTAAAATATGTGTGCATGCTATACGATTGATAGATCGGTATTAATCATTATTTTTTGCATCCAATGGGAGTATGAAATAGAAGGAATTTGTACATATTATACATGGTTGTGACACAAACATAGAAACGACTGGACACTTGTTTTGGGATTGCAGCAAAGTAAAAATGATCTGGAGATCTCTGGAGCTTTGGCATAATACCAGCGTTCAGTTCAACATAAATATCACACAACGACAGGTTTTGCTTGGATACCAATTCAGAAGTCATGATCCATTAAAACTAGTTATCTTATGTGAAGATAGAAAGCATATTCCATCATTCCAGATTTTCCACAATGAACTTAAGCAGTATTAGTTCTTTTCTAAATGCACAGCACTAATGAGTTGGCATTCAGACATGTCAGACAGATTAAATAAAATTTGGTCATCATGTCATTTTTTTTTTCTGTAAGACGGAAGGCATTGTTTTACTGTTTGTAAAAATGGTATGAAATGCAACACATTAAAGATAATATAAATATATAAATTTATATGTGTCTATTTTCTAATGGATGCAACATTTTAAACTGGGTAAAATCTTCTGATTTTATGGATGCTGAGCATGTGAGAAGGTTACCTCCTGTCTGTTCCTGTTGACTAACTGGTCCAGCAGCTGGCGACAGGTCATTCCGCTGTGGTTCCTCACCTCCAGGGTTTCTGGCACTGTCTCCAACAGCGGCAGCACCATCTCTGTGTAGGCTACAACATCAACACAGTTGCATCATGTCCGGTAGGCTACAACATCATGATCAACGCGGTTGTATCCCGTCAGGTAGATCAACACAGTTGTATCACGTCAGGTAGGCTAGAACATCATGATCAACATGATTGTATCACATCAGGTAGATCAACACAGTTGTATCACGTCAGGTAGATCAACAGGGTTGTATCACGTCAGGTAGATCAACAGGGTTGTATCATGTCAGGTAGATCAACACAGTTGTATCACGTCAGGTAGATCAACAAGGTTGTATCACGTCAGGTAGATCAACAGGGTTGTATCATGTCAGGTAGATCAACATGGTTGTATCATGTCAGGTAGATCAACACGGTTGTATCATGTCAGGTTGATCAACACAGTTGTATCACTTCAGGGAGATCAACAGGGTTGTATCATGTCAGGTACATCAACACGGTTGTATCATGTCAGGTAGATCAACATGGTTGTATCACGTCAGGTAGATCAACACGGTTGTATCATGTCAGGTAGATCAACACAGTTGTATCATGTCAGGTAGATCAACACAGATGTATCATGTCAGGTAGATCAACACAGTTGTATCATGTCAGGTAGATCAACACGGTTGTATCACGTCAGGTAGATCAACGCGGTTGTATCATGTCACGTAGATCAACACAGTTGTATCATGTCAGGTATATCAACACAGTTGTATCACATCAGGTAGATCAACACAGTTGTATCATGTCAGGTAGATCAAAATGGTTGTATCATGTCAGGTAGATCAACACAGTTGTATCATGTCAGGTAGATCAACACGGTTGTATCATGTCAGGTAGGTCTACACGGTTGTATCATGTCAGGTAGATCAACACGGTTGTATCACATCAGGTAGATCAACACGGTTTTATCATGTCAAGTAGGTCTACACCATCATGATCAACATTGTTGTATCATGTCAAGTAGGTCTACACCATCATGATCAACGTGGTTGTATCATGTCAGGTAGGTCTACATTGTTGTATCATGTCAGGTAGGTCTACACCATCAACACAGTTGTGTCATGTCAGGCTGACAAAGTGACACCTACAAACTTTCCACTGATCATGTTGATACCATAACTATATGTATGTTAATACAGACCAGCACACATTGCTAACATACCTTCTCTGGACTGCTGTGAGTCAAGGTCCAGTGCTTGCTTCAGGCTGACATGAAGAGGGAGATCTCCACCATTGTCTGGCTCAACAGCACTCACGCCCTCCGTCAGCAAATACCTGTCAGTAGGACCATGAATGTACAATTAACATTAATCATGTTAATTATTGGTGTTGTGCTTGTGTACTAAAGGAAAAATAAAGGCTTGGGTGTATCTATAAGTGGGGAGTTGAGCTGGAATTGGGATTACCATTGCGTTCACGATTACTACAGCTTTATCATGTATATAGCAGTGTACATGCACATGCATGTGAATGTGTGTGCATATTCTTGTACCATGTGTACTAGTCTGGATTAATGCTGGTTTCATAGTCGACTACGCTTATCTAACATTGCATAAGAGGTGACTAACAGGATCGGGCGGTCAGACTTGCTGGCTTGGTTGATGCATGTCATTGTAACCAAAATGCGTGATATATGTGCATGGATCAGACAATATGTATGTGTGACTTTTAGCCATATTCATATGTTGTATACATTTGTATTTATTTGGTATCTTGGTGTGTAGTTCCCTGTGTACTCGAGCGATGGTGTTGCATGATACTTATTGATAGTGAATTTATGAAGGACATATCATACTGGTTATGGTACATTGCTCCGCTAATCTACATCAACACAGCGTACATACCATGACATACAGCCATTATGTCTGTTGATAGTAGTGTTGCGTAGCATAAATGTACGACATGGCCCAATCAGCTAACAATGGCTAATGATCATGGTGATAATTTAATAATAATAATAATATTTTGTTAAATTACCGCAAAACACCTCCAGATCCATGTTGGCAGCAATAATGGAGAAGTGATCTTCCTTTTGTTAATTCGACATCTTTCAAGTAAATTCTATACTTCTTGACGTAAGATTTTAGTTTGCAGGGTCTGTCATCTTTGATATATTTCTTCAGTTTTTTTACTTTGTTTTTGTCCACCATATCCATTAATCCACCGAATTACTATGTGTTTGTTGTTAGAAATATGCATAACATATTCCGTTAGTAGGGGAATCTCTTCGAGCAGTAGTTTAACTCAAGATAGATAAGATTCCAAACAGTCAAAACGTTGACTGAATGATCCGGAAGTGTCGTAAAGGGAGAAAATAATTTGAATGATAAAAAGTAAAACCAATCTGCGAATGCCGGCGATTTGTTTGAAAAACTATCCCAGAACCAAACCTTACAACTTTAGTTCTAGATTAAATAAAAATAGATAATTGATTTATTTTGAAAGAATGAAACCTTTACCGTGCATTTATGTCCCTAACGAATAGCTATTTCGTACAAATCATGTTTCGTTTTATTGTTGTTGTATTATGCGCACCTGCTTGACTGGGTTCCTGTCTATCGATAACTATCGCTACGCACCAATCAACCGCGCAACCTTACAGCAATACCTATTTTAAGAATCTGTTCATGATTTGTCATATTAAACATTACAACAACTATCACCGTATCAGTACAAAACTAATTCCGTTAAAGTTTAGTTTAAGAGCACGAGTAATTCGCGAGGGAAACAGCAATAAAATCAAGAGTATGCATCACTAGCTGATCACGCTGTTATTGTTCTCTTTGGTTTGTTTTCGCGTTGCCATGATACGTCCAAACATGTTGGTTGTTGGTGAATGCATTTCTAAGATTTTGGCAAGTTGCCACATGTTGACGTCCACGACTGGCACGAGTTCCCAGTGTATTTGGATTCCGTCCAGTAAATATCATTCCATCTTCCATCGCAGTTTGAGTAAGTGTTCAATATTATTTAATTTCCATGAGCTTTCTCACTTTCATTACCTGGACAAACGTGATCGAATCTGTGTACACAACTGGTGTATACTTCTACCACGTCTTGGCCTAGATGTTGACATCTATATTTACCCATGAGCAATATTCACGCGGATATATACCGTTTGATTCTTACTGAGAGTAAAATATCAAGTTACATCTACAAGTGGCACGTGAGTATGATGATGGTTGTTACCTTGATGAAAGGCATGCTCGGGGTACATGTGGTTGATCACTAAATTAAAAAAAAAATACACATCAACTAATTGATAAGAGCTGGACAGTTAATTTATAGGACTATTAATTAGGCTCTCGTATGATCTGATATTAGTTCACATTTGTCTCCCGCAATCCAAGTACCTATAACCAAAGTTCTACTTTTAAAAATCATATGATTTTAATGTCTTCATTGAAAACGGAATTTCATATAGACTGGCATAAGTCTGGTCTGGTACAAGCAGCCACACACACACATGTGCATGCATGTTGCTGTGTGAGTGAAATAATCTTGAACGTGAAGTAAAGGTCCACTTCAAATCACCTCACCTTAGGTTCAAACACTGTTTAAGCATCCCCATAACAACAGTCAAATGAATATGGAAGATCTAGTGAACATGTTTTGAATACTGATATATCCTTGAATGATACCCTCACATATGTAAATGTTGTACCAGTCCTCGCTGTATTTAGATATTCCATGGTTGCGGAATATTTTTCAGACATGTTCCCTTGGTGCAGAAATGTACCTATCTTGCAGCCAATCACATTTTGTGCAGAACTCATTCAGCATGTTACATTTATCTGCCCCAGAATTCATCAAATACACCGCGAAATTTTAACATGTGAGGCAAAATCTGGTTTTAAACATGTAAATGGATATTTATTTTGTTTTGGAGTGAAGATGACTTTTGTGTTATTGCTTACGAAAAGTACATGTCTGTATGTTTACACTATTGATCTCCAGGTTCACGTCAACAAGTTATTCTTGTCGTGGGCAAGTTAATCATAAAAATGCCCGCCATAAGTGTAACAGGTGCAAAACTTCGAAATTCACAAAAACTAAGTTTAAAAGTTTGCAGAATTTGTACAAAATTATCAAAATTTGGTTTCAGATTTCCAAAAAAAGTGTCCACAGAATTTTAAAAACTTTTTTTTTGTTTTTTTTTGTTTTGTTTTGCCACAGATTAGGGTGGGGACTTGTGCACTGTCTATTTATGATTATTTAACATTTTTTTAATTTTGATTGTGTTAAACAGATTTATGGAACAAATGATGACGTCAGAAACCCCAGAAATTCCTTTGGGAACGTTGGAACTTGAATCACTTCCAGGGAAGCCAGATATCCCCCTCGAAGATGAAGAGTGTAGGAAAGGGGAGACTGTCCTGGGGGAAGGGAACCTGGCCTTCGAGGGAGCCGAAACTCTACAGGGAGAGTTAACTCCCCTTACCTATGTTGATTTCATGCCAAGATGCCTGGGAACTGGGTATCTCAAGGGACAAATACCTGACTTTGCTGAATTTGGGTAAGTTTTTCATATCATTTTAAAAAATATTCAAAACCTTTTATTGTGAATAAAAGAAATTTCAAGCATGTACTGCTTTTGAAACTGGCACTAGTCTTATATTTTCTTAGAACTAGTTGTATTTAATGTAATAATGTGATATTGTTTGGTATTATTTGTAGTAGACAAAGGGAAATATGCAAACTTTGAAAAGCCCAAATCTTGATATGATATTCAGTGATAACATGTTTTGAATTTAGGACATTGTACATTGTATGGTAAAGGTTAAAGATAATGTTTTCAATTTTTCTGTTTAATATATTTTAGATTTGTTATATGGATAACAGTTTTAGAAATATTGTCATTTTTGTTATCAATTTTTGGAATGACATCAGGAATGTAACAAAAGGGAAATCCCAATGTGGCTATCAGCCAAAATTAGAATCGCCAGATTTGCAAACCGCCTGTACATATCATAATTATGACAGAATGCAAAACTGTTAAGAACCAATCTATGTAATGCTCTTCATAAGTAACCTTACATGTTTCCACCTCTGCATGGCAAAAATCATTCTGCACAGAACCTGAGGGAAATTAGTAATCCTTCTAAAATCTGAAAATAAAGTGGGCAGGAAGCAATATTTCTCTTTTAGAAATAGACTATGGCAAGTTATGAACCCTAGATGTGAATGATTTTTTGTCAGTCAAATATCGCAAAATGTATTGTGATTAGCATTTCAAGTTCACTACTAAGAATAGCTGCTACGAACATGTGTCTAAAGTTAACTTTTACTTTAAAATCTGCTCTGAAATATATATCGTCAAGACGTTTCCATGCTGTTTGACGTAAACATGTGTATTCGGATATGAATCGTACCGTGACCCATGTATCGTGATACGTATCGTATCGTTTTCCCACTAATATGCATGGTTGTTGTTGTGCAGGACGGTGGTGGAGCAGGCTAACCAGTGGTTGGAGTCCATGCCGCAGTACACAGTGTGGAAGTGTGAGACGGTGGGGAAGAAGCTCAACAACCACGACTACCAACTTGACAACGACGCCGTCTTCATCCACATGTCCAGTCATGGCAACAATGCCTTCCTCATGGGACTCAGGTCAGACTCAACCCATTTTACCAAGACTTGGCAGACTCCATTGTATCTGTTGAGCTTATCTATATCTCGAAAAAAAAACTTAAACTGGAAGATCAGAATGGAAATAAGAAAGGCTTTGCTCTTATATTGTTGTGCATATTTTATACACACTGTTGTTTCTGAGCGTCATGGTGTCCGCACCCATAAGGGAGTACCATCGAAGGAATATATGTTTTCCTTAAGGCCCGTTAACACAGCTGCGACCTTTGTGCCACCTTTGAGCGATGAAAAACTGGCCAGGACCCTCGATGGTCGCCTCAACCCAGAAAATCATGTTTCTATGTAACTGCTCCAGTAGTTGTTCAGGTGTAACTGCTCGAGTTGTTCAGGGTCTGCAACCCCAATGAATTCTGCAGGTACAAGCCCTCTATCTATAGGCAGGTTGAGGAGGCACTACAGGTAGCTCAAAGGAGGCAGAAAAGCGGCAGAAGTATTTTCCATGGTGTCTCAAGGGTTGCCGTGGTTGCCAATTGGAGGCACGGCGGTCACCACAGTCATCGTTCAATGCATATGTTGGTTGCCCAAAGGAGGCATAAGGAAGGCAGAAGCATCACCCAGATTGACGAGAAAATTTGCAGCAGAACGCATCTATTACCTGGCGACCATTGGGCGACCACTGTGCCTTCATTCTGCAATAACGGCAATGCTTGTGCCTCCCTTCTGCCTCCTTTGAGCCAGCTTTGAGCCACCAATCACCTCGGCAAACTTTGTGCGATTGTTCTGAACATGGTAAAAACTTCACGGCGACCATGGCGTCCATAGCGATGTCTGGACCTCCTGTGTACCACCCTGGAATGACCTAGATAACCATTATGCCTCTTTTGAGCCTCCATTGACGACCTGGCAAATGTTATGGTCGCACACGGGAGGCACAAATGTCACCATCCTGTGTAAAGGCCCCATTATCAGTTTTCTTTTGTTGAGACCATTTTCGGAAAAGTGTAAAGAAATTAAGGTGATTTATTTTAGAATTATAACATCTGATTGACTCAAGAATCCATGCATCCTTCCATTAGTTTGCTCAGGGTTCACTAACATGATTTCCAATGGCGGGTTTGACAGATCTTCACTCATAGAGGTATCAGAGTAAAAGATCTGACTTTAACATGTTTAAAGAGATTGTGATAAAAGCATAATAAATACAGACAAAGTTAATCTTATAGTTGTCGTAATTAAATTTAGAATTTATTTTTTTTTGCATTGAGTGGTGCTTACTGGACCACAGCTCTTGATATGTTGAACACGCTAGTTGGTTTTGTTTGAGTCTGGACCATGGGCCCCGTTCCACAAAGTGATCTTAGTGATAAGACGATTGTAACTCCCATACTTTAGCATAGACTTACAAAAATCGCTAAGATCGCATTGTTGGACAAGACCCAGGGCGCTTGATATGTTGAACACACCAGTTGGTGAATGTAACTTTGTTGGACAAGACCCAGGGCGCTTGATATGTTGAATACACCAGTTGGTGAATGTAACTTTGTTGGACGAGACCCAGGGCTCTTGATATGTTGAACACACCAGTTGGTGAATGTAACTTTGTTGGACGAGACCCAGGGCTCTTGATATGTTGAACACACCAATTAGTGAATGTAACTTTGTTGGACGAGACCCAGGGCTGTTGATATGTTGAACACACCAGTTGGTGAATGTAACTTTGTTGGACGAGACCCAGGGCTCTTGATATGTTGAACACACCAGTTGGTGAATGTAACTTTGTTGGACGAGACCCAGGGCTATTGATATGTTGAACACACCAGTTGGTGAATGTAACTTCTGTTTGTTCAGGCTGTGGCTGACCCCGAAAATGAACCCAGATGCTCCTGTACAGAAGTTGTCGTACATATCTGTGTTGCCGGAGGAGAACGCCCAGGGAGGGGGCAGTGTTGCGGACGTCGTCTCCAACATCCTCAACCAGCAGACCGGCTTCCGATTTGGCGGGGCACAGCTGTTTGGGCAGTTCAACTCCCTGAGCAAGACTCTGGAGAAACTCTTCAGGCAGTTCCAGTTGAACCCTATCTCCGGTGAGCTAAAGTGGCCCTGTTGAAGATGGTGTTTGTTCTTGGTTACTGTATTAACACTGACTCTGTGTTGCATGCCATAGCAGTGTCTGAAACCGATGATTTTTGGGGGGGTTAAATTCCCAGATTTGCCCTGTTATGTTTCTAGGTTTGTGAGCACCATTCATGTGCTCTCGGATTTTACTTTATTGGTAAACGTTACTTTGGGCTTTCCTACCACATCAAGCTGACACTGAAGAAATCTAGACTTGCATGAGATCTCTTGAATATGTTTTCTTATTAGCTCACTTGACTTGCAAGGTTGGTAGTGTGATATCAGCTGTATTGCAAGGTTGGTAGTGTGATATCAGTTGTATTGCAAGGTTGGTAGTGTGATATCAGCTGTATTGCCAGGCTGGTAGTGCGATATCAGCTGTATTGCAAGGCTGGTAGTGTGATATCAGCTGTATTGCAAGGTTGGTAGTGTGATATCAGCTGTATTGCAAGGCTAGTAGTGTGATATCAGCTGTATTGCAAGGTTGATAGTGTGATATCAGCTGTATTGCAAGGCTGGTAGTATGATATCAGCTGTATTGCAAGGCTGGTAGTGTGATATCAGCTGTATTGCAAGGTTGGTAGTGTGAGGTCAGCTGTATTGCAAGGTTGATAGTGTGATATCAGCTGTATGGCAAGGTTGGTAGTGTGACATCAGCTGTATTGTAAGGCTGGTAGTGTGACATCAGCTGTATTGCAAGGCTGGTAGTGTGAGGTCAGCTGTATTGCAAGGCTGGTAGTGTGACATCAGCTGTATTGCAAGGCTGGTAGTGTGAGGTCAGCTGTATTGCAAGGCTGGTAGTGTGATATCAGCTGTATTGCAAGGTTGGTAGTGTGAGGTCAGCTGTATTGCAAGGTTGGTAGTGTGACATCAGCTGTATTGTAAGGCTGGTAGTGTGACATCAGCTGTATTGCAAGGCTGGTAGTGTGAGGTCAGCTGTACTGTGAAACTCCTCGTGTAGGTCAGCCCTACTATGTAGAGGTTATTATATGAGTGTTTATGTGATACTATGTTTAAGACATGAGTGGACTTAATGCATGAGTATCGTAAACATAGTATGACATGAACACGAATATAATGTTCTATTTATTACCGAAGAAGATGTCTACTCACCGAGACAAATTTTAGAGTTTACCTATAAAGACAGCAAGTCGCAACAGCAGCGTAACCACAATTTGTCAAATGACGTCAACAATCTTCAGCTATGACATCGTTTCTGGTGTGACGTCATTCTGATCTCACGTCACAATAACATTCGAATGACGTCAAAAATGCTGTCCGGATGACACAAACAATACGCTGTCGTCTCATGACGTGACCTGACACTAGGGCACATATGATTTTTATGAACCCTGATATGTTTATGTTTTATGCCTTCATGGGTAATAATTACCATTATAATTAGCCCCTCTGATCTGAATCCAAATCAACTGTGATCACTGTCTACAAGATTGGAGGGAGTAGGGGGTCATTCATTACGCCATTGTTCTTGTTAAGTAAACCTACTCTTCCCCTGGCAGGTGAGATTCTGAATGTGGAGACGATTAAACTCCTGATGTCGGACAGCAAACCCAACCCAGAGACCACCTGCTCGGTGGAGACCGGGAGGACCAATCGGCTGTTTGTGTTCGCTCTCAGGATATTCTACGTCATCGGAGAGCCAGCATTTGAGACACTAGGTGAGATATTCTAGATAGTTGGAATAATGACCAGGTGGTTGGTGAGATGTACCCAGTTCATAGGTGAGATGTAGCCAGACATTGAGAGATATTGGCAGCGTGTAGGTGAGATGTAGCCAGACATTGAGAGATATTGGCAGTGTGTAGGTGAGATGTAGCCAGACATTGAGAGATATTGGCAGCATGTAGGTGAGATGTAGCCAGACATTGAGATATATTGGCAGTGTGTAGGTGAGATGTAGCCAGACATTGAGAGATATTGGCAGTGTGTAGGTGAGATGTAGCCAGACATTGAGAGATATTGGCAGCATGTAGGTGAGATGTAGCCAGACATTGAGAGATATTGGCAGTGTGTAGGTGAGATGTAGCCAGACATTGAGAGATATTGGCAGCATGTAGGTGAGATGTTGCCAGACATTGAGAGATATTGGCAGTGTGCAGGTGAGATGTAGCCAGACATTGAGAGATATTGGCAGCATGTAGGTGAGATGTAGCCAGACATTGAGAGATATTGGCATTGTGTAGGTGAGATGTAGCCAGACATTGAGAGATATTGGCAGTGTGTAGGTGAGATGTAACCAGACATTGAGAGATATTGGCAGTGTGTAGGTAAGATGTAGCCAGACATTGAGAGATATTGGCAGTGTGTAGGTGAGATGTAGCCAGACATTGAGAGATATTGGCAGCGTGTAGGTGAGATTTAACCAGACATTGAGAGATATTGGCAGCATGTAGGTGAGATGCAGGCAGGAACTGGGAGACATTGACTTATTGTATGCAAGAATACTAATTGTTGGGAGATATTGGCAATCTGTAAGTGAGATATGATCGGGACATTTTAGATCATAGGGCGCACTATTTTGTGTCTGCTAAAACTATTTACTACTTGTGGTCCCGTGAAGATCTTTGGTTAGAAGTGATCTTCAGTAACCCATGCTTGTAAGAGGATAAACAGGATCGGGTGGTAAGGCTCACTGACTTGGTTGATGCATGTCATCATATCCCAATTGCATAGATGGATGCTCAAGATGTCAATCACTGGATTGTGTGTTCCAGACTCCATTATTGACAGACCGCATTCATTTAGCTGGAATATAGCTGAGTGTGGCATTAAACAACAAACAAACAAACAAACAAACTACGTGTGCTCTTTACTACTTGTGATAGTTACTATACTGGTGCTATGAAGTATTCACAAGCTAGCCCTGTACAATGCAGCATGTGTTTTTCCCAGGGGCCAAGGACATCATCCCAGACTACACCTGTAACACTGAGGGGATGATCCAGAGGTTAAAGTTCGCCACCTACAGGTCAACAGTGAAGAAAGCCTCTGATTGGCTGAAGAAACAACAGGTTTGTCTTGGAGTTATCATGAATGTAAAGAATATGAACGCATACTTAATGGACCTGCATATCGTAGCTTCTGTACCTCCTTGCCAGGTGGAAGTAGCCTAGTGGTTAAAGCGTTAGCTCATCACGCCGAAGACCCGGGTTCGATTCCCGACATGGGAACAATGTATGAAGCCCATTTCTGGTGTTCCCCGCCGTGTTATTGCTGGAATATTGCTAAAAGCGGCGTAAAAACCATACTCACTCTCTCACTCACTCACTCACTATATCACCAAAGTTAAACTTGCTTTGTGTTACATACCATCTCAAACTACAACTGGGAGTGCCTGGTTGCATAAAGCCCCATCCTTACCAGGGAAACATCTGTTCCCAATTGTGTAGAGCGATGCTGTGGACATCAATCACTGGATTGTCTGGTCCAGACTCGATTATTTACAGACTGCCGTCATATAGCTGGAATATTGCTGAGTGTGGCGTTAAACAACAAACAAACATAAATGCTCCAGTTTATACATCATACATAGTTTTCTGATTTATTATAACACAAGAGCCATTTTGATTGGTTGTAGAACTCATGAGACAAATTCTAGCTGTTGGCAGATGCTTATGATGAAGATGTTCTAGTGGATAGGTCAGGGTATCTTCATCCTAAAGTGAAGAACAATTACACTGGATAATCGAGAATAGTTTGGACATAGTTTTTATTAAGTGGTGAACTTTCTGTTTCAGGGCATCAAGGTGGTCAATGTACAGACTATCGATGTCAAAGTGTTGAAGCTTCCCAATGGTAGGTATCTGTTCCGTGTACACACATTTGTAGTAGGTCTTTAGAGGTGCCTTGAATGATGGGAGTAATGGTTAGGGCTAAGGTTCTGTTGGTAGATTGGTCCAAAGTGTTGAAGCACAGTATTCGAAAGATCTGTGACCAAAGTCTTCAAACAGGTTTCTGGAACTTGCAGCAGGTGTTGTTTTCAGAACGGAGAGATATAGATGGCTTATAGAGGCAAAAGTTCCATCAGGTACAGTGGGGCTGATTCATTGAAGCATTTCAAAGCTAATGCCAGTAGTTTAAAATCAATTCCACAGCCTACCAGCAATAGCTGGGAAGATGCAGTTTTGGGTCTTTACCACCATGAGGAAAAGAAACAAGTGGTTTTCTGTTGAGTGCGAGTATCGGTTGAAACAGACATAAAATTGTGTCTCGCACAGCTGCTCCAGATGACACGATGATTGAACATCTAGTGATGCTGCAGGCAGTTTGCAGCTTGTCTTCTGTGAATGACTGGTCATGTATCATAAGGAGGAGAGAGGTGGGGTGTGGGGGTTCATGAAAGAAATGTTACATAAAATGTTGGTAAGAAGATCAATCCCACCGCCCCACCAACCTCTATGATTAATGACCAGTCACTTATTATGCATAAACATAATCACCAGAACTGGTCATATGAATTTGCAGGAACTAGCTTAACTTGAACATGTGATGAACCATATGGATATTGAATAACGGTACGGTGAAGTTTGCCACAGTGTAGGCAGTTTGGTTCAGATGTTTCTTTGGGCTGTTTTGATTTGGTTTCTGTAAAAGCTTTAACCTAACACTGGTAAAGTGCAATGTCTTGTCAGTCACTCTACTGTCAGTCCTCTTTCCCCATGGGGATTCTGAGGCAGAATATGTCCAAAGCACCCAATGCTTGACTCCCTGTGTGGATTCTGAAGCAGAATATGTCCCAAACACCCCATGCTTGACTCCCTGTGTGGATTCTGGGGCAGAATAGGTCCCAAACATCCAATGCTTGACCCCCTGTGTGGATTCTGGGCCGAATATGTCCAAAACACCCAATGCTTGACTCCCTGCAGGGATTCTGGGGGCAGAATATGTCCCAAACACCCCATGCTTGACTCCCTGTGTGGATTCTGGGGCAGAATAAGTTCCAAACACCCCATGCTTGACTCCCTGTGTGGATTCTGGGGCAGAATAGGTCCCAAACATCCAATGCTTGACCCCCTGTGTGGATTCTGGGCCGAATATGTCCAAAACACCCAATGCTTGACTCCCTGCAGGGATTCTGGGGGCAGAATATGTCCCAAACACCCAATGCTTGACTCCCTGTGTGGATTCTGGGGCAGAATAGGTCGTAAACACCCAATGCTTGACTCCCTGTGTGGATTCTGGGGCAGAATAGGTCGTAAACACCCAATGCTTGACTCCCTGTGTGGATTCTAGAGCAGAATAGGTCCCAAACACCCAATGCTTGACTCCCTGTGTGAATTCTAGGCCGAATATGTCCAAAACACCCAATGCTTGACTCCCTGCAGGGATTCTAGGGGCAGAATAGGTCCCAAACACCCAATGCTTGATTCCCTATATGGATTCTGGGGCAGAATAGGTCCCAAACACCCAATGCTTGATTCCCTGTGTGGATTCTAGAGCAGAATAGGTCCCAAACACCCACTGGTTGACTCCCTGTGTGGATTCTGAGGCAGAATAGGTCCCAAACACCCAATGCTTGACTCCCTGTAGGGCTTCTGAGGCAGAATATGTCCAAAAAACCCATGCTTGACTCCCTGTGTGGATTCTGGGTCAGAATAGGTCCCAAACATCTAATGCTTGACTCCCTGTGTGGATTCTGGGGGCAGACTAGGTCCCAAACACCCAATGCTTGACTCCCTGTTTGGATTCTGGGGGCAGAATAGGTCCCAAACACCCAATGTTTGACTCCCTGTAGGGATTCTAGAGCAAAATGCATCCCAAATACCCTATGCTTGACTTCCATGGGATTCTGGAGCAGAGTATAGACCCAGTGTTCCAGGATTGTAAGACCTCACAAATTGAATCAGGGGATAACAATGTTAAACTACACCCCAACAGCATGTACATCCATGCTATCAACCACTGCTTGTTTGTTTGTTGTTCAACTCCACACTCAGCAATATTCCAACTACATGATGTTGGTCTATGAATAATCGAGTCTGGAGCAGACAATCGAGTGATTGACATCATGAGCATCGAACCATGCATTTGGGACCACCGGATCCCATTAGTCGCTTCTTATGACAAGCATAGTCACTTCTTACGGCAAGCATAAATTGCTGAAGACCTTTCCTCTACACGGATCCTCAAGGGTCTATCAACCACCGGTTAATGTGGCTCAGATTTGTTCACAGGCCACCATGATATATCTGAAATATCAACGTCAAACAACATTCACTCAGACCCTGTTCTCTTCCAGGCAACATAGAGTTTGACTCCGATTCTTCTGGATACGGCGAGATGGCATTCGAGGACAGCTGCCAGTTCTTGAAGGTCCTGCGGATCTACTACGTGAAGAAACAGAAGGTGACCTCCCTGGATGCCACGCCCACCACCAATATGACAAGCAGGCTGTTTGTTCCTGTCCGCAAAAACCAGACTGGGAAAGTGTTTGAGTGTTTCTCCAAGACCATGCAGAGAGTCATAGCCTGGCTCAATGTCACACGTGAGTAGATTTGTTGTTATTTTTTTGGATTTTTTTATTTTTCTATGTCCACCCACAGGTGCATGCTCATAGCGCTAAACAAAACATGAAAGCATGGGCAGAGATTTAGAATAGAAGGGAATTTGAAGTTTGTTTGTTGTTTAATGCCGCACTCAGCAATATTCCAGCTATATGATGGCGGCCTGTAAATAATTGAGTCTGGCCTAGAAAATCCAGTGATTGACATTATGAGCATCGATCCACACAATTGATCCACATGATGACATGCAAAACCAAGTCAGCAAGCCTAATATTTTAAATATGAGTGTTAACAAAATTGCCAAAAAAATATTTTAATCAAACACCAATTTGATTGTGTTTTTTAACTGTTACAAGATTAAAGCATAGGTCCAGGCTCTTCCATAGAAACAAATATTTTCATGTGACCAAACTATCATTCTGTAACGGCTTTTTTGTATGCCAGGTAAATTATGGAAAACAAATCATGCACAATTTCTTAATACTGAGTAACCTTTATTATTTTATTTATCTGTCTATTGCTTGACATGAATATTGCATTAACTCAGAACTACGACACCAAGAATATGAATTTTTTCTATAGGAGTGTGACATTGTAGTTGTTTAAATTATTCACCATATTGTGGTTTATAGTGAAATTATGAAATGCTACAGTAACATATGTTTCCATGGTTACAGAGACCCCCCTCCTCAGTATGGAGTCTGTTCAGTACATGGTGAACCCTGAGAGTTGGGGGACCGGGGTTGCTGAAGACAGAGTTGATACAACGAAGAACCAGTCCAGTGGGAGGTATCAGCTCACCTGTATCAGGTAGGTCTGTCTCAGACACGCTCTCCAGGGGGTTGCTGGGGATGAATAGTTCCTCATTCATGTCTCATGTTGGTATACTAGAGGGGAATAGGTCCTGAGGAGCCAATGCTTGACACCAATGGAAATTCCATGCAGAATATTTACCAAGGAACCAATGTTTGACCTCCATGGGAATTCCGTGAAGAATAGTTGCCACAGAACCAATGTTTGACTCACATGGGATAGTTGCCAAGGAACCAATGTTTGATACCCATGTGAATTCCATGTAGAATAGTTGCCAAGGAACCAAAGTTTGACCACATGGGAATTCCATGCAGAATAGTTGCCAAGGAACCAATGTTTGACCTCCATGGGGATTCCATGCAGAATAGTTACCACAGAACCAATGTTTGACTCACATGGGATGGTTGCCAAGGAACCAATGTTTGATACCCATGTGAATTCCATGCTGAATAGTTGCCAAGGAACCAATGTTTGACCACATGGGAATTCCGTGCAGAATAGTTGCCAAGAAACCAATGTTTGACCTCCATGGGAATTCCATGCAGAATAGTTGCCAAGGATCCAATGTTGGACTCACATGGGAACTTCAGGCAGAATAAGGGCAGATGCAGATTGACTCCACAGGCCATAAGAAAGCACAGGTTGGGTTAGACTTGTTGTGAGTCAAGTGAGTCAAGGGATCAGGTGATCAGGTTTAGTGACAAGGTTGATTGTGTGTCATCGTACCTCGTAGGCGTGGTCTGTTGCTCATAATATCAACCACTGTTTTGTTTGGCTTACTAAAGGCAGTGGTCATTAATCTGGATTGTAACTACTGGACTGCAGTGTTAAACAAATAACAAACCAACCAACCAACCAATGAAATATTTCTATTTGTAGGTTGTATTTCCCACAAGACTTTGAGGAGCCGTCTCCGGATCTGTTGCCCCCAACAAAAGAGGATGAGGAGGGATGGATGTGCGTCATATCCTAGGATGCATGGCGTATCTCGGCCGATGTATCATGTCGGGAGATGAACATTCTATCGCTGCGAACACCAGTTGTGTGGGGAAATGGATGTGTCATAGCATATCCAGATCTGTGTGTCATATTGATGATGGGTATAGATGCAGTCTTCTGTATGCTATTCAGCAGTATTGTGAGCAGGTCATATTTTAAAATTTATCGTGGTTATTCTCTCAAAAAATGTCTTATTTCTGACACATTCCAACCCATACCAAAATTCAGTCTCCCTCTTGCCTCCCCCCCCCCCCCCCCCCTGCACACACACACACACACACACCACACACCACACACTACCACGACCATCAAAAATATATATTTGTGGTAAGACAATATATTTGGAATGACATATCCAATTTATTGATAAATGATAAATACCACTATGCTATTTTCAAGATAAAAAAATGTGTGATATATTATGAGATTATGTATTTCATTTGTTGAGGGTGTGAGAGGAACTTGTTTTATGGAAGGATGAAAATCTCTTGTAATTTCATGACATACTTGCTTTTATTACATGACATCTTTGTTTATTATTGACCATTACGTTTGTCAGTATTACATTCCAACCTATGCCAACCTAGTGTGATAAGTACTTATATTTCATGTCTGCAGATCTCAATAAAACATTTTCATGTCCATTTGTTCGTTGATCATGCAGCATTGAAATAGTGCTAATAATGTCTGGCACATCATTCATCAGTAGAGGCAGTAACGTGTTTGCGAGACGGGTCCCTGTCACGTGTACAATTGACTATCTGAAAGGGGGGAGGGGGATCACTCAAATACGTGACTGCCCGTCAGTGGACCGCAGATTTCTGCCATGGTCTTGGCATGCCACTCTAATCACTCCCTAGAATATTCTCTGATCTTCAGAAATAGGGGACGCCCTGAATTAGACTTGTTCCATCACTACAATGATGATGATGATGATGATGATGATGATGATGATGATGCAAGAAATTGATTTTAATGATTTTTTATAGTTTTGCAATGTCAAGTTCATCTTACCTGTTAATATCGGCACTCTGATTTAAAATTACTCATCTCAATGGTATTTCCAAACAACTCATATGCAGTATTGTGATTTGATACATTTGTGTGGAAGTCCACCATCATATTTAGCAAAGTAGAAATTTCATTTTATGCTAGAGGAGCTTTTATAGTCATTAAGTCGGGATGGAAACTGACTTATTTAGATACTGTTTTGTGATAAAATGTCTTGCCTTTTACAAAAATTCTATTTGATGAATTGTAGTTTTGTAGAATCCAGCAGTGTCCATGGCAACAGTGAAACCCTGTTCGTGTGGACACTGTTAGTCTGGATGCCCCAACCTGTGGACAGTTACGTTGGTGAATGTCTATTTATGACTGTCTAAGGGGACATTGCTATCTACTTACAAGGCTATAGGGTGGCCTCGTGGATGAAGTGTTTGCTCATGTGGAAGACCCAAGTTCATATGCCCACATGCGTAGAAACCTATTTCTATTGTTCCCTGACATGAGATTTGCCCATAGTCCCCCTAGGTCGAAGTATGAGTGAAAGTGGTTGAAGTGAACTACCTACGCATTATATTTGTTGCACTTTTCATTGTACAAATTGTACATATACAGTTTGTATAGTTTAATCAAATCTCAACTGGAGTGTAAATAAGCCATGGATATAATGTGCACTTTCATATCATGTTTTAAAAACAATTTTTTTAATACTTTGTAAATGGATCCCTGGCCCCAAATTGTTACGATTGTGGAATAATTTTTTTTTGAGAATCGTCAGTTAAGGGTTTTCAGTAATAAAACCAAATCACAGTCGATCAAGGTCAATGTGTGAAGAGAAATAATCTTTTGATTTATCCACTAGAATATTAGTTTTCTTTCATTTCATTTGTTCTTTATTTAATCTGTTGACACTACGTTTTACTAATTTTACCTGAAAAAGTTTTAGAATGGTTGCATGTCACATCTTTATTCAGGGCAGATTTTCTTATTTGTTGACACTCCCATTGTCATAATGTCATGTCATGATGTCATGTCAGAGATGTCATGTCAGAGATGTCATGTCAGAGATGTCATGCCAGAGCTGATGTCACGTCACCACCTTTGTTATTCTTGAGGCCTCAGTTTGGTTCTGATGTTACAAACTTAGAATATTGACACCCTGTAATATCATTAGGGACAGTTTTATTTTTGTCTTTTATAGAAAATATATAAAATGTAAATTTTGATTATATCTGTAAAGATTGTAAATCTCTGTCATCTTTTGTGACTGATGAATATTAAAACACTGCTGAAACTGACACGTGTTGCTTCATCGTCCTGGCTGAATATTGCCAGTGATCTTTATGTCCTCCCCTCAAAGGGAGGGAACACATTATTTAGGGCTCATTGCGTTGGCGTCTGCCTTCCCCTCATATTCCGAGCCATTACATGGAAACTGTTCAACAGATGTCACCGTCACTTGGCATGTGCATTGCTCAATTGGTTTGAATTTTTTTGAAATTCTATTTTTTATGTTAGCATGGAAACAATTTGGACTTTGTCTCAAATAACTCGAGGCTTCATTTCCAAGCCATGACTCTCAAACTATAATGGGGGCGGTCGGGTAGTCTAGTGGTTAAAGCGTTCGCTTGTCACGCCGAAGACCCAGGTTCGATTCCCGACATGGGTACAATGTGTGAAGCCAATTGCTGGTGTCCCCCGCTGTGATATTGCTGGAATATTGCTAAAAGCGGCGTAACACCATACTCACTCACACACTCAAACTATAATGAATATTTTTGCATGAAACTATAATGAATATTTTTGCATGAAACTATAATGAATATTTTTGCATGAAACTATAATGAATATTTTTGCATGAAACTATACATGGGCAATGACCATATGCTTCTTTTCATACTTATCATTTAAAACTCTAACAACTAGCAGTTGTTTCCCGCCAAAACTCTACAGCTCATGTTTTTTTTCGGCAGGAAACCCTTATCCTTCAAGGCTATAATTTGCTATTATTGTGTTTCGGAATTGCAAACACATTTATACTAACAAATTGAACTAATGTATCTCAAAGGGGGAAGGGGAGACATTTGTTGTTATGAGTTAAAGTACATTCATTTCATCAGCGTATTACTCCAACTGAACACAGAACACCTCATCAAAATTACAATTTTCAACATGGCTGCCAGTGTGTTGCTTGAGGAGGCATCCAGTGGGCTCAGGTGCTGTAATTTGCTATGTAATTTGAGAGTTGTAGCCCTTTGAACCGCCTCTGTGGTCTAGTGTTAGAGCGTCCGCCCGGAGAGCGGAAGGTCCGGGGTTCGATCCCCGACCGCGTCATACCAAAGGCGTTAAAAGATGGTACTTGTTACCCTGTCTGGCGCTCTGCATTAAGGGGCTAAAACAAGGACTGGTTGGCTCGGAGTCTGTATACTGTGTCTGAATGGGGTATTCATGTTAAACTGCGACATGGTATCTCATTGAGCTAGCACTATAAATCGGCATCAGTCCGGACTAGTACAAGCAGCCACACAAACACAAAACACATACACGTACATGCACATCGCCATATAAGTGCACTAATCTTGGACACAACGTTAAACCCAATTTCACTTCACCTCACCTTGTAGCCCTTTGCCATGTCAGGATCTGCTGGTATTTGGTTTGAACAGTAAATTTGCAGCTATTATGAACTATATCACTTGGCCTTGGGGTTTCTTCCCACATAAAGTTGACACTTGTAAATAATTGAAATACTGTCAAAACAAGCATGGGTATCGGATATCATTCCCTCTTTTGACTTGTTCCATATGTTACTGTTTTCAGGTGAACAATTGACTTGCCTTTGCATGTGTTTGTGATTGGGCCACTGGTGGAGCAGGATAGGCACACCTTTTTACAAACACCAGGCATAATCACTGTTTGATAGCGATTCTTAAACACATAATTAAAATAGTTGCTACAATGGACACTGCTTTTAGCAGGGGTTTCTTTCTTATTTGAAAGGTCTTTGTCGCTTTTCTTCGCAACCCATCTCAATCACCAATGATATTGTTAGAAGATCATGGAGTAGAATGGTGGGTATAGTGCAAAGCTTGATGCGTTATTGACGGGTGTTTTGGGGAGACTTTGATGGCATAAGGCATTTTTTTTATGACCAACCCAAGAGTTTTCCGGGTTAGAATAGGTGCTCAGTATTTGGTTTGGTTTGGTTTGTTGTTTAACGCCGTACTCGGCAATATTCCAGCTATATGACGGCGGTCTGTAAATAATCGACAATCCAGTGATGAATATCATGCAATTGGGATCGAGGACTTGCATCAACCAAGTCAGCGAGCCTGACCACCCGATCCCGTTAGTCGCCTTTTACAACAAGCATAATCGCCTTTTACGTCAAGTATGGGTTGCTGAAGACCTATTCTACCCCGGATCTTCGGGGGTCTCCGTAACATATGTTGGTCGTAAGAGGCGACTTGATGCATCAGGTGGTCAGACTGTATGATTTGGTTCATTGCATGTCATCCTACCCCAACAGCAATGTTTTGCTCAAAATATCAAATATCATCACCTGACTGTGTGGCTAGACTATTATTTACAGGCCGCCGTCATTTAGCTGGAACGATACCGAGTGCGCACGTACGCACGCACACAGACAACTTAATGATAATGTTTGTTGTTTAACGCGGGACTCAGCATATTCCAGCTTTATGACGGCGGTCTGTAAATATTCGAGTCTGCACCAGACAATCCAGTGATTAACATCATGAGCATCGATCTGTGCAATTGGGAAATATTGACATGCATCAACCAAGTCAGCGAGCCTGACCACCCGATCCCGTCGGTCGTCTCTTACGACAAGCATAGTCGCCATTTACGCAAAGCATGCGTTGCTGAAAACCTATTCTACCCGGATCTCCACGGGTCCATATTGGTTGGTATTCAATTGTGTGCAAAAATGATCTACAAGCATCCTCATGCAAAACAAAACTTCTTGGATTCAATCTGGTCATCGAATTGATTAAACTTAAACATTTGTGAATTATGTCCATTTTTACCACTTGTATTACTGACGCATGTGTTTGTTGTTTAACGCCATTCTAAGCCACATTCAATCTGTATAACAGCGGCATGTAAACAATCGAGTCTAGAGCAGACAATCCAGTGATAGATGTTGTGGTGAGCACAGTCGGGTAGGAGGCTGGCAACTTTGAACTTACCCCCGTGGTGCTTTCGGCAGAATAATAGCAGTACCCAATAACCCGGAACCTATGCTTGTCTACTGTGTTTGCTGTTCAGCCATGTAGTCCACATAATGAAATAATAAAAATTGAAAGTGTCGAGATGCAATTAAGCCTGACCACCCGATCCATTAAGTCGCGTCTTACAAGCATAGGTTGCTGGGGACCTGTAGTCCTATCCTAAATTCCTACGGGTTTCATTTCCGGATTGACGTGATATTCAAAACCCCTGTTTATCACACAAAGATGAATTATTATACGATAAGTACTTTGGACTTTCTTTGGAATCCGAACAGATGGGTCCTTCACATAATTCTGTGGTGAATTGACACACCATTGGCGCATTTTAACAATACGCCAATGGTCTTCCAGATTCTGCTTATGGTACTTTCCACCACGTACTTTGTCTTTGTGATTGTGTCATTGGTACCTTCTCATACGCCGGTGGCTTCGTGTTTGTGTCATTGGCATCTTCCCATACACCCGTCTTCCTGATTGTGTCATTAGTACCTTCCCATACATACCTGTCTTCATGATTGTGTCAATGGTACCTTCCCATACGCCCCTGTCTCCGTGGTGGGTCATTGTTACCGTCCCATACGCCCCTGTCTTCCTGATTGTTTCACTGGCACCTTCCCACTTGCCCCCGTCATGAATATTCCGCTGGTACTCTCGATATAATGTAAGTACTCTGCATTTCAAAATATTGCGCTTGTACCTTCCCGCTGGTGTTCCGTACTGATCGATCTTTCACTGACCGTGGTATTTCATACATGTCTTTTGTAGTGACTAACTCTTTTCCACAATGGTCATAATCGGGACGGTCAGGTAGTCTAGTGGTTAAAGCGTTCGCTCGTCACGCCGTCGACCCGGGTTCGATTCCCGACATGGGTACAATGTGTGAAGCCCATTTCCCCCGCCGTGATATTGCTGGAATATAAGCGGCGTAAAACCATACTCACTCACTCACTCAAAATTCCCATTGAAGGTCAAGGAGAGAATAAAGGTCACCAGAATTCCACGTCTTTCGAGTCCACTCAAGAGGATTGGGTGGTCAACAAGGGCATCTTGGTTTGATTGTGTAACGTAGATTGTTAATAATGCTTGCAGTGATGAGTTGTCTGGTCCAGACTCGATTATTTACACAAAGCGGCAATACAGTAGGAATGCTGTCGACTGCGGGAGTAAAAAAATTTCACTCACCCAAAGCTGCCATAGCGGTCTACCCTATTGGTCCGTCTGCAGAAAATGTTGTTGGCAGTTTTCCACATTAGAGTATAAAGGACGTGATAGATAACCGCTTTCAAATTGGAATAGTGAGTGAGTATGGTTTTACGCCGCTTATAGCATTATTCCAGCAATATCACGGCGGGGGACACCAGAAATGGGGTCACACATTGTACCCATTTCGGGAATCGAACCCGGGTCTTCGGCGTGACGAGCGAACGCTTTAACCACTAGGCTACCCGATCGCCCCAAATTGGAATAGAACTTTGTCAAAATTCAAGGAGTTGAAAACTTAAGTTCATATTAGACTCGAGATTTATGAGGCGGTTGCATAGATCGAAGAAAGTATAAAATGGCCAACATTGAACCAATTGAACTACAGACATAATAAAAATGAACTTTGCGAGTTTCAGTTTTCGGACGGGTTCGTGAGTTCCCGTGAGTACAGTACGCCCGTGTCGTGTAGTCTTGCAGAGGAAACAGATACTTGCAATGTCCAAGTAACCACAGCAGTCCAATTAGTACAACCCTCCACACAGTCGGAGATTTGGCGTCCGGATACCCAAACCCCTGGCACGAGAAGGCTAAATAGTTATCATGTAACACAGGCAATATTCCCAAAACAACATTCGCAAGCCAAACAAGCTATGGTAACTAGTATTCAAAGGGGGCACGGGTGGCCCAGTCATCTAAGGCGCCTCAATTCGCTGTGCACAGTTGCGTCCCTTGGGCCCACCAGAAACCTATGATTGTTGGTTCGAATCCCGGTTCGCCCCGATTATGTTTCTAGGTTTGTCAGCACCATACCCGTGCTCGTGGGTTTCACCGAAGTGGTAAACGTCTGAGACCTGCATCACTTCGGGCTTTGACACGCCGCGATATAACTGTAATACTGTTAAAAGCGGCATTAAACCCAACCCACTCACTCACTCACTCTCTACTAGAATTCAAACTCGAAATTTTTTCACTAAAGTTTTATATTCCGTGCTTTTGAAAATAGCGAGATATACGTTTAAGTTTATTGCGACCAGTATCAACATGGTAACATTCTTCGTCAGCATCGTTGACGACAGAACTTCAAGAAACGTCTCCAAGAGACTATGTGCGGTATATCATTGCCGTGAGGAACACGCTGCCGGTAGTCGAAGAGTTGCATCGCCCCATGGTGGTCGTGTTGGAATACTGTCACAGGTTCAGCTGGACAGGCGGTGTAAACATAACAGACTCCAGAACAACTGGTGGCCGGTGAATTTTCTCATCCAAGGGGCGGTAGAGATTACTCTATGTCAGGAAAGAGTATGGTTCTTGAATAACTACTGAAAAGCGACTCCGACATAAACAACGATTCCACCGTGATTTGCTAACAGACGATAATTATCTATGAATGAAGTGATAATTACCCGTGAGCAACGTGATAATTATATAATACAAACATTATCAAACTGTTACTTGTCTGGAAACAGTCTCCGAAACACTGCAAGAGTGAGATCCGAAACATACTTTGATACCGTATCAGATACGTCACCACCGAATGACCATTTAGTGTTTGTTTCAGTATCAGCCACCATCAAACATGAATGTATACTTTTTTTTGCCCAAGTGCTGAATCGATGCAATTTGGATAAGACATTGAACAGGGTCTTGGGATTTTCAACCAGGATGGAGTTACCTAACGACCATGTTTTGATATAAGAACACAAACGGAAATATTAAAAAAGCAATAGTTTATTATTTCATTACATTTTTCTTTATATGACAACAGCAAGTGTCGACATTCGCCATCCCCAAAACTACTTCCCAAAGTTTGATTCGATCATGTTGTTGAATTCTGGAATAAAAACAAATGATTAAAAAAATTTGCTTTTTAAAATTCATCCCATTTTGGTTTTTCCCACCCAAATAATGTTGCATTCGAAGGTCACATTTTCCTTTTTAGGTCATTATAAAGTTTGGATAATGTACTAAAGATACCATTACAAATTTTGTCACTTTTGCGACAATATTCTAAACGGTAGGTTGAGATGGTAATATGACTGCTAACTCTGTAGGTCTCACAGGCAGCTTGGGTTGTATACTCCCCATGGAGCTGAGAACGGGTGCACATTGATCCATTGACCAGCGTGATAATGTAGCGCTGGTGAGCATGCTTCGGGGTGTGGAATTAGCGCAATATAAACATTCTTTGTTTGTTCGGTAACGCAATATTCCAGGAGGGGTGTAAATAATTGAGTCTGGACCAGACTCTACGTAATTCCTGTCCTATCTACGTGGCGTTCTAGTCCTCTATACGTGATACAGAACGAGAGGCGAGAGGGTATGAGGAATGTGTATGTGTGTGTGTGTGTGTTTGTGTGTTTGCGCCTCTGTGTGTGCGTGTATGTGTGATTGTTATAAGCGTGTTAGTTATAAACGTAGTATACCGTATTTCCAAATCGAAAACATTACTTATGGCAAATATACTTTGTAAATAAAAAGAAAGCCTACGGGATTTAGAATCGACGGTGAAGATCTAAAACAATCATGTGATTAAAAATACAATTTTCAAAGTTATTTTTGCTTTTGCGTATATAAGCATATTACCTCCAGCAGACAATACTCCATCGTGGTTTCTGTCCGCTCGCCTCATCTTCCATCGGATACGACGTCTGGGAGTTCCGAAGATGGCCGACATTATCGCAGACACAATCCTCATCTCGCGCCGATCCAAGATGCCGTCATGGTTCCAATCAAACGTTGAGATAAGCAGAGGCTCCGTGTTCCTTTTCACCGGCACTGTTAAATAGGAGAGTATATAGTAACCAACCTGATACAGATCGAAAGAAGTGGAGTGAGTGAGTGAGTGAGTGAGTGAGTGAGTTGGGTTTAACGCCGCTTTTAACAGTATTCCAGTTATATCACGGCGTGTCAGCTTAATGTGGGAGGAAAGCCCGAAGTGATGCAGGTCTAAGACGTTTACCACTTCGGTGAAACCCACGAGCACGGGTATGGTGCTGACAAACCTAGAAACATAATCGGGGCGAACCGGGATTCGAACCCACAATCATAGGTTTCTGTCGTGTCCAAGGGACGCAACTCTGCACAGCGAATTGCGGCGCCTTAGACGACTGTGCCACCCGTGCCCCCGAAAGATGTGGAGCACGAAGATATAATTCGTGCTTATTTTAACATGTTGTTGATGAGACTAATCCGCTAAACCTGTTCCTTTATGGACCAGAACCTTTGTCCTTTCTGGGGGCACGGGTGGCACAGTCGTCTAAGGCGCCGCGATTCGCTGTGCACAGTTGCGCCCCATGGGGACGCCAGAAACCTATGATTCGAATCCCGGTTCGCCCCGATTATGTTTCTAGGTTTGTCAGCACCATACCCGTGCTCGTGGGTTTCAGCGAAGTGGTAAACGTCTGAGACCTGCATCACTTCGGGCTTTCCTCCCACATTAAGCTGACACGCCGCGATATAACTGGAATACTGTTAAAAGCGGCGTTAAACCCAACTCAATAACACACTTTGTCCTTTCTTGAAACACCTGTTAAACGAGTTGACAAAAAATAGTATTTCTATCGCCATATATTTAAATTGGATTTTCTTGACACGAAAGAAAGTCATTCTTATACTTAATCATTTTTTAAGAAGCATTTACTCTTTCAGTGTGGGTTTGTATGACAATGAACTTTTATATGTGACCTTGTTTGTTTTTATTATTGAAACCACTTCATCGCCGGATGATGCTTTTACAAAGCTGTCAAAACGGATTCACTCTAGATCTGTTTGGCCCGTATAACAATGTAATGACCGGAACCCCGGCGGATACAGAGACAACCGCCGCCGTCTACTTCCTATTGCTGTTAATTCAACGGGACTTAATCTGTCATGCAGGCTGCATTACTGTGTTTGAAGGCAAAGGGAACAAGCATACCTAGCATGCGAAGGAGTGTGTTTCTTTGTATTTAAGGCCAGGTAGAAAGTATTTTTCTTTCTTTCAAATATGACTGTGTAGGGAGGGATAACCATTAAATTTCTACAGCATAGGTTACAAATAACTATGTGTAAATCTAGTTCAATGTTCCTCGTGAATTCATCTGGCCATGTACTCTGAAGCACGAAGGTGAAAAGAGTCGGAATCCCTTGCATAAATGACATTTTAGTTAAACAAGTCATTTCTTGAAAGTGCTTAAAAATAAGAATCATGTAGAGCGCGGGCGGGTGGAACATTTATCAACAAGCCTGAATAATAATCAAAACCGGCGATCTATTCTGACACAAATGTGACTTCCTGTTTGTAGACAACATAAACACTTACATGAGGCTGCAACTGCTAATAACATTCCAAGGATGAGGAGGTTCATTTTGACATCAACAGTCAGAGGTCTTTTTCCTTCACAGATGCACATCCAGGGTCTGCTCATGTATATCTACATGTGCCCCTCCCCGCTCGTTGACTGGGTAATAAACTGTAACAAGAAACTTAAATAGAGGACTGTAAATGTACACATCCGCCGGAAGTATAACTTGAGTCCCCGTTGCAGCGTAGTTGCTACCAATGATGTCGCAAAGGCCACGTGGTAATGTCGTTGAGACGAGCTAAACATACTCATCAAAATATGATCAGACTGGACTACTCTCGTAGAAAATTACCGGGCAGAATAAATCCAACGAGTGTCCAGGGTAATAGGTGTCCCGATGAAATACAACCTAGCAACGAACGTCCAAAGCAACGAGTGTATCAAACGTCAAAGGCGACGATCTTCCCAGGCAGCAAGTGTTCAAGACAATGTCCCAAGAAACGAGTGTCAAATGCAACGGATGTCTCGATGCAATAGATGTCAAAGGCGACGATCTTCCCAGGCAGCAAGTGTTCAAGACAATGTCCCAAGAAACGAATGTCAAATGCAACGGATGTCTCGATGCAATAGATGTCAAAGGCAACGATCTTCCCAGGCAGCAAGTGTTCAAGACAATGTCCCAAGAAACGAGTGTCAAATGCAACGGATGTATCGATGCAATAGATGTCAAAGGCGACGATCTTCCCAGGCAGCAAGTGTTCAAGATAATATCCCAAGAAACGAGTGTCAAATGCAACGGATGTATCGATGCAATAGATGTCAAATACGACGTTCTTCCCAGGCAGCAAGTGTTCAAGACAGCAAATGTCCAAGGAAACGAGTGTCAAAGGCAACGAATGTCTCGATGCAATAAATGTCAAAGGCGACGATCTTCCCAGGCAGCAAGTGTTCAAGATGTCCCAGGAAACGAATGTCTCGATGCAATAAATGTCAAAGGCGACGATGTTCAAGGAAACGAGTCAACGAAAACTGTGAGAGCTCGTACCTTGGCTCACATTACTGACCATTGCTTCCTCTGGCCCAGGTCCGATGTCCTACTGACCACCGTTATACAAGTGTGATCAGATATCTACGAAATAAGGACCAAAACAGGCTCCATGACCCTCCATATCCACGTGTGGGGATTTCCAAACTTGCTGAAGAGTTCAGTAAAATGATTTATAAGTTTCAATGTGTGAAGTGAATGATTGCGTACTTGGTTTTATTGGTTAAGATTCGATAACACGTACTTACGAACCGCTATAGCTATTTACTATTTACAGAGAAACTCAATTCCCACGCCATTCATCAACATCCCCACCTGCTGTCTGTTTAACCCAACTTATGACCATGCCATCTTCAGTGCCTGGTACGATACACAGTGAGGGGTAGGTAGCTACACTGGTTAAGTTACAGGAAGTACCATTCCAAAGTGACCAGATAATATACACAGATTATGATATAGCTTACACGTAGTTTGGTTATTTCACAAGCACTCTGTTTTCTGGGCGGTTCTCTTTGCCATTCGCGTCACTTCAATTAACCTATTTGTACTCTCCGGCGCCGAAAGGAGATCCGGAAACCATATGTAGTTATGCATCAAATGCTTAATATCATTATCAAACTACTGGCAGATTGGTTGTTGTTGTTGACTACAACGGGGTCGACTTTGGTTTTCAAAATCATAAAGGGAGCGGAATGTAGCCTTTCCCTTAAATTGATTGTTTTGGTTGAGGTGAGGTGAAATGGGGTTTAACGTCGCGTCCAAGATTATTGCACTTATATAGCGACGTGTATGTGTGTGTGTGTGGCTGCTTGTACTAGTTCGGACTGATGCCGATTTATAGTGCTAGCACACTGAGATACCATGCCGCAGTTTAACATGAGTATCCCACTCAGACACAGTATACTGACTCGGAGCCGACCAGTCCTTGTTTTAGCCCCGTAATGCAGAGCGCCAGACAGGGTAACAATAGGCACCATCTTTTAACGTCTTTTGGTATGACGCGGTCGGGGATCGAACCCCAGACCTTCTGCTCTCCGGGCGGACGCTCTACCATTAGACCACGGAGGCGGTCTGTTTTGGTTGATGTCGCTGTGGGTGTTAGAATAGGTCCCTAGTAAACTTGTACGGTGTGGATCGGGTGGTCAAGCTCGGTTGTTTGCGTGTCATCGTACCCCGACCTCGTGGGGTGATGTTCGTAAAATACATCACTGGTTTATCTGGTCCTGACATAGTTATCCACAGACCGCCGTCATATAGCTGGGATATTGCTGAGTCTTAAGCAAGGAACTAATCATATTGTCCTAGGAGTTTTAGGTCAGGTTTCATGACAGGGCATATCGTACCCCGATGATATGGAACGATGCTCATGCTGTCGGCCACTGGTCTGTCTGGTCCATTTTCGATTACGTACACGCCGTCGTGGAATAGTGAACTATTTCTGACTGCGGCGTTATACAACATTCACTCTTTTTCATCTCTTTTTATATATCTGTGAGGTATTTTATAAGAAAGCTATTATAAAAAGAGCCTTTACAAATTATTTGTTGAAATATATCTTTCTATGAGTGTATGGTATAACTTTTCTATCAGCATTTCCTAGACTTGGGAGGTCCCTAGCGTAATAATGCCGTACACATAAGCTAAGTCAATAAAACAAACAAGCACTAGCAAGCAAAACTTAACTTTCCAATTGAGATTGCACACACACACAAACACTCTCCCTCACACAAACAAATACACACAGAGTTCTGAGAACTCACCATCATGCCACGTAGAAGAAATAAAACAGAATTTGATTTTAATGTTCGATATTCTTTATTAATTGCTGGATTCCAGCATGCCATATAACCACAGTGACACGCGTCTCAGTTAATGTGCAAACAAAGAGACTGATCTACCTAGGGTAAATATACTACCACACAATCTATTCACTGAGTAGGAGGTTATGTCAGTTTTAACAGCAACAACTAACTCACGCACTTACTGAATGACACTGATATTTTCCGTTGCTGAGTTAGCGACGTCACATTCAGTACACCAATATATCCCGCTCTCCTAATTCCGCTATTGTAATATATCCTGTTTTCGGCATATACATGCACTTGTTTACATTTCCGTATCTCTTACAGCTAGTTGTTCCCGCTTCGAAGCGAGGGAGACCTTGTATACTCGACGTTAAATGTTGTAATACAGATCTTCTCCAGTGTCATCCACAGCTATTGTCTGATAGCATATTTTTTTGCCTTGCACCACAACTTTGATTTTAAATGTGTCATATATCCTTGCATTATGTGGATCTACAGCAGTTGTGTATAGTTCATACTTGAAATGAAAAACACGACCATTCAAATGGCTACGTCAGTATGAGGGTACGCCTTGACAGTGTTGCTGACAGGTTGACGAACCTTGCAGTCGGAATCAACGGGGACAAGGAGCAACCGCGGATCCTGTTTCTTCTCTGGACGTTAGCTGCTGCTTACGAGTGAGTGAATGAGTGAGTTGGGTTTAACGACGCTTTTAACAGTATTCCAGTTAAATCACGGCATGTCAGCTTAATGTGGGAGGAAAGCCCGAAGTGATGCAGGTCTCAGACGTTTACCACTTCGGTGAAACCTACGAGCACGGGTATGGTGCTGACAAACCTAGAAACATAATCGGGGCGAACCGGGATTCGAACCCACAATCATAGGTTTCTGGCGTGCCCAAGGGACGCAACTCTGCACAGCGAATCGCGGCGCCTTAGACGACTGGGCCACCCGTGCCCCCTAAGATTCTTGAACTTATATAGCAACTCGCATACTTGTCTGTATCGAAATGTCGCTATAATGGCACATTAAAGACGTTGTGATCCATAAATTGTGTCTACTTTGCCACTGATCAAACCATGCCGCAGTTTAACATGGATATCGCACTCATACCCTCTATACTGACTCTAAGCATACCAGTCCTGGTTTTAGCCCTAATGCTGAGCGCCAAGCAGGGAAACAAGTTGCATCTTTTAACGTCTTTTGGGATGACGCAGCTGGGTATCGAAACACCAACAGTTCGCTCTGCAGTCAGACGCACTGACCACTACATCACAGTGGTTGATATCATGAGCAACGGTTCATGTCGTCAGGGTACGTTTCACGCCAAGAGGGCTTTAACAGGACCAGCTCATTTCTTTTCAACCAGATTACAATCAAACGAAATCGTTTCATTTGGCATGCTTTGTCCCTTTTATTTCATAACTGCATTTAACACTTTGAATGATGATTTGATATAATGTTGCAATCACACAATTATTCTGGTAACATTAGATCAAAGAATAACAAATCGTCCGAATCTATAAGGCACCAGATCTCTTATTTTACTCTTTATTACTGGCTACAGACCGCCATATTGGAACTACTAGTAAACATTTTCAATTTTCAGTTCATTTACGGACAGCTTCATAGCCCATCGGACCCGTGGAGATCCGGGGTAGAATAGATCTTCAGCAATCCATGCTTGCCGTAAAAGGCGACTATGCTTGTTGTGAGGGGCGACTAACGGGATCGGGTTGTCATGCTCGCTGACTTGGTTGATGCATGTCATCTATCCCAATTGCGTGGATCGATGCTCATGGTGTCAATCACTGGATTGTCTGGCCCAGACTCGATTATTTACAGACCGGCGTCATATAGCCGGAATATTGCTGAATGCGGCGTTGAACAACAAACAAACAATCATAGCCCATCGTCATCCGGAAGGCTCCACTGAAAGGTTACCACAGCCGAAATAAAAGGAAAAAGGTGGATGCTGTGTTGATGTTGCGGGTACTACACAATTCTGTCAACATGTTATGAGCCTTGCAGTACTTGACCACTTGCATTGAAGATGCTGCGATCAGTCAGAAGAAGATCTGGGAGTACAGACGTGTGAGCCCACAGAGAGACGTTAGGACCCCTAGTATAGTCACTTCCCACCATAATCATGACGTTTAAATTGTTGTCGGAATTGTTTACGAAGCTATGGATCGTTGCAAAATAAAGTGACACATATTTATAAAGATGTAAAGTACTGTTACATCCCTATCCTGTATTCTAGCAACGACCTATCACGTGCTTTCCATTAAAATGTTAACTGTGCAAAGTTACATCCGTTGGGGATGCCTGAATCCTTTTATCCTGTTATCTGAGATTTCCTGAAGAAAATAATAGGTTACATGCTGTACTTTTCCCATCTATGTAAAATTTGGGAATAGGATATTTAGGTAGGAATGCATTCCCATGGACACCATATTTTGCTCCCATCCCATCCACAGTGATCTGCTTCTTTATGCAAATACTTCGGAATAACCTAAGCTTCATGTATATCGAGGGTATGATATCGTTCAATAGTGGTCAAATTGCCAATTTCTATCCACTGAATTTTATTCACAAGACATTGAGGATAACAGTGAGGCCGCCTCATCTGTCGCATATTTAGATCCATACATACGAGTATATTCAGAGTGACAAAACCGATATTCAAAACCTCCCTTGGGCAATCATAGTCAACTTTCCCTTTATGTCAAACAACATTTCAGCAGATCCAGTCTTTGGTGTTTACATTTAAAATAACTGGGAATGCTCTTTCTACGAATACTTCAAAGAGCGTCATATTGCTCTTTCTTAAAAGGTGTGTGATCAGGGTTACAACATTCAAGACCACAGTGAAGTTTTCAAAACATGGTAGACATGCAGACGTTAATATACACTAAGTCTTATATACACCACAAGCAATACTTTTCGACTAATGAAAGGGAGCTAAAGAATCCAACATAGTAATGACGTTTGAATTTGAAATAAGGAATATAAATTACTATTGATGAAGAATTATTGATGGCTATCACAATACAAAATAGAGCTAACAAAACTGAAATATATCAATTCCCATTTGAACAACTCATACATATTTGATATATTTCCAAATTTGAATGGCGTATTCCTTTCAACTCTTGAAGGTTTGTTTGTTTGTTGTTAAACGCCGTACTCAGCAATATTACAGCTTTATGACGGCGGTCTGTAGATAATCGAGTCTGGACAAGACAATCGAGTGATTGATATCATGAGCATCGATCTACGCAATTTGGATACGATGACATATTTCATTCAAGTCAGCGAGCCTGACAAACCGATCCCGTTAATCGCCTCTTACAAGTATAGCCGCCTATCACGGTAAGCATGGGTTGCTGAAGACCTATTCTACCCCGGAATCTTCACGGGTCTACTTCAAGGTGGCCCCTCAAGCGCAGGGTGAACGATTCTATACGATGCCATATCCGATGATGGGATATTAGATGCTATGAAAAACTGACGGCAGGCTGACCGTCCTGCTGACGTATTTTGTCCATTTATGCATCGAGTTTTAACACTGGATTCGGTATTGATAAATTCTTTGAGGTTAGGTCCAGGAAAATAATTGTCCCATACAAATAATGGGAGATACTAAGAAAGCCTTATTATTTCAGTGGCTTCTCATTAACCACTATTGGGGAAGTTATTTATGTTTATAGTGAAGCAAAGATTAACTGCTTGGGTAAATATAATAGACACAATAACAAAGTCGAAAGAAGAATTTTTACAAACAGATAATATCGGATAATAAGATTCCTTACCCTTCCTTTTGAGCGCTTCTGGAAATGTTTGAAGCGCCGGAAAATGAATATTTAGACTATGTTGTTTCTGACTCGTCAAAGTTGACTATTGTCTGTTGGTAATTCGTTAATGATGAAGGAAATGGAGAATAGACTTAGTATATAATAGACTTACTTTACACCCATAGGACACTCAATTTAATCACTGAATTCTCCATTCGCACACAAACAAATATGACATAATAATATACAACCAGTCAACGCCATAGAATAATCTATGCCGATTACCTGCCGACACATGACGCAAAACACATGACAGTAGTGGAAATTATATTTACCGTATTCGACGTAATAAGGGCCCCGCTCTAATAAGCGACCCACGGCGATATTTGCTAATATATTGACAAATGAACAATCCTAATAAGCACCCCTTTAGATTTATCAATGTACACAAGACATTTATTCGTGTATAACACGCACTCGTGTGGTATATGCACCCTTAATTATGGGCAATTACATTCTGGAAAAATGTATCTGTCGTATATAAACAGTTCAGACTGTCAGCATAAACCACAAAATTTATCTTTCAACTCTGTTTTTTCCAGCAGAGTAATATTCTAATAAGAGCCCCCTATGTCTAATTTTGAGAACGCACTAGGTGCTTATTACGTCGTATACGGTATGTGTCACTGAAAAGTCAGTAATGACACAAGGGGTTCTTGAATAGGGCAAGCATGTCCTGCTCGGCCGGTAGCACCCGCCTCTCAAGCAATTTGTTTGGAAAGTAAGCGCGTCTGGCCTAATTATAATGCCACACCCAGCAATACTCCTTCCATGCGACTGAGACCTGTAAACAATCGAGTCTGGACCAGACAATCGCTTCATTATAATAATGATCAGTTATTGAGGGTCTTTCACGAGCAAAGATAAAAAAGAAATTATCCTCACTGTAAATGCATTTTGACCTCCAGAAAAGGTGGTAACCTCAAGAGAAAATTAATGTTACATAGGAAGAGGTTGTGGAGGTGTTAAATGATTATAGTGACTTACATATCTCGATGTGCTATTTATTCAAACGCTTTTGTAAGAAGGCCCTGCCCTGTGGGTCAGGACAAAACAATTCAGTTGTATGTCCTATCTGTAATAAGGTGTTGTTAAAACACGCATCTTTTTATTAAATGCAAAATTCCTTTTGTTAGGGTCTGAAGTTTAGGGCTTTAAAATTTGAAATTCCATCGAGAGGACCAACCTGGTTTCTGTAAATGTGTCTTTCTACTAATTCAACGGCGTTTAGTGTATGTGGGCGAAGTCTAAAAATAGATGTTCTCCCGAAATGACCTCCTTAGATGACCTTAGCCACTGTATTTCGAACGGAGGCCTAACGTACCAAGAAATCATTTACCGGTTATGTCAGAACGACCTTTCACGAACTTTGACCTATCAATGACATAACTAACAAGTGCCGACATTAACCAATCAGCAGACAGCTATCTCGAGCTATACGGCACTGGTTTCAAACTGGCGACTTCTATTTCACCTACGCTTTGAAAATAAATTTGACAAAGTTCTTGATTCACAATATGAAATCTGAACAAAAATTATATTATGGAATATCTAACAGATGGCCAAGATTGTATGGCAGTAGTTTCCACGGGGTATTCAAAATCTCTTCCGTTCATATGTTTAATATCCAATTCCCGTGAGATAGACGATGATTTAGACCGCATTAGTCGAACAGCCCATAACTGTCGTTTGGAATACCACGTAACTGTTTCGATGTTGCATAACTACTGTCACTTTCCTGATCTGTCAGGCGACACTCTGACTGGTCATATGAAAGGTTAATTGTTTGTTGTTTAACGTCGCGCTTAGCAACATTCCAGATTTAGATGTTCATGATGGAGGCCTGTAAATGATTGATGATCAAGTCTGGAACAGACACTCTATTGATTGGTATTATGTCCAACGATCCATGCTGTCTGGGTACGCTGACACCTTGTCACCGATCCTCACCACCCGAACAACATAGGTTGATAGGAATACATTAAAACCCCGAGTCCCAACGTAGTCATCTCTTATATAACGACTAGCAATGGGGTGCTGGGTATACGTCTACCCCGGTTCTCTTCACAACGTAGTCACCTCTTATATAACGACTAGCAATGGGGTGCTGGGTATACGTCTACCCCGGTTCTCTTCACAACGTAGTCACCTCTTATATAACGACTAGCAATGGGGTGCTGGGTATACGTCTACCCCGGTTCTCTTCACAACGTAGTCACCTCTTATATAACGACTAGCAATGGGGTGCTGGGTATACGTCTACCCCGGTTCTCTTCACAACGTAGTCACCTCTTATATAACGTACGACTAGCAATGGGGTGCTGGGTATACGTCTACCCCGGTTCTCTTCACAACGTAGTCACCTCTTATATAAGATGCTGTGTTTGCCACTGAAGACGGTCCCGGGGATGACGTGGTGTCAGAATGGGTCCTCGGTGTGGCCTGTGACAGTGGAGATGTCTGCTCGCCAATCGTCGACGCACGGTGTCCACACTAATGTATCGCTGGTGTGTCTCCACGGTCTGTCGAGCAGTTTCCGCACCAGTAACAAGGCAATCTTGAAGATGCTGTCGCCTGACGTCTGGTGATGATCCTTAGTCTTCAACTACGTGGTCGGTCATCTGTAGTGTTGGTGGTCTGGTACCGTAGCTGGAGCCTGTATATGGTCCTCACGTGGACTTGAAATGCATTGGCTACTTGCCGGGCGGTTTTTCGGGCTTGCAATCGTCCAAGGGCTTGTTGTCGCTGATTTCTTCTCAATCTTGGCATGTGGTAGCAATTCAATAACGAATAAATGTTATCCGATCTTGGGTGGATTTTTATAGCCTTAGGGCAAGAAATGGGGGAATGCATGTGTATTTCAATTTGCACGGAACTCAAGTGCGTCGGGTTAGCATGGCCGTTGCCGTGATGCGTTTGGGCGATCGGTTTTCATGCCATCTGCTTTGTAACCAGATATTTAAATGACAACTTTTTATGTTACTTGGGGTGTCGTTTCTTTTGCGGTTCAGTACACACACACACACACACACACACACACACACATATATATATATATATATATATATATATATATATATATATATATATATATATATATATATATATATATATATATATGAGCGAAGTCGTTAAATGAGCTTTGTGCTGTTTGTCTGTGTGTGCATGTGAGTGTTTGCATGTGTGTGTGTGTGTTTGTATGTGTTTGTGTGTGTGTTTGTCTATAAGGTAAAGTAAAAATGTTCGGGAGAAAGTTTATATTTCATTTCATTAGACCAAGTGCACTCGTTGCTATGTATTCCATATCAGCGTCGTTTGTTCGCAACGTCTGTGTTTCCATTTTCCATTTTCCATTTGCACTTGACTAGCCCACGTGTCTTCAGTACACCAGCTGTGTACGTCAGGGAGGATCACATTCTCCTTTCATGGCCAACTTTGATAGCGATATCCTCAGCTTTAGTTTCGCCATTGCAGACCGTTAAACACGATCCATTTCCTGGTCTGTTCACTCCACTGAGTATGTCTACTCAGGGAACGTGGTCTGGTTACAGTAAATGGATCATTACAGTCGTACTGGGAATACCTGTCTGCAAAAGCTTCCTTTTGGGATGAAATAGTAGCACCGAGTTCCTGCGTCTGAATTTAATGATTGGATTGTTACACTGTAACGTACCTATTCTACTCAACCACTTTACCATAAGTACTAGTATACCCACGATACGGATGCTTGTGGACATGTCAAATTGACAGTTCTTATTCCACGCAGTGAAGCGTAAATCCGACGACACTGTCCTGTAAAGCAAACTGGTGTAACGATTAAACAGTTGCTTTCAGAACTCCTTGATTTGCCAATAAAAGTTGATGTATATTTTGTAATCAATATTTGTTTACCCAAAGGAGAGTTTGCAAAGCTAAAAGACATACAGTACATTGTGTAGGTACTATGTCCTGGTGCATTAAAATCTCCCGAAATCGGTCAAACAGTTGATAGTTCTTGAGAAGATAAAGAACTTCCTTATATACTTGAAAATGAAGAAAACAGTGCTTTTTATGAACATATTGTGATAAGTTCCTTTAACTCAAGATGATGTGAAGATGATTGGGTTTTTATCATCTTCATCCCACGGAAAGACATAGCTCTCTTGAAAGCACGTAAAGATCTTCCTCTGAAGACGTCGTGGAAGTTGTTACCAACTGCATTAACGATAGGAATGATGTATCATTCGTGGTCCGTTCACAGAAGACAACAGAAATGGTGTCCTACGGGTGTAGTATCGTGTCGCTCATTGCTTGTACACTGGTGGCTTCAACACAAGGACACACACAGAAGACCTTCTCTGGACAACTTGTGTCTGGTGTATACATGGAGACTGGGGTCTCCAGCTTCACCTCGTGTCAGTCTCTGTGCTGGTACTCCGTCTCCTGCATGTCCTGCACCTGGGCTACAAGGACGGGCTTGTGTTACCTCAGCAGTGAGACAAGGGACGCCTCACCAGCATCCTTCTCTGTCAGTCCACATCACATCTACTCGGACGCCCTGGTGCCACAGGTTATGTGTTTCTCGATTGTCAGTCATTGTTTTCCCTACAATATTTTTTTTAGTGATCCCATACATGTTTCAACCTCAGTAAAAACAGACCTGAGGATACAGAACGGCCGTACGTCCATTTCGTACCCAGTAAGTATTCCTACCCCAGATGCCACCAGATGACCACCATTTGACCACTAATTGGGTGAGTGAGTGAGTGAGTTGGGTTTAAGCTTGGGTGTGTCAGCTTAATGTGGGAGGAAATCCCGAAGTGTTGCAGGTTTCAGACGTTTACCACTTCGTTGAAACCCACGAGCACGGGTATGGTGCTGACAAACCTAGAAACATAATCGGGGCGAACCGGGATTCGAACCCACTATCATAGGTTCCTGGCATGCCAAAGGGACGCAACTCTGCACAGCGAATCGCGGCGTCTTAGACGACTGGTCCACCCGTGCCCCCTGACTAATAATTCACAACTAGTTGACGACTAGTTAACAAAAGGGTTTATAATGCCACTAGTAGACCACTAGTTAACCGGTGTTGATCCGGGAGCGCCACATTTGAGGCAAACTCATCGTGGCACCACCGCGACCAGTAAGGGCGTAGACACGGTTCATTGACAAGGGATGTAAATGAAACGAGAACAAAACAGTACCGCTCATCAATTTCATTACCGTGACCTCTTGCTGACCACTAGTAAACAAACCTTCATAATGCCACTAGTTGACCTCCTGCCGACAACTAGTAAAGAAGCCGTCATAATGCCGCTAGTTGACCTCCTGCTGACCACTAGTAAACAAACCTTCATAATGCCGCTAGTTGACCTCTTGCTGACTACCAGTAAACAAACCTTCATAATGCCGCTAGTTGACCTCTTGCTGACCACTAGGAAACAAACCTTCATAATGCCACTAGTTCACCTCCTGCCGACCACTAGTAAACAAGCCTTCATAATGCTACTAGTTGACCTTTAGTTAACAAGCCTACATTCAACGATTACATCACCGTGTTACTTTCTTGAAGGAGAAATAGTTTGTGAACGGTCCATTGCAACAGAAGTAATTTGCTCCCAACGTGATTCACAATGGGATAGATTGATTATATTTATATAAAAAAGTAAACAAAGGAGAACTGCAATAATACCAAACCATTAGAGACGCAGCGAATGTTACATGTTTTTTTCTCAAAACCGATTCATGCTCAACGGGTCGTGAAAACTCGAGTATGTTAACATTGTCCTGGATTGGATTTTCACACGACCCCATCAAATCAACTGAACAACCTTTACCCACTCACCCATACCTTACTCCATGTACACTACACATGTACATTCCGAGGAATTACACTAGACTAACATTTAGTCTCTGAAATCTTATATTACACAATATCCTTCTTGACTCTAAAAATAAAAAAATTCCCTATGCTGATTGGAATAGAGTTAGCTTGAGCTGGCTAGACTTGCTTTTGTATGCATTTCTAGATTATTATTTTTTCATAAAATAAATATATTCCACGGTCATTGTGCAGGACTAGAATTACACGTATAGTCAGCGATAGGAATGACACCTACCTATCTTTAAAACTTATACCTAAACGTCTTGTTTGATTTTTATTTCTTTGAAGTTGACGGAAGACAAAGTAGACGAGAATCTATGGATAAAAAACATCTTTATGATACTGTAATAACAAAGAAGTTGTTATCCATAAACGTTTTGTCAACTTTACCTAAACGTCGTTGAGTTATCATGAAAATACTTTTTCTAATCCTTGTTGACTTTCAGTGGAATGTGTATCATAGTTAAACTTAATATTGTTTGTTTGTTGTTTAACGCCGCCCTCAGCAATATTCCAGCTGTATGACGGCGGTCTGTAAATCATCGAGTCGGGACCATGTAATCCAGTGATTGACATCATGAACATCGATCCACGCAAATGGGATACGTTGACATGCGTCAACCAAGTCAGTGAGCTTGACAACCCGATCCCATTAGTCGCTTCTTACGACAAGCATAGTCGCCTTTTACGGCAAGCATGGGTTGCTGAAGACCTATTCTACCCCGGATCTTAAACTTAATAACGTGTAAGGAGCCTTCTATCTTTTAGTTATTGTATACTAAATAATTTAAACGAGACATGTTTTAATAAAACTAAATATTATATGTGTTTCAGAATGGGAAGCATCCGTGTATCAGCAGACCATGCTCTACGGAAGAGATCTGCGTCCCAGTGAAGGCAGGGACTGGCCACACGTGTCTGTACAAGGGTATGTGAATATAAAACGTCAAGCCAGAGAATAACCAGTCTCGATTATTGGGCGTAAACGGTCAAATAGCATGGACAGATTTCTAAATGAATAACTGAAAATCAGTGATAACATCAGCTGTCCATTGATAGTTTAAGAATCATTGATTGATTGAGTGTGAGGACGACCCTGTGAGTGAGTGAGTGAGTGAGTGAGTGAGTGAGTGAGTGAGTGAGTGAGTGAGTGAGTGAGTGAGTGAATTAAAATTGAAAGTCATGCTGCAGTATTTCAGCTGTTTTGTGACTGGAAAAAGTAAGAAATTTATGTCATAATAACATGTTGACTAGAACAGTTAAATAGCCAGTAAAATATCTGAAATTGTATTTAAAATTAGCATGATATCTTATAGAGAAAACCCAAGTTTATCCTGAGTGATTCAAAATATGTTCATGTTCTAACATGAAGTGCCGAGTATCCATATTTCAGGGTCAATAAATGACATTGCATTCTTCTCAACAATTTCATAATGACGTAAACCAATAATGCACTCATATGTTTGTACATTTCTTCACAGCACGTATCCAAATACTGTTCTGGTGCTAAAATGTTATCAGGGCTCAGGGCGAATTAATATCCAAAATCATTCTTCCAACCTTTCAGTATTCTGCCATGGCATTGATGAATGCTTGATTCTGACTGTTTAAAAATAGGTTTCCTTTCTGCTACAGAAACCCCTTTCAAATATAATAAACCTTTTCACACAAAACCCGTGTATATGAATACATCGATAACCTTCAAATGGATTCATAAACAATGATCGATCGATCACCCCTTTATGAACTGTAAAACGTATCTATATTTCCTCTATTACACGCTGGGTCTCAAATACAAGACAGGTCTCTAATACACGCAGAGGCAAGGGCTCTCGCGAAATTAATAGACGGCTTAGCGTCGAATAGAGAAACTACTGTAGTTTGACATCGGATGTTTTGGGCGTTCTATGCCAACCATGTTCGCTACGTTGATGACACTACAATATTTAACGAAGGCATATCATTTCCATTCAAATGAAATGTTTATGAAGCTGTTAGGGACATTCTATGACGACCAGAATCGGAACAGGCTATTTCCTCATTGAAACAACCGACAATGACAGTAAAATAAAACATTATGAACCATGTTTGAAGAAAATCTATTCATGACAACATAATGTTTACAAACCTTTTTTTGTGATCTATATTCATTGCCATCTCCGTTTACCACCACCGAAAGGATTTGGCAGGAGAGGATTTAAAAGTCCGTCATAAAACACTCCTAGATTCTCTAGCTACCATCGAAAGGCGAAAACAATGTCTCGACATCACTGAAGTCAAAGCAAACTTGATCACTGCAACTTATTAAACTTGATGAGATTCATTTCAGAACATGAACCACTGTTTTCTGGGCCACAACTGTCACATTAATTTTCTTTAACACGTTAGCCTTGAATTCGTGAAAACTTCAAATTAACAGGTCAAATAGCTGGCTTGTCTGCAGCCGTAAAAAGCGTCTTGTCTGCAGCCGTAAAAAGCGTCTTGTCTGCAGACTAAAAAGCGGCTGTTCAGTCATACTCCAGTACCATTGGTAATTCCAGAGATTCCTGATGACATTTGATTTTGACGTCATGGAAACAGATTACGTCACCATGTTCTGCAAAGCATTGTGATGCATTTTCATTGTAGGTATATCTCCTAGAAGATATCGCTTGATCTCACCCACGCGGTATCTCCCGTGGAATCTAGTTTTGGATGATAAATAGAGATTACTACACGAGTGTCTGTCAGATACCATTGAACTTACAACGAGTTGTTTCAAAACGTATCTAACGAGCGAAAGTGAGGGTTGAAGAGAAGGGACATATGTGTCGCGGTGGCATCCAGGGGGTTTACACTCTGAAAAAACGATAATGTTGCCATAACAACAGATAATGTAACTGATAATAATAACAAACAAACTCGCAGACGAAGACGAGTTTGTTTATTTTTATTATTAATTACACGGTCATGTTGTTCAATACAGACGTTGGTGAACATTCGACTGAAGCACGAGCTACTTATGAATGACTTACACTCAGGAAAGTAGTCCGTCTTCATCTGACCCCAGGTCATCACCATGGAGTAGCCAATCACGGGCCTGGAATTCGATCTCACACCTATGTTTGATACCAGTTATCTCAAATGGGTTTCTCACCCACAGGTGTGTAAGAAATAAGTATGTGTACATACAGTGTAGGGTTTATCATCAGAGCCCTGTTCTACTCAGCGATCTTAGCGCCAACTCCCTTACTTACTTTAACAGAGGCTTACGATCGGCGTAGTGCTCAGATCGCTCTGTGGAATGACATCCAGGTTTATTTTTATCTTTTTCCGATTATTTTTTTGTTTTATTTTTAATGTTTATGGAATTATGAATGAAATTGGTTTATGCCATTTAATTCTCTATGATTAGCACATTATATCATAGGACTGTATTGATATTCTACATACTTAGCTTGGATGCTGGTTCTTCCAAGAGCAGTGTTTGCCAGGTTAAGAAAACATATTGTTTTTTTTCCTTTTGTTATTGTAAGGTGATGTGACTGATGCTACAGCAACTACTGCAACTGACTCGAGTACTAGGGCTGGCACGGACACTACCACGACAACTGTGTCTGCTACTGATGTCACTGCCTCTCCAACATCAGCATCAGCATATCCAACATCATCTACAATGAATACAGCAGCCACGACAACAATGACGTCAAACATCCCAACACATGCCTATACTACTGATGTAGCAACCGCAAGGGCTGGTACGACCAACACAACAGCAACTGTCTCCACAGCAAGGGCTGGTACGACCAACACAGTTGCAACTGTCTCCACAGCAAGGGCTGGTACGACCAACACAACTGCCACTGTCTCCACAGCAAGGGATGGTACGACCAACACAACTGCAACTGTCTCCACAGCAAGGGCTGGTACGAACATCACAAGTGCAACTGTGTCTACCACAAGGGCTGGTACGACCAACACAATTGCAACTGTGTCTACCGCAAGGGCTGGTGCGAACAACACAACTGCAACTGTCTCCACAGCAAGGGCTGGTACGACCAACACAACTGCAACTGTCTCCACAGCAAGGGCTGGTACGAACATCACAAGTGCAACTGTGTCTACCACAAGGGCTGGTACGACCAACACAATTGCAACTGTGTCTACAGAAAGGGCTGGTACGACCAACACGATTACAACTGCGTCTGCAGCAGGGGCTGGTACGACCAACACGATTACAACTGCGTCTGCAGCAGGGGATGGTAGGACCAACACGACTACAACTGTCAGTACAGCACAAGCTGATGCGACAACTACTACAAATGCCTCTACTACTGGAGAAGATACCTCTTCAACACCATTGGCAACGACCACTGCAGCTGCGGAGAATGGTATGCTGTTTTACAATGCAGATAATTCCGATCCTTTGGCTATTTGTGGAACAATCCTATGTACAAACAAAAGCATATTCGTGAAATTCTGATAAAATTGCTGCTGACTTTATATATTTTCTCATTTTACATGTTTCTACAGATGCGTGTGTATCCGACTGTCTCGGAAGAACAGGACATTATCCCTCTTGCAAAGGCTGCGACATGTTTGCTGTTTGTGACAAAGGGATTCTGACAGATATGTCCTGCTCTCCTGGAACAGAATGGAATGATCTCATTAAAACATGTGTTCTTAAACCCTCACCTACGTGCCTTTAGCTCAGGCAATGCGCCAAACGGAACGGGCTTGTGCCTTTCCAACAATAGTTGTAACTGGTAAAAGAAAGACACGTTTAAATTACACTTAGTATTGACAGTTTACGTCTCAACGATTCTGTTGACTTCGATCTTTATCTAAATATCATGAGAATGCATATCGATGATCTGATATCGTTTAATAACAATAGAACAGCCAGTTCCTTCCAATTGATTTACCCACCTGATCTGGAAATAAAAGAGACCGGTGAGACTGCCTCTTCTGTTCCGTATTTCGATCAATGCAAAATAGAGTGACAAAAAAACTCTCCACGAGATCAAGAGAGATGACTCCAACCTTTGAAATTTTCGAAGAATGAGTATGCTCTGTTGTACTTCGCAAGATTTGAAAGGTTGGAAACGTCATGCGACTCTTGTTCAAAAAGAGTTTGTATCAAGGTTACAACACCCCAGGCCTCAGTAAAGCTTTCAAAACGTTTTTTTATGGTAGATAAGTGGAGGACATTCCGAAATTGGACATATCAGTGACTACAATGATGTCCGATACAATTCCCTATTCTGACTTGTACCATGGTTTTTCAGGTAAACAATGACTTGCCTTTGCATGTGTTTGTGACGGGAGCCACCGGTGGGGCAGGATACGCTCACCTTTTCGCAAACACTTATCATCACTATTTGATAGTGATGCAGAAAGACATGATGTAGTCGGTTTTGGTTTTGGTTTGGTTTGTTGTTTAACGCCGCACTCAGCAGTATTCCAGCTATATGACGGCGGTCTGTAAATATTCGAGTCTTAACCAGACAATCCAGTAATTAATATCATGAACATCGATCCACGCAATTGGGATCGATGACATGAATCAACCAAGTCAGCGAGCCTGACCACCCGATCCCGTTAGCCGCCTCTTCCGATAAGTATAGTCGCCTTTTACGGCAAGCATGGGTTGGTGAAGACCTATTCTACCCCGGATCTTCACGGGTCGGGCATCTACCCACGCAACTGGGACACGATAATATGTATCAACCAAGTTGGTGAGACTTGCCACCCGATCCCGTTAGTTGCCTCTTGCGACAAGCATAGTCGCCTTTTACAGCAAGCATGAGTTGCTGAAGACCTATTCTACCCCGGATCTTCACGGGTCTATGATCCAAACGCTGCACAGCAGTCCTCCTGCCACACGACGATTGCCTGTAAACAATCGAGTGTTGACGAGACAATCAAGTGATAGTGAATCTAAAGTTACAAATAAATCACTTTTTGAGTGGGCGAGTGAGTGAGTGAGTGACCTGTTCGTCTGACTAAATGCACCTGCCAAACCAGTTATTGACAGTACAATGTAAATGGCATGCAATGATCAAAGTCACCAAGTCGGACCAACCCATCAATTTAATCGCCTCTACCCCGAAAATCCATGCTAATGCCTAATTCTGAGCTATCATGAACAAAGTACATGCATACAGTAAAATGCTCAGTGTATTTAGCTATAAGTGTTGGTATTTTTTATTTCATGTCTGTAAACCACCAGTAGTCAAGCTGAGTACCGAGTCTAACCAGCCATTAGTACATATCTTATTTATGTATCATCGACAGCTCTATCAATCATAAAATACCTACACAACTGTAAATATCGCGCTTCATGAGATACACCATCTCCGTAAAAAAGACGACTGTAACTTTAAATGAAGTAATTATTAATACAGGCCAAGAAACTGTGTTCTTGTTGTACACCGCTTGTTACAGCACGCGCTTTACTCATATTACGTTATCCTTGTGGATCAATTGTCAATTAACTCACCAGGGGGCACGGGTGGCCCAGTCGTCTAAGGCGCCGCGATTCGCCGTGCAAAGTTGCGTCCCTTGGGCACGCCAGAAGCATATGATTGTTGGTTCGAGTCCCGGTTCGCCCCGATGATGTTTCTAGGTTTATCAGCACCATACCCGTGCTCGTGGGTTTTACCGAAGTGATAACGTCTGAGACCTGCATCACTTCGGGCTTTCCTCCCACATTAAGCTGACACGCCGCGATATAATTATAGCTAGAATAATGTTAAAAGCTACATTAAACCCCACTCACTCACTCAATTAACTGACCATGACTGAAAAGTTTACTTCTCGCACATCAGTGCCATTATAGTTCTAATAAATCTCCTCATCCGATGACAATTTGTCTATTGGAAGACGTTGTTCCATTTGCAGTTATACTCTTTAAAAAAAGCAGGGGATCACGAACCTACTCCAGCTTGATAACGGCATAAAGATCTACATCGAAACGTCGCCACACACACACACACACACACACACACACACACACACACACACACACACACACACACACACACAATAAACCAGAAGTTGTTATTCATAAAGTTGTACGTTTTCGTAACAGCCAAAGAATGCCATTGCCAGTAATGAACCCAGACGTTTACCCCAAACTACACGTCTGGTACATTACAGGAAGACGTGTGCGTCAACGTCTAAGGCCACCGACAACGTTGGCTCAATTTGACCAGGCGCTGCATGACGATTAGGACAGACTCCCTCAAATCGCCATTTGGGAGACTCATGCATTGTATGACTCGTCGAGTGAATTTATGTTTGACAAATTGTGGCAGTACTACGCACTAATGATCCAAAAAAAGTCAGCTTTGAAATTTCCCATCTTACCCATATCGTCCATCAAGATCGTTGGCTGTCATAACATCTACTGTAATACTTCACTACCGGATTTAATGCGTTCCCTATTCGTTCTTTATATTCTTTATGAGAATTGGAAGTTACTTCCGAGTATCCCCGTCTGTGTTTTAAGAGTATACAAAACTTATGTGTTTATGTAAGGGACCGGTCATATTTCAAAAACACAAGATCCTACGACAATGTATTTTTTCTGGCAGACATCATTCAAAGCACAATTTTTTTCTTTCAAGCATTTTCTTGGACAATTTTCTATTTTCGAAAAAGATCCCAGAACGTAAAAAAAACCCCAACATTTTCATTGACTGATTCTCTGATGCTTAAACACAAATGTGCTTTGTTAGGTATTTTTTCTCTCCGCCGGAAACTGCAAAACAAACATTAACACGAAGTAGTCTTTCTCATCGTATATACAAAAGACCAGGTTATTTGATGATGATCAAAACAGTTCATCCACCCAGGTTGACATCCCACGAGGAAGACGTTCAATAATATATTCTCTTCATTAACATACGTTCCAGTCAGTCTCCGTGGCATGTTCACAGAAGACAGCAGACATGGTGTCCTACGGTTGTGGTATCGTGTCGCTCATTGCTTGTACCCTGTTGGCTTTAACACAAGGACACGCAAAGAAGACCTTCTCTGGACAACTTGTGTCTGGTGTATACATGGAGACTGGGGTCTCCAGCTTCACCTCGTGTCAGTCTCTGTGCTGGTACTCCGTCTCCTGCATGTCCTGCACCTGGGCTACAAGGACGGGCTTGTGTTACCTCAGCAGTGAGACCAGGGACACCTCACCAGCCTCCTTCTCTGTCAGTCCACATTATATGTATTCGGATGTCATGAATCCATTTGGACTGGTATGTACTCGTCTATGATATTAGAAATTTCGTTTCTGTCAGACACCTTCACTTTAACTAAATCGTAACTCTTCAGGACGTACAGTAAGCACTGCAATAATATGTCATATTGTGCACTTGCTTTTAATGCCGGGCGGTTGGGTAGCCTAGTGGTTAAAGCGTTGGCTCGTCATGCCGAAGACCCGGGTTCGATTCCCGACATGGGTACAATGTGTGAAGCCCATTTCTGGTGTCCCCCGCCGTGATATTGCTGGAATATTGCTAAAAGCGGCGTAAAACCATACTCACTCACTCACTGCTTTTAAAGCCCTTAATGCTTTCATACAATCACCAAGGTGTAGGTAAGTAACAGTGTCAAAACAAGAGTAGAAACTGGTAGTGCCAAATGGAATCATGCTGTTTGCAATCTATAAAAGTATGATTGTTTATGAGAAACAGCTCACTTAAAACGCATCGATCTTTGTGTGTTAACATTATGTGACCTCTGATGTCTTAGTATTATCCGAGAGCTGTTAATAATCATTTTAGATATTTTGTGTTTGGAGTCGGTTGAAGAGTGTGTTTGATGACCGATGAAGGGAACAATTGCTATTTTATCTGAATAATATTTATATTATCATCGGTATCTAGTTTTGATATCATTAAATTATTGTGTATATTGACGAAAAAAAATAAAAAATTTAAACGAATTGTCCAAGTGCAATTCGTGTAAAAATATGTGCAGAACTTCTGAGAAAGTTCCTCTTTGGAGTTTGTGCATTAATCGCTTTACATGTAAGCAGCAGATGAAACATTCAGGCTCCTGTACAGCAGCACTCAATGGCATCAATACTGTCACGTTGTTTATTTTTATGGTATTTATTATAACAAGGAAAATCAATCTTGTTCACAATATGCACACTTGTATCTTTCTCAAGAGCATTTAACGTGCTGCTGCACTATTCTGTTCTGACTGTTTGCTTTGTTGTCTGAGTCAGGTGTTCACGAGTTCAAGTGTTCAAGTGTTAAAGTATTTATTATAGTTAAACTTGTGAATACCCAGGTTAGCATAGGTCTTCAGCAACCCATGATTGCCGTAAAAGGCGACTAACGGGATCGGGTGGTCAGGCTCGCTGAATTTATTGATGCATGTCATCGTATAGCAATTGCGTGGATCAATGCTCATGATGTCAATGACTGGATTGTCTGGTCCAGACTCGATTATTTACAGACCGCCGTCATATAGTTTGAATATTGCTGAGGGTGGCGTTTAACAACAAACAAACCCAAAAACAAACAAACAAACAATAGGGTATTTAACAGTCTAAACCATCCGGTCACAATGACATGTAACCAGCCACTTTTATAGATCACAAATATTTTTAACAGGCATTTTCAAATTATGATCTATATGTACCAAATCGAAAACAGCATACCTAACATTCAACGCAGTATGTCATTGGATAGGTTGATGATTTTTGTTTGGGGATTATTTCGAGCCAAGCACTTAAAGCGAAAGGTCCTCAAAACTGGTTACAATTTGTGGAGCCTATTTCTGTACTCCGTTGAGATACTGCTAGAAATGAGCTAAATGCGGCGTAAAACCTCACTCACTCACTAATAATTGACCTGGGACGTTTAATAACTTGTCTGCCTCACATATTAAGCAGCTTAATCCACGCAGTTGGGATCGATGACATGCATCAACCAAGTCAGCGAGCCTGACCACCCGATCCCGTTAGTCGCCTTTTACGACAAGCATAGTCGCCTTTTACGGCAAGCATGGGTTGCTGAAGACCTATTCTACCCCGGATCTTCACGGGTCGGGCATCTACCCACGAAACTGGGACACGATAACATGTATCAACTATGTCGGTGAGACTTGCCACCCGATCCCGTTAGTTGCCCCTTGCGATAAGCATAGTCGCCTTTTACAGCAAGCCTGGGTTGCTAAAGACCCGGATCTTTACGGGTGAGCTTCAGTATGCTGTTAATGAGATATTGTTCACAGCGACGTTAAAACCAACCTTACGAACTTGTGTGGCACGAAAAGGTTTCGCTGCCTGCTGTTAGATCTTATAACAATAGTATGTTGTTCTAGATTGTGCTGCCATTCACTCAAATAATTCAGTGAAGGACAGCGCTCCAACGTATAGTTTACATCGTAAACTATAATTCATATGCATAAGTACAATGGTAGTGCTCTCATTTCCCTTAGCGGCAGGATGTACCATGTCTGACGCATATTTCTGATGTCCCCTGTGGTGATATTGCTTCAATGTTTAAAATACCTGAAAACAGAACCCAAAGTAGCACATATTACACCAGAAGGTTCTCTGTCTACTATTATCAGAAAGTTATATTCAATTCTCGTTGAACGACCTTGACCATCTCATCACGTGCTTGATTACGTCTAGTTGGAGGTGAGGTGAAATGGGGTTTAACCTCGCGTCTAAGATTATTGCACTTATATAGCGACGTGCATGCAAGTGTGTGTGTGTGTGTGTGTGTGTGTGTGTGGACTGATGCCGATTTATAGTGCTAGCCCACTGAGATACCATGCCGCAGTTTAACATGAATACCCCACTCAGACACAGTATACTGACTCCGAGCCGACCAGTCCTTGTTTTAGCCCCTTAATGCCGAGCGCCAGACAGGGTAACAACAAGTACCATCTTTTAACGTCTTTTGGTATGACGCGGCCGGGGATCAAACCCTGGACCTTCCGCTCTCCGGGCGGACGCTCTACCACTAGACCACGGAGGCGGTCACGTCTAGTTGGACATATCGGTGCTTCTATTTACTGTCTCCTAACGTGCCACACCAAACACAACCGGTTGGTTCTGGACACAAGTAATCAGAACAACCTTAAGAATGACTATTCCAGTTATCTTGAACTTCACTGAAGGCCGATCAAGAATTTAACACTTTTTCCTCCATTCTATGATGATATGTAATAGATTCCATTTAACGATTAGGGCTCTCTTGAGTGGTGAAAATAATACGTTTTGGGAACTTATCACAGTGAGAGTGAATTTGACCTTCAATATTAGTGACATTTGTGTCGTGAACATACCCAAGGGCTATCCACTATATAAGGCAACTATGATGATGAGGTGGAATTCAATGTAACAAGGATAGTATTAGTATATGTCCCTCTTCGAAATTTGCTCGCCTTGACGTGCTACTATCATCGTAAGATAGCCATCATATATACATACGTTTTCATGTACAATTAACACTGAAGCAAAAGATTGAAAAACATATATGCTGGACAGACAACTTTGGTGACGAGTACATCTTCACTATGACCTTGACCTTAAAAGATGGTCACTCACAACCGTTTCACTGCAAGCCCGCTCCAAAATGATTGATTGTACAAAATTTAATTATCTTACAGTAAACAAACTGAGATGTTGAAGCACTGCTGTGTTTTTTTTTTAAATATGTGCCGTGACAAAGAATAGAAGCAGGTGTCTCATACACTAAAATATTGTTCAAAGAGGCGTTAACTCACTACCTAACTTACTCAAGGGCGTTTTAGCAACAAACGTTATGAACAAATTGAAATTGTCCCGAGTCTAGACCAGATCGATGATTTGTTGTTTCACCTGCATCAATATTGCGAAACATTCGATACCATTCCCCGGGAGATCGCTGCAAAGTATAAGTGTGTCTGTTTGTCACGGAAAATAGGTTCTATTTATAACTGAGTGCACGTAGTGTTTTGTTACATCCATTATATATATTGCAGTTGTATTATTGTTACTTGTTGTCAAGTGTAGTTAGTGCATTTTTGTTACATTTGATTGCAATTTAAATCAAGTCAGTGAAGATCCGGGTTGGAATTGTTCTTCAGCGGCCCATGTTCGTCGCTTTAGTCGACCTACGCAATATTCCAGGTATATGACGACGGTCTGTAAATAATCGAGTTTGGACCAGGTAGTCCAGTGCTTGCCATAATGATCTACACAATTTAAGTGGGTGAGTATCGTTTACGCCGCTTTTAGCAATATTCCAGCAATTGCACGGTGGGGGACACCAGAAATGGGCTTCTCATATTGTACCCATGTGGGGACTCGAACCCGGGCCTTCGGGTGACGAGAAAACGCTTTAACCACAAGGCTATCCCACCACCCCTACACAATTGGGATACGATGACACGCATCAACCATGTCAGCGAGCCCGACCACCAGATCACGATGCAAGCATTGGCTGCTCAAGACTAATTATAACCCGGTTCTCCGGTTTGGAGATTTAACGTGCGCTTTCCGACTGATGTGTTTCCGAAAGGGGCGAAAGTGGTGTGTGCAACCCAAGAGGGGGCTTTAGGGGTTACTTATATAGAATTTTGGAATTTTGAGATTTGGAATAGATGCAGATGGGGTTGGGGAGGAGAACTAGGGGAGCTGGGTATGGTGGATGTTTGTTTGTTTATGTAATTTTGACTTGGTAGATTATAGTGTTTTTAGATGCGTTTTATTAGTTCCGTTTTGATTAAGAATACGCCTAAGGCCTTGAAGTTTTCTAGTTTATTTTGTGGGTTTAGTATTGCTTCTAGAGTGAGAGCCTTGTTTAGATTGAGGGTGGTTTGTAATGCGGTTCGATGTGTTAGGTAGTGTGTGCAGTGGATGAGTGCGTGTTCTGGGGTTTCTAGTTGTTTGCAGTGTGGGCAGTTACCTGTAGTATGTTTTTTAATTTTTTTTAGATGGTTATTTAGGTTGGTGTGTCCTGTTTGGAGTTTAGTGATTACTCTGTCGATTTTTTTTGATGGATGGAGAATTTTTGGTTTGGTTAGTGGTTTGCTGAGTACATTTTTGATTTGGCTATTTGAGTTTAGATAAAGGTTATGCCATTTTTTGGTGATTTTTTGCTTGTTTACGCTTTTAATTTCTGATTTTGAGATTGGTAAGATTAAGCTTATTTCTGGGATTTTGAGGGATAGTTTAGCTGCTTTATCGGCGTTTTCATTACCGTATATTCCTACGTGGGCGGGTATCCACAAGAAGGTTATTTGTTTGCCTGCCTTAGTTAGGTCGTTGGAGCTTTTAAGTATTTGATTTATGAATTTAGGTCGGTTTTTGGTATTTTTGTTTTGGAGGGCTTGCAGTCCACTTAGGGAGCCGGTAAGTATTAGGATTTTTTTGTGTTTTTTGGATTCTTGATTATGGAGGGCTGAGGCCATGCCCATTAGTTCTACCGTGAATATTGATTGGTTATTTGGGAGTCGGAAGGATTGTGTGGTTTTAGTTGGTTGTGTGGTATGGACTCCGAAACCTGTGTGTTTGGAGGTCGTATCTGAGGATCCGTACGTGTAAATGTGACACCAATTTGGCCAATGTTCGTGTATGTATGCTAGTGTGGTGGTTTAGCTATGTTTGGGTCGGTTTGTTTATTTATTTGGCTAGCTAGTGTTGTGTCTACTTTCGGTATTTTAAGTTTAGGGGTGAAGATATTTGATTGTTTGCAGTTTTGTTTAAGATTTTTAATTTGGTGTTCATTGAGGTAGTTTGTTATTCTTTGGGATATTGGGGTAAGTAAGGGGTGTTTACGAGCTAGAGCTTGGTTTTTGGGGCTGATATTTTGGTTTATTAAGTTTTGGATGAGAGGGTTTGATTGGGACGCGGCCCAGAAATTTAAGCTTAGCTGTTCCCTGCGTAGACTTAGTGGCATTTCTCCTGTTAAGGCCTGAAGTGAAGTGTAGGAGGTGCCATGTTGGGTGCGTGTAATTAGTTTGAGGGCCTGATATTGTATTGAGTCAAGTTTTTTAGATAGAGAGTTGTTTAGGGTGTTGTATATGGCGCAGCCGTAGTCTAGTTTTGATCTAATTAGTGATATGTAGAGAGAGAGGAGGGTACCTTTGGAGGCTCCCCAGTTAGAGCCAGTTAGGCATCTTAGGGTGTTTAGGTCTTTACTGCATTTAGTTGTTAGGTTTTGGATGTGAGCCTCCCAGGTGAGATGTTCATCGAAAATAAGTCCTAAGAATTTGGTTTGTTTTTGAAATTTGATTGTTTGGTTGTTTAGCTGGAGGATTGGGGTGGCGGGTTTCATGTTTTTATGTTTGAATACTATTCCTGTTGTTTTTCTGAGTTAAGGGAGAAGCCCCATTTGTCAGCCCATTGTTGTATTTTATTAAGAGATTTTTGGACCATTTTAATGCTTTTAGTGCGGATCCAGAGGGCTCCGTCATCCGCGAATTTCGATGTGTTTACTTTAGGGGATAGGCCCTCGAATAGATCGTTTATCATTATATTGAAGAGGGTGGGGCTGAGGATACTGCCCTGGGGAGTGCCATTTTCTAGGGGACATTGGTCCGATAGTGTTTGGTCTATACCCACGGTTATTTTACGATTATTTAGGAAGTCCTGGATGTAGTTTATTATCTGACCTTTGAGTCATATTATTTGAAGTTTTTGAATTAGCCCGTCGTGACATACCATGTCGAAAGCTTTAGAGAAGTCTAAGAAGATGCCTGTGGTATATTGTTTATTTATATCTTAATATCTTGCTCTAGTCGGGCGAGGTTATCTAGGGTTGAGCGGCCAGGAGTGAAACCGCTTTGATCTGGGTTTATGATGTTTTTTTGTGTTAGGTAATGTTGTAATCTATTTTTAGCCATTGATTCCATTACTTTACATAAGTTTGAAGTTAGGGATATTGGTCTATATGAGTTAGCTTGATTAGCTGGTTTATTAGGTTTAGGGATTGGTATGACTAGGGCCTGTTTCCAGGGAGTAGGAACCTGTCCGTTTAGGTAGATGAGATTGTATAGTTTGAGTAGTGCCTGGAGTAGTTTTAGGGGGAGTTTTTTAATTATTTGGTAAGAAGTTAGGTCTAATCCTGGGGATGTGCCCTTCTTTTTCCTGTTTTGGATTACGTAGAGGAGGTTCTTCTCGGGTCCTGTGTGAAATAGACAGTGATTATTGTTTAACATTTTCTCATATTGTCGTATCGTAATTAGGGTTGTTTAGTACCCCCTGTGTTAACAGGTTGAAACAAAAGCTGGATCTTGTATGAACTACTCATTACCTCTTTATTATTCAGGATATAATGAACTATAACAAAGGTTTCGTGCATACATTGTTCAGAATGTACGCGGTGTATCAGATTTATAATACCCAGTACTCTAGGGGCAATTAAACTGTGAATGATGAGACACTACTCTATCCCTAGGGTGCAGTTGTAGCATGAGTGATCCCTGGCTTCTAGACTGATGTTTTCTAGCATTGTCAGATTACATTCACATCGGCACGCCTGGATGCCTGATGCAGAAAGCATGTCATTTCAATCTCGCCCTTGTAGATATATTACATTACAGTCCCATAAAGTATGTTGGTAGAAAACAGAGTTGAGACAATGGGGATCGCCACAGACCAAGTTTAGACAAAGGATGCGTTCTGTTATCAGATTACAGACAACTGAACACAATAACGTTAATGTAAATTTTGAGTGGTAACCCTTTGTCTCAGTTCTGAGAGAAGGACACCGACCCATATCGACATATTCTGGAAAATTCCGTTAGTCGTTGTCAGAAACCGTACTGAGGCATGCCATGACACAATTCGCTTCATAACCATAGATTAATATCCAGGGCGTGTTCTCAGAAGACAACAGACATGGTGTCCTACGGTTGTGGTATCGTGTCGCTCATTGCTTGTACCCTGTTGGCTTCAACACATGGACACACACAGAAGACCTTCTCTGGACAACTTGTGTCTGGTGTATACATGGAGACTGGGGTCTCCAGCTTCACCTCGTGTCAGTCTCTGTGCTGGTACTCCGTCTCCTGCATGTCCTGCACCTGGGCTACAAGGACGGGCTTGTGTTACCTCAGCAGTGAGACCAGGGACACCTCACCAGCATCCTTCTCTGTCAGTCCACATCATTTATATTCAGATGTATTGGTTCCAAATACACTGGTATGTACACTTGCCTTTTTGTACATTATACCGCATGGGAATTACTGGGAAGAATAAATTCAGTATCAATCTTTAGAGCCAACTTCAGAGGATCGGTGATTATGCTTGGTGACATGGCTCATACCTTCCGAAATAGCATTGCGTTCCGCTTGCGTTCCAAATGTGATCCGACTGCGTTCCTTACTAAACTAGTGTCCAAAAGAAACGATACCACCTGTTTGCAACGACATAAAAGAAAAACTAAACAATGCAGAAGTTTAGGATTGGTGTTATGCTTTTGAGAAATCCTTTCACAACATCTGTACAAAAAATTCATTTCAATAAAATCTGTACAACCAATATGACAAGCCTTTAAAGATGGGTGGGGTCGAAAAATGAACATTTCGTTAGAGCACTGATCACAGAAACAACGGGAAATGTCACACCACACGTCTCAAAGTCAAGTCAGTAGCGGGTATTTCCACCGTGAGCATCAATACATGCCAGAACACGCCTACGGACTGATGACGTCAAACGTCTGATGACGTTGAGAGTGATGCGTTGCCATTCCTCGAGGAGACATCGTTCCAAGTCCTGGACGTTGACTGGAGGCACACGGCGACGTCGGATTTGCCGATCGAGGTGGTCCCATAAGTGCTCGATGGGATTCATGTCCGGTGAACATGCGGGCCATGGCAAAACCTGTACGTTGGCGTTGGCAAGGAAGTTCTGTTTCAATCTTGCTGTGTGTGGCCTTGCATTGTCATGTTGGAAAAGGAGTCCACGAGGCTGTTGCTGAATAAAGGGCACCACAACAGGCCGTAGGATGTCATCAAGATAACGCTGTGCATTCAGGTTTCCACGAATTACGACAAGCATCGTTTTGACGTCACCACATATGCCACCCCAAACCATTAACCCTCCACCTCCAAACGGCCGGACCTGTTGGATACCGTTAGGCGCCAAACGTTCGTCGGTATACAAGCTGCCGTCCATCGTTTCTGAAGATGAGGAATCTGCTCTCATCAGAGAACATAAGACGTGCCCAGTCCCGCCGTTGCCAACGTCGAACTCGCCTGGCCCAGATCAGTCTGTTGTTCCGGTGTCGAGGCGTCAGGAGCGGTCCGCGGTAGGGATGACGTGGCCGGATACCATACTGCCGTAGTCTCCTGTAGACGGTCTGTCGACTGATCCTGTGTCCCAGTGCTGTAGCCGCCGTGGACGTCGCTGTTACGGTGCGGTTCCTCAGGTGTAATACCCGGATGTAACGATCTTCACGGGGCGTGGTTACTCGTGGTCTTCCACTCCTGGGCCTGTCTGACGTCTGACCTGTCTGACGTAACCGCTGCATCAACCTGGTGATAGTGATGCGTGCGCAGCCCAACCTTCTGGCGACGTCGACGTGTGACGCTCCTTGTTGGGCCATTCCAACGGCTCTTTCTCTCTCGATGGCTGTCAAACGTGGCATATCTTGTGTTCTTTTTGTTGCTGTGATATCAACGTGTCTGATCAGCCGTTTTATACAGTTATTATGCACGTGCAGAACATGCTAGAGAGGGAAATGTCACTTTCACGAAATTTACGTTTTTTCCCGGAAGTGATCACGTGTTCCCGGTATTTTTTATCGACTATGCTGTGTTTGGGATGTGCAATACGAATTGGCATGTTTTCATACTAGACAATTCACTTAGTAAAAAACAATATTGAAAATAAGTTGGTATCGTTTCTTTTGGACACTAGTTTATAATTGAGATAATGATTGAGATTGTATATTCTCTGGAGTGGACGTTTCATAGTCCCAGAGTTTCACCATACAGCTCTGTAGCACTTATCAATCATGCTAAGTCAACTTCAAAAGAAATGTTTGGGCCGAGACATTACTACTGCCCCTTCCCCTCCAACCACTGTGTTGCTAAACGAACATATTTCTTAAACTGTTTTCCTATACGTACGAGGGGACACGGATGGCCCAGTCAGATAACGGCTCTGTGGTCACAGTATATGGAGCTGTGTGAAAAGCTTATGGTTTATGGTCCTGTGGTTGTAGTATGCAATGCTTCAGATACCGGCTCTGTGGTCACAGTATATGGAGCTGTGTGAAAAGCTTATGGTTTATGGTCCTGTGGTTGTAGTATGCAGTGTTCTGTTGGTGATCGTATGGTCGTATCAAGTAGTTGTATAATAAATGCTTCTACGATGATGTCTATACGTGTTAAGACGACATTCACTCACTAATATATTGACATAGGATGCTCCTAGTGTTGACTTCCATGACACAGAGGGGGACACGGGTGGCCCAGTCGTGTAAGGCACCGCGATTCGCTGTGCAGAGTTGCGTCCCTTGGGCACGCCAGAAACCTATGATTGTTGGTTCGAATCCCGGTTCGCCCCGATTATGTATCTAGGTTTGTCAGCACCATGCCCGTGCTCATGGGTCTCACCGAAGTGGTAAACGTCTGAGACATGCATCACTTCGGGCTTTCCTCCCACATCACTTCGGGGCGGTCGGGTAGCCTAGTGGTTAAAGCGTTTGCTCGTCACGCAGAAGACCCGGGTTCGATTACCGACGTGGGTACAATGTGTGAAGCCCATTTCTGGTGTCCCCCGCCGTGATATTGCTGGAATATTGCTGGAATATTGCTAAAAGCGTGCCATCGCTGATTTTCAGCGATCAAACTTATGTAATTTTCACCGCTATGTTTCCTTTTACGCCCATATGAATCGGTTTCGTCGGATAATCGAGACTGGTTACTTTCTGGCATATTTAAAGCAAGTTTCCAGGAATATCCCTGCAGTAACAACGTAAGCAATACGTCAAACGGTCATGCTACAAGAACATACTTCTTGTTTCTGTGTATTTATTGCTAGGCGATAATGTAAACTTTATTATTTGATTTATTACATCCATCTAATGCGAAATAATTTAGGAATTAGTAAAAACAGATGTAAGATGAGACAAAGGTTGATATATTTTAACTTTTTATGAGTGTATGGCTCAAACGTGACTGTCCATACTTTGTTTGTTGTTTAACGTTGAATGTTAGGAATGCTTTTGTCGATATGGTACATATAGATCATAATTTGAAAACGCCTGTTAAAAAGCTAGTTACATGTCATTGTGACCCGATGGTTTAGATTGTTAAACACCCCTTCGGTTGTTTGTTTGTTTGTTTGTTTGTTTGTTTGTTGTTAAATGTCGCACTCAGCAATATTCCAGCTATATGACGGCGGTCTGTAAATAATCGAGTCTGGACCAGAAAATCCAGTGATTGACATCATGAGCATCGATCCACGCAATTGTGATACGCTGACATGCATCAGTGAGGCTAACAAACCGATCCGGTTAGTCGCTTCTAACGACAAGCATAGTCGCCTTTTACGGCAAGCATGGGTTGCTGAAGACCTATTCTACCCCGGATCTTTACGGGTTCTGTCCATACTAACGTCACTTTGGTGTTTGCAAGCTGAAATGAACATGGAATCACTTGATTGTTTGGTCAAGACTCGTTTGTTTACATGTCACGGTCGTGTTAATCTTGCGTGTCCCTGAGAGGGTACGTAAGTTCCACATCATTCAAAATAAATTTAGGCCTACCACGATTTTAATCGTAGAATAATTGTTACTTTTAGTTGATGGCTAAACTTGCATAAAATCGCCAGCAGCTGAAGGGATGGTGTAATCCTGCTGGGGTCCATGCAGGTAGGAAAGGTACTATAAGTTCCCATGGTCTCTTGTATGGTGATCTACCTTCAATTGCTGGCGATCTATAGCCCGTTTTTACAATGTATCGTTCTGTTTAGTAATATCTTTTTATGACCACATACTAGTTTTAAAAAATTGAAATCTGTGATAAGTCTAGTAATTTTTTTTGCATACACGTTGGTTTGCTTAGATACATAAATGTATAAAAAACTACATACACCTTCATAGAGGACTTATTGTTTTAGTAAAGATAAATACTATAATTTCATGCAGAATCACTTGCTGCCTAATGAACGAAAGGAACGATTTAATCCGATCTTTGAAACTCCTTGTATGAAAACAGACGAATACATCCCTCATATAATCGAGAATGGTTATTCTCTGGCGTTGACGTTTGTTTCTCATGTTAAATTATCCCTTATTCCAAAATATCTGAAAACTGAATGACTATATCCAAATACGTATTGCTTTCAATGGGATTAGGGACGGTTGGGTAGCCTAGTGGTTAAAGCGTTCGCTCGTCCCGCCGAAGACCCGGGTTCGATTCCCGACATGGGTACAATGTGTGAAGCCCATTTCTGGTGTCCCCCGCCGTGATATATTGGTGGAATATTGCTGGAATATTGCTAAAAGCGGCGTAAAACCACACTCACTCATTCAATGGGATTACGTTGGATTATTTTGTTTAATGTGTTTTGAAGCTGGTTTTATCTGTGTTGGTGTTAGTTTATGATTGTATTTGTGTTCGGAAATACATGCCATGCCTGGTGTCAGTTTGCCATCTATCCCACAGGTTGGTTCGACTTACTACATTCTTTTGTAATGGATATTGTTATCGATGCGATAATCCCGTCTGGAAAACAGAAAAATAAGATCGAAAAGTTATGCATCACCTTGCAAGAACTAATTTAAACTCCATACAATGCCTGTATTCTCAATACACTATTGACCAGCGTTTCCAATAAGGTTTGGTATGGGTTTTCCAATGTGTGTGTTATTCTGTAGCAGAAAAAAACCTAGACTGTAAATCATTTGGCGTAGTATAGGGAGGTTTGATCCAGCACTACATTCATACACCTTTTCAAAGTAACTACATTGAGCGACAAAAATCCTTAAACATCGATTATTTTTAGAATAACATTATGCGATAAGAAATTATTACTATAACACAATATAATATATTGGGGATAAGAAAATATGTATTATGGAAGCCAAAGGCTTTTTTATATAACACACTCAGCAAATAATATCTATATATCATACCGATGCATAGACACGAAGTTAATTTACAACACAAAGAATTTGTGAGTTGTTTCAATTGTAAATCTAAAACGTCAACGTCAGACAATAGTAAATCTCGATTACAGTAAACTACGTTTATAACGAACACGCTTAAAACGAACTGACGGATATAACGAACTATTTTTGGTCCTGTCCATTTGCCGTATATATTCCGTACATTTGCTTATAACGAACTACGGTTAAAACGAATAAAAATTAGTGGTCCCTTAGAGTTCGTTATAACCGTAGTTTATTGTACAAACCGAAACAGCTTCCGTTGGGCGTAAAACCCAAAATAGTAGTGAAAATTATGTGAATGAATCACTGAAAATCAGTGAAGACACAAGGTGTTCGCAAAAAGGGAATGCATATCCTGGTGATGAATTAAGTGGTCAAATACCAATCAGTGTCAGCGAGGTACTGTAATTTTTATATGTGTTAGGGGACTTAAGGGAATATGGCCCATCATCATAATTTTATTAAGTGAGCTATTGTGTGCAATTGGGATGCCAGACACCAATCAATGTCACTGTCGATTCATTCACATGTTAAATTACATTGATATGTACTCATTTACAGTAAACTACGTTTATAACGAACACGCTTACAACGAACTGACGGATATAATGAACTTATTTTTATGGTCCCGACCATTTGCTGTGCATATTCTCTATAATCATGCTACCGTTATAACGAACTGAAATTAGTGGTCCCTTTGAGTTCGTTATAACCGTAGTTTACTGTATATTTAATTGTAGGTAACTACAAATTACTTCGTGACCGTCCAATTGGTACTTGGATCCGGTCCAGAAAATACTGAAAAAATAAGTTGTCTCAGGTTTTAAATAAAATAGGATTGTTTGCGGGACATGTTGCATGTTGTGAAAAACATGGTAGCAGTTCTCTTCCTCCTTGAAGACCATTAAATGAGCATTCCTTACCACATCACGCCAATCAAAATCTATTTTGTTTCTAGTAATGTCTGAGATCGGTTGTCGAGTATTGTCTGCTGTGATCAATAGTTCCTTTGCCTGTGTTTGATTCAGATTCAGCTATACATACTTATTACCTCATATTTAAGTGACCCGTGAAGATCCGGGGTGGAATAGGTCTTCAGCAACCCATACTTGACGTAAAAGGCGACTATGCTTGTCGTAAAAGGCGACTAACGGGATCGTGTGGTCAGGCTCGCTGACTTGGTTGAGTCATGTCATCGATCCCAATTGCGTGGATCGCTGTTCATGATGTCAATCAGTGGATTTTCTGGTCCAGACTCGATTATTTACAGACCGTTGTCATATAGCTGGAATATTGCTGAGTGCGGCGTAAAACAACAAACCAGACCAAACCAAATCATATTTATGTGCTTAGCCAGAGATATATACAGTGTTGCGTTGGTTACAATACTAAATATAAGGACGGCTTTATACGAATGCGATCCTGTCCCAGAAAGCGACCCAAGAACCAAGCTGACGTTTTGATCGCAATGGTCTTGACCCTAATCGCCATACCATAAAGCGATGTACTGATCGTAGAATATAAAGTCAAATGGACATCAATCTCAATAAGCCTTTTACTCCGACATGGATCCTCTCTTCGAGAACGCCTCCATAAGAGGTCACGAACTGAGCGTTCAATCTAAACATTCTTGACAAAACAAGAACTGGTCCGCTCAAAGTCTGTATAATGTGTCTGAATGGGCTTGCAGTATAAAACAGGCTTAAGTCGGGACACACACACACACACACACACACACACACACACACACACACACACACACACACACACACACACACACACACACACACACACACACACACACACCGTAGTTGTGATCGTGGGTCTTACTAACTCAGTGAGCTAGCACTATATATCGGCATCAGTCAAGACTGGTACAAGCTGCCACACGCACGCTCGCAGGCACGCACGCACACACGTCGCAGGTATCTCAGTGAGCTAGCACTATACAATGTATATCGGCATCAGTCCAGATTTGTACAAGCTGCCACACGCACGCACGCACGCACGCAGGCACGCACGCACGCAGGCAGGCAGGCAGGCACGAATGCATGCACGCACGCACGCACACACACGTCGCAGGTATCTCAGTGAGCTAGCACTATATATCGGCATCAGTCCCGATTGGCACAAGCTGCCACACACACGCACGCACACACACACACACCCACACCGCTATGTAAGTGAAATAAACTGGAACGGACGTAACATCCCGTTTAACTTCACATCACCTTGTCTACATTATGGTATATGTAACCTCTCTTATTAACGAAAGGCATCTGCACGCGCGATTTCATTCCATCCCCTTCGTCACGAACTGCTTTGTAAACTTATTTACACATTATGTTTAAAACGAAGCATCTTCTTTGTCTTTCAGAACGACCAGCATCCCTGCATGAGCCGACCATGTCATACTGGGGAGATCTGTGTCCCCGTGGAGGCGGGGACTGGTCACCTGTGTTTATACACGGGTAGGTTTATACTTATGTGTAACAGATAAGCTATGCCTTGGTTGTTTGTTGTTTGTTGTTTAACGCCGCACTCAGCAATATTCCAGCTATATGACAGCGGTCTGAGAGTAATCGAGTCTGGACCAGACAATCCAGGGATTGACATCATGATCATCGACCATTGTTTTCTGTTATTTAAGCCATGCGTTAATCCTTCGAGTGACCACCAAAGGTCGTACACTATTGCTCACAATTAAGTACCCAAAGAGGACGCAAGATTATTATTACCCAAATAATTTTGAAAGCCTGTCGCGGTTACACCCCAGTACGGTTGCGAAATTGACGCGGTACATCGCGGAAATAATGCTACACGCCGAATTATCGCTGTATGATCGAGATACGTTTGTGGAATTACCGCAGTATGCTTGCGGAAATACACATTTCATACTTCGCTACTATCGCAGGAAGTTCGCGTAAAATCCGCAGGAAAGAGGTCATTATTTGTGAGCTGTATTGTACATAGCCAAGGTTATCCCCCACATGTGGAAATGAGGTGGAAAAGTGCAATTACTAGACTGTCTGATTCAGACTGGATTATTTACCGATGTCTTATAGCTGGAATATTACGGCGTTCAACAACAAACTACAACACTTCAGGTAATATTGTTAATACAGTAAACTACGGTTATAACGAACTCAAAGGGACAGCTAATTTCAGTTCGTAATAACCGTAGTTCGTCATAAGCATATACAGCATATGCACAGCAAACGGGAACAAAAATAAGTTCGTTATATCCGTCAGTTCGTTATAAGCGTGGTCGTTATAAACAAAGTTTACTGTTTTAATATGTTACACTAAAAAGGGAAGGTGAAAGGTCCAACAAGAGGCATTTTGAGAATGAGCTTACAGTAAACTACGTTTATAACGAACACGCTTACAACGAACTGATCAGTGTAAAGAACTTTGTTTTTAGTCTCGGCCATTTGTTGTAAATATCCTTTGTATATGCTTATAAAGGATTACGGTTATTACAAACTAAAATTAGTAGCCCCTTTGAGTTCGTTATAACCGTAGTTTGCTGTATTGAGAAAAAAGGTTTAAGGTACTTTAAGCCAGGGCACATAATCCGACCCGGCTACAATCTCAGAGTTTAAAAAGAAGCCAACAACAAAATTCTTACAGAAATGTAACGCTTCTTATTATACAGGCTTAACTCAACCTTCTATGACACCTACCACACCTGCAGCAGCAACTACGACAACAACTAGTGTCGCACCAATGACTGTTACCACAGGAGGACGTTCTACGTATGCATCTACTACCACGACTACATCACCAAACCCATCAACGCTCAACGCCGACACTACTGCTCCCACAACAACTGGTGTCGCACCAACGACTGTTACCACAGGAGGACGTTCTACGTATGCGTCTACTACCACGACTACATCACCAAACTCATCAACGCTCAACGCCGACACTACTGCTCCCACAACAACAACTAGTGTCGCACCAACGACTGTTACCACAGGAGGACGTTCTACGTATGCGTCTACTACCACGACTACATCACCAAACTCATCAACGCTCAACGCCGACACTACTGCTCCAAGAACAACGATCAAACCCTCGTCGGCCACTTCAACCACTTCAGAAACGACCACTACTACTTCTACAACAATGACAACAACCACCACTACAGCTGAGACATGTATGTTACAATACAAAATGAAGCTATAAAATAACCATGTTCAACTGCTGTGACGCCAAATAAGTTTGTTGCTCAGAGTATATCTAGGTTTCACAGCCACATACCTGTGCTAAAGTTGTAACCGTCTAAGACCTTCATTGGTTCATGCTTTCCTCAATCAGGCTGACACGCCGTGATTTGACTGAAATACTGTTTAAACTGTTTAAAGCGGCGTTAAACCAAACCCTCTCACGTGAAAATGGCACTATGATGCCATGTTGTATAACTAAGCCTGATGACAATGTTGTAACATACTGATCGACTGATGAACGTGTTTCTTCAGATGCCTGTGTGACCGACTGTCAGGGAAGAACTGGACGATACCACTCTTGTCAAGGCTGTCACATGTATGCTGTTTGTAACGCTGGGATTCTAAATGATATGCCCTGCGCTGCCAACACAGAATGGAATGATATCATCAAGACCTGTGTTCTTGCACCCTCACCTACATGCCTTTAATCCGTCCATCGACATAAAGATGTACTTGTGCCATATGTTTCCGTGTGACGGGTGCCACCGGTGGAACAGGATACGTTCACCTTTTCGCGAATACCCTACATCATCGCTGTGTGATAGTGATTCAATCACACATGCTCATGACAGTTGGAATCGTACAATTCAGTCTCCGTACAGCAGAAATTTCTTGTGGCTGCGAAGAGGGCTTTGTCGCTTTTATTTACGACTCGTGCAATGTGCTTTTCTTCCACACAGCATTTTAGCGCTATGTTTGAAGCAAAGTTTGCCCTAGATGATTTCAGAAAGACTTACATGTAGCGCTACGGTTGCTTGTAAAACGGTATCCATGGATACGGTATAAGTCAATATGTGTGTCACAAACATTGCAAAACATTACTTGTTTGCTGTTGGTTGCTGTTGCTGAAGTCTGCAATATTCCAGCCACATGAAGTCAGCAATATTCCAGCCACATAACGACCGTCTGTACATAACCGAATATGGGCCAGAAGAACCAGTGAGTGATGTTATGAGCAGCTTCAGACGCCATTGTCACCTTGTTAGACAAGCATATGCCCGATGTTTAATTGCAAACAATTCTATTCGTCATAGTATGATTAATATCGAACGTGTGTCATATTACATTCCTTGCATTCATTCGGCAATTTATTAATTGTTTCCAAACCTATTCTGGATCAGGTTTTAGGAGTTTAAATGTTAATTACTTCGAACCATTCGAAGGCCTTATCTTGGAATGGTCGTACTCTCACCATCAAAGTAGCATCGGTATTAATTCCACTTTTTGAATGAAGGACGTCATATGGTGCTTCTTTGATAGGCATTTAGAAGATGGAGTACTAAGTAAGGATGGTGCATCATAAGGACGACTTTTCGAAATTCATGAGAAAATCTCACGCCGTGCCTACAAATATGTTTCACCATACATTTAAAAGTTGTCTTTACCTACATCCCGTAAAAAGACAAGCTTGGTTAAAACACTTGGTCGTGTATATTCGAAAAATAACCATTTTAAAGCACATGTTAGCCTCAACCTTACATGTGTTGTTGCTACAAGTATATACAAGTGTGGATTAAAAGAGACTTATTCTCATTCATATGAAAACATCTGATAACCACAGCAAAAAAGGTGTAGCCGGAAACCTTCCGGAAACCTTCCACATGCCTTCAGCAACCTTCTAATTTCTTGGTATTTTCAAGATATTTTTTTTATGTGTTTCACACTTAAGTGTACAAAATGCACCCCCCATATTTTGACATTTTTTTGGAAGGTTTCCAGAAGGTATCCGGGCCGGATCCAAAATGGGAAGGTATCCGGAAGGTTTCCGGAAGACGGAAACCTACACTTTTTTTGCTGTGAACGATTTGTGGCCAAAATTACAATATCTTGTCATTTGTCAATTTCACATATTCATTGTAAAGTGATCATGACAACAGATACAGACATGTTAACATATTTAAATACTACAGCTGTTGCAGTTTTTCTGTTATTCTATAACTCAATGAAAACTTTTTCTAAAAGTAGGTTGTTATGCCAATCAATGTTTCTGATTTTTTATATTTTGTAATGTTTCAATTGGAAAGTGGGATTCCCCATTCCGTGGAATTTTGAGTTGGCCGTTTCATGCCAAACGACGCTGTGATGACCCCGTGAGGGGTTAATCCGTAAGCTAAATTGGTCCACGAGGCAGTCGAAGCAACTGTGCATGTACATTTTTAGTATACAATAGTTTGAAAGGTTAGTGTGCTGTTATCAGAAGTTGAAAATAGATTCTATGTTCTTCGTATCATCTGTCACAAACACGTCACATTTTGACCAAAGTATGTTTATGAATGGTCAGCGACAAAGTAATTTTTATTTGATCCTTCCAATGTTCTGCGGGGGCACGGGTACCCCAGTCATCTAAGGCGCTGCGATTCGCTGTGCAGAGTTGCGTCCCCTGGACACGTCAGAAACCTATGATTGTGGGTTCGAATCCCGGTTCGCCCCGATTATGTTTCTAGGTTTGTCAGCACCATACCCGTACTCGTGGGTTTCACCGAAGTGGTAAACGTCCGAGACCTGCATCACTTCGGGGTTTCCTCACACATTAAGCTGACACGCCGCGATATAACTGGAACAAAAGCGGCGTTAAACCCAACTCACTCACTCCAATGTTCTGCTGTTACTTCACTTCCCTTCCTCCCACACGTACTGCCCAAGGTACTTAAATGATGTTAATTACGGTAATTTGAAGGTAGTTTGGGTTCCGGTTTGGTCGTTGCCAACTTCTGGATTGACGTACCGTCACCTGAACTACAGTATACCCTCGTTCTTTGGTCCTGGCGATTTGGGATCTGCGGGGGGTACAGTGTCAGTACCCGAGGGTCCTTGAACCTTTACCGTAGTTCCCCCAGCAACCACAAGAGGACGTCCTTCATTCAACAGCTTTTATTCACTCTTTGTGTCGCTGGTCATTCCGCACTCAATTTGGCACTTAGTTAAGAGACTTTCAGTCTCATTCGAAATGCTGATGCCTCAAATTGGTTTCTGGTTCGAAAGATAGTGACAAGAAGACGAGGGGCGCGCACCAGATTGTCTAACTTGAGGTCCACTCTTCGTTAAAAAGTGCTTCCCTGCTTCTCTGCTTCCTGCTTCACAACAGTAAACATCATGTCTTACCCTTGGGCGGTAACCTTTCCCACATGATATAGACTATTACACATCTCTAGTCCCTGCTTCTCTGCTTCCTGCTTCACAACTGTAAACATCATGTCTTACCCTTGGGCGGTAACCTTTCCCACATGATATAGACTATTTCACATCTCTAGTCCCAGCTTCTCTGCTTCCTACTTCACAACTGTAAACATCATGTCTTACCCTTGGGCGGTAACCTTTCCCACATGATATAGACTATTACACATCTCTAGTCCCTGCTTCTCTGCTTCCTGCTTCACAACTGTAAACATCATGTCTTACCCTTGGGCGGTAACCTTTCCCACATGATATAGACTATTTCACATCTCTAGTCCCAGCTTCTCTGCTTCCTACTTCACAACTGTAAACATCATGTCTTACCCTTGGGCGGTAACCTTTCCCACATGATATAGACTATTACACATCTCTAGTCCCTGCTTCTCTGCTTCCTGCTTCACAACTGCCAACATCATGTCTTACCCTTGGGCGGTAACCTTTCCCACGTGATATAGACTATTCCACCATTCTTGTCCCTGCTTCTCTGCTCCCTGCTTCACAACAGTAAACATCATGTCTTACCCTTGGGCGGTAACCTTTCCCACATGATATAGACTATTCCACCTTTCTTGTCCCAGCTAGGTTGCTAGATCAGATCTAAATGAAAATTTCAAGAGGTGTGACGCCTTGTCCATAACTGACTGACTGACTGACTGAGTATGGCTTTACGCCGCTTTTAGCAATATTCCAGCAATATCACGGTGGAGGAAACCAGAAATGGGCTTCACACATTGTACCCATGTCGTGAATCAACCTGGGTCTTCGGCGTGACGAGCGAACGCTTTAACCACTAGGCTAACCGACCGCCACCCCCACTAGTCAATAACCAAACAATAGAGGCTTCATGTAATAAATAGGATTTGTGCTCAAAGAGGTTTATTCTGTAGTTAGTGACGAAATACTATATTTATCTCTCAATATAAAATTATTTCATTTCTCTGTCAATGGCACAGTGGTTTGGAGAATTAAGCAAATATGTTATAAATAGACCATTTGTCTTTTTCTTGTAAAATAACATGTTCACCTCGTCGCGAGACCTGTCCCTGTAATTGCCTAGTGTTTAACGCGTTCGCTCGTCACGTCGAAGGCTCGGGTTCTATTCCTCACATGAGTTTGAATTCATTGTGTTAAGCCTGTTCTGTGCCCTGACTTTGCTGGAATATTGATTAAGATACGTAAACCATACTCACTCACCCACTCACGCACCCACATCACCATTTGCACGTGACGATTGTCGCTGACTCGTGCCTCTTTAGTCAGGTGAGGTGAAATTGGGTTTAACGTCGCGTCCAAGATTATTGCACTTATATAGCGTTTGTGTGTGTGTGCGTGTGTGTGTGTGTGCGTGTGTGTGTGTGTGTGTGTGTGTGTGTGTGTGTGTGTGTGTGTGTGTGTGTGTGTGTGCGCGTGCGTGTGTGTGTGCGTGTGTGTGACTGTGCTCGTACTAGTCAAGACTGATACCGAATTATAGTGCTACCTCATTGAGCTACCATGTCGCAGTTTAACATGAATACCCCACTCAAACACAGTATACTGACTCCGAGCCGACGAGTCCTCGTTTAAGCCCGTTAATGCCGAGCGCCAGACAGGGTAACAACAAGTACCATCGTTTAACGTCTTTTTGTATGACGCGGCCGGGGATCGAACCTATCCCGGACCTTCCGCTCTCCGGGCGGACGCGCTACCACTAGACCACGGAGGCGGTCATCTCTTTAGTAAGAGAGACGAAAATAACTACGGTGCCACTAGGCATCGTCAAAGATGATAATGGGGCCAACATTATCCATCATGAGTGTCGCAGGTGTGTGTTCCTCTGTCATCAATATGAATGTCATGAGCTGAATATTGAAATAGATAGCACATATTAATGGGAACGTACAGAAAACTAGATATAAGTCAAGATAACTAAACCGACATGTTCTGCAACCTGGGTAAAGCTGAAGTTCAGATGTCACCAAAGCATGAAGCTCCTATCTTATCTATGCATAGGATACCAGGTCGTGAGGCAGCAGGCTGATGTCCTACATTATCTCCAGACTATCTCACCAAGCACATATTTATAGATGTCATTGTTAAGGAGGAATGTTGACTGCAAATTTGCAAGTACAAAGGTACTACGAAACTTTTGCAATTTGGGAAGAACTTACAATTGCATTGTGAAAATTTGTTACGTATCCGTACCGTCCAAGGCCGTGTTTACAAACTCGACTTTCGTGCCTATTTGAGTATGGTTTGACGCCGCTTTTAGCATCAGCAGTAATCAAGAATGGCATCACGGCATCACGGCATGACACACATAGTACTAATGTGAGGAAGCGAACCCGTGCCTACGGCGTGGTCAGGGAAAGCTTACACAAGGCTACCCCACCACCTTTGAAGACAAAGATGACGTGAAATGGAGTTTGAACTCGCGTTCTCTCTCTCGCTCTCTTTCTCTCTCTCTGTCGTCTGTGTGTGTGTGTGTGTGTGTGTGTGTGTGTGTGTGTGTGTGTGTGTGTGTGTGTGTGTGTGTGTGTGTGTGTGTGTGTGACACAGTATACTGATTCTGAGCCGACCAGTGCTTGTTTTTTTCCCTTAATGCCGAGCCACCGACCTTACGCTTTCTCCACCGACAGAAGCTCTCTCCACTACACCACGGAGGCGGGGATGACAAGTCCTAACTTGTCTGCCAAGTCCTAGATCCAGTAATTAGCTTGAGGAGGTGTTGAGGAGGCAGCTCTGAGTATTGCCTCATATCTGATTACATATGCTTTCTGAATGGATACCCACAACACAACACACCTTTTTTCCTGGTTGTCATGCATTTGTATAAATATCTTCAAGCACAGATGCTGTTATTGCTGACTCTTCAAATCGCATTGTATATATTTTACGTTTTCTGCTGTTGTGATCACTTAAATAATTCATTTTAACGATTTTCTGTTTAAATCACTTGGCACAATTGATGAAACTGATATGTATAAATATAAAAATTAACATTTTCAGCATCACATATAGCATCACCCTTGATGAAACAGAAAAACAACTATACGACCAACTCGATCTGGACAAAGACCATGAGGTCACTCTTTCTGAAATGGACAGGTGACACGCGTATATGTAGATATCAGCCGGGTATGAGCTTCTAGTATAATGAGAAAGTGCCTTTTTGGCAGATACACATTGTATCGAGGATTATTTCCTTTGTGGGTGATGGTACATTAACACTGTGTGGTGGGCGAATGAATATTATGATGGCATGATCACACTGTGTCAGGGGGCGTGTGTTTGTAGGTGATGACATGATCACACTGAAGGATCTCATCACGCTGTTGACAGTAGATCACGCGACGGCCACGGTGCAGCCCTCGGTGTTCGACAAGAACACGAACGGCGTCATTTCAAATGCAGATGATAAGCTCATCTTCGGTCTCCTTGACACAAACGGTGAGTTCCCTCCAACATCGTTTCTTTATCCCAGCAGATGGCAAGCCCATCGTCAATTGGATTGACATACACAATGATTTCCTTCCATCAACCTCCAATTACTAAATTAGATGACAAGCCCATCTTCGAGCAGTTTGACACAAACAGTGATTTCCTTTCATCAATCTTACAGTTAAGGGAAAATATATGACAATGAACTGTTTCGTCCAATTTGAGTCACACAATTCAAGAATAATGGAAATCGTTTAACAATCCTTATGAAAAAAACTATTCATATTATCAAGATGTTATTTTCTGTCTTTGTATATTTTGGACGTGTCAAAACATTAAATGCAGAGGTGCATCACAAAATGGCTGATCGTAGACTTTAACTTGAGCAAGTTATCAACTTGGGTAACAGGGTTCCCATAGCTGAACTCCCTCTTGAAGACCGCAATAGACCCTATTCGCTAATCTGTCTTAGCTCTACTTCTTTATTATTGATCATAACAAGTTCCTTGGCCATGTATTTTGTTTTCATGTTGTGTGTTGCGTGCCAACGTTATATTTTATCAAAATCATGTTTGTTTAACGTTACAGGAATTTCAAGATAAATATGTTAAGGTGAGTAAAATAATGGATTTAATAGATTTAAAACAGACAAATTCAAACGCCTTTTTGCTTACAATATATACAAGACATATGAATATTTAACTGAAATAATAATGACACCAGCTAGTTAGGTTCAACACATAATTCTATATAGATATAACCTCAGCGTATTTTTTATATTTCTTAGAAAAATACTATTACCAAACCATTTGAGTACTGTAGCTAATGGGTTCAACCCATAATGTTATGTAAGTTCTATGATGCAGGTCACCACTTCCGTGAAACCCACGGTATGGTGCTAACAAACCGAGAAACATAATCGGGGCGAACAGGGATTCGAACCAACAATGTGCCCAAGGCACGCAACTCTGCACAGCGAATCGCGGTGCCTTACACGACTGGGCCACCCGTGTCCCCCTCTGTGTCATGGAAGTCAACACTGGGAGCACACTATGTCAATATATTAGTGAGTGAATGTCGTCTTAACACGTATAGACATCATAGTAGAAGCATTTATCATACAACTACTCGATACGACCATACGATCACCAACAGAACACTGCATACTACAACCACATGACCATAAACCATAAGCTTTGCACACAGCTCCATATACTGTGACCACAGAGCCGTTATCTGAAGCATTGCATACTATAACCACAGTACCATAAACCATAGGCTTTGCACACAGCTCCATATACTGTGACTATCGAACCGTTATCTGAAGCATTGCATACTACAACCACAGGACCATAAACCATAGGCTTTGCACACAGCTCCGTGTACTGTGACCACAGAACCGTTATCTGAAGCATTGCATACTACAACCACAGGACCATAAACCATAGGCTTTGCACACAGCTCCGTGTACTGTGACCACAGAACCGTTATCTGAAGCATTGCATACTATAACCACAGGACCATAAACCATAAGCTTTGCACACAGCTCCGTGTACTGTGACCACAGAACTGTTATCTGAAGCATTGCATACTATAACCACAGTACCATAAACCATAGGCTTTGCAACCAGCTTCATATACTGTGACCATAGAACCGTTATCTGAAACATTGCATACTACAACCACAGGACCATAAACCATAGGCTTTGCACACAGCTCCATATACTGTGACCACAGAACCGTTGAAGCATTGCATTCTATAACCGCAGGAGCACACTGTGGGAATATTGCTTTTGCAGTTGGTGTGGTGTGTACACATGCAGTCAACACTGACTATAGCTGTTGCAGTAAGTAGTCTGTGGTGTATGGTTTATATACTTACACAGTAAGAGAAAAAATCAACACTGAAGGATTATGATCAGCAGTCAGCACTGTGGGAATATACCTGCTGCAGTTGCTTTGAGGTATAGATTTACATACTTACACGGTAAGCGTCATAGACAAAGACACTATGTGAATATAGCGGTTGTACTCTGTAGTATAGTGAAAGAAAGAGTCAACACTGACTATAGCTGTTGCAATTACTTTGTGATGTGAAGATATATATATATATATATATATATATATATATATATATATATATATATATATATATATATATATATATATATATATATATATTTACACAATAAGAGAAAGACTCAACACTGAGGTAGTGTTTATAGGTATTACAGTTACTTATGTGTCTTGTAATCAGTAGCTGAAAATAGGTTCTACGTTCCTCGGATCATTTGATACAAACACATGTCACATTTTGACCCAACTACGTCCAATGGACAAAGCATGGTTATATTTGATGTGCTGTTATTTCACTTCACTTCCGCCAACACTTTTTGTAAAACGTTTTATTTACTACAAACCAGATCAATTAGTACTGGCATTGTTGGTATATAGCGAACAACTCTATTGCGCACTACCTTTACAATGTATCGCATGTTATTAAGGCAGCCATGGAGAAAGGTTCCAGTACGGAATTTAGGTCAAGCCTGCCACGCGCACTCAATCTCTCAACTTCACATTGCTGTTGCAACATATAGTTCAACACTTTTAAATACCAGGCTTCTATAAAGTATGACTTTGTTCAATAAACAACAAATGTAAAACAACGGGTTTGATATGAGAAATTTGTAATTAGTTGTCTTCATAATCACATGTATGACCCTTGCTGGGCATAGGTGAGCACAGTACTGTTTCAAATAGTTCACTGTATGTAATGTATGATTCATACCGGCAGTTTACGGTTCTGCATGGTTTATTGCTTTGACAGTTTTTTGTAACTTCCGGCAGAGATTATGCATCCGTATATGCTCTTTGCTTCTGTATACATAGGAAATCAACAGGTTGGTCTGTAGTTTGCAATTATTTTCCTAAAAGATAATCCGGTTGCATGATATCTTCACGATATTTGGGTTAAATATAGTAACATTCTTCTAAACATACTTCAAATCTAAACTGGAAGCAATCACAACACAAACCCAGTTAACCAAACGGTGCCGTACACGGTGCCGTATAAGAGTGAGTGAGGGAGTTGGGTTAACGCCGTTTTGAATAGAATTCTGTGTCAGCTTGATGTGGGAGGAAACCCCGAAGTGATGCAGGTCTTAGATGTTCACCACTTTGGTGAAACCAACGAGCACGCATTTTGTGCTGACAACAAAATCGGGGCGAACCGGGATTAAATCATTCTGTCATAGGTTTCTGGCGTGCCCAAGGGACACAACTCTGCATAGCGAATTGCAGCGCCTTAGGCGACTGGGCCAACAGTGCAAAACTATGGTAATGTTGTACATACAAGGAATTTGTTTGTAATTGTTGATATGATAACAGATCTTTGAAGTTGTTTCTGGATAACTGTTATTAAAAACTGTTCCTTTTAACAAAGTGTACCAAATTCTGTGTCATGATGGAGGATTATTTGTGATTCACTTTCTTGGTTGTATTTTATACAAAACATGTACAGTGCGTAATGTTGCTCATCTTCTGAGACATCACATGTGTTACAGATACGTTGTTCTAATGGGGTTGGTGGTTTTGTATATCTACCAATGTTTCAATTTTTAATTTGTGGTACTTAAACGAAGTTTTGAGAAAAGTGACCTATGACCTTTGTTTTTACAATATGTAAGATAATTCTCAATATTTATAGATGACTTGACCAAATTTTGTGTTCTTAACGTGCTGTTAGATAAATAGGAATTCCTTAATCCCTTAATAATTTACATTTAAACTGAAGTTTATTTAGAGAGGATTCATTACATTTTTTTGTGCTTACTATTTAAAAAGTTTGCTTTATTTAACCTAACCAACATTTTGACCAGAAATATTGATATTTGCTGCAAAAGCATGTTTAAGAATGACATTTGTAGTGTTGTCTATATAGGACTTGTAATCAATTATTTTTTTTTATTGGTACTAATAGTGGGTTCATATCAGGTTCTGCCTAACAGGCCCAGTTTTCGTGCCTGGGTTTTCCTTGTACTGACCATTTAAAGACATTGTTTCTTTTCTTGTGCTTTCCAAAGATAACTACACAAATAACCAATTTGTACTTTCACCAATTCTCTCTTCCCATAGCTCAAACTTCCTTCCTCTGCACATGACATTATATTGCGGGGAACAATTGATGCTCTGGAGCAATCTCTACTTGTCTGTCACAAACACATGTCTTATTTTGACCAAAGTGCGTCTTATGGAAGCGTATTCATGCCACAGACTAAACAATTATCATTAACATAGATGAAACTATCATCTTCGTAGATTATACAAACATCTACGTAGATAATACTTACATCTTCGTAGACGATACTACTTACATCTACGTAGATGAAAATACCATCTGCGTAGATGTAAGTAGATGTAAGGTATTTCAATCTATGTGGAACGAATTTTTATCTACGTGGAAGGTATTTGTATCTACGTAGAAGGTATTTTCATCTATGTAGAAGGTATTTTCATCAACGTAGATGGTATTTTCATCCACGTGGAAGGTATTTTCATCTACGTAGAAGGTATTTTCATCTACGTGGAAGTTTTTTTCATCAACGTAGATGGTATTTTCATCAACGTAGATGGTATTTTCATCTACGTAGATGGTTATTTCATCAACGCAGATTTCATACAAAACGATTGTAAATGACGCGATTTCATTTCTGTACCAATAAATGCCAGGAAACATATGATAAAGCACTTCCGATTTCAAATCCTTTGGCAGAACATATTTTGGCATTGGAGACCATGTCCATATTCTGATGTGTCCTTGAACGATGAGGTGAACACAGACTGACGATTGAGGTGAGTGGTCTTAGTCTCTGTCCCTGCGATGTTGCTGCTCAGTGACGATGTGGTCGTGGTATCCGATGCTCCTGATAACGGTACTTTGGTCGAAGTATGCGATGCTTGTGCTAACTGTATTGGGGTCACATTATGTGATGCTTAAGCTAAGGGACTCTGTGTCCGTTGTATGAGATGCTTATGCCGACGATCATATGGTCGAAGAAGGAGATGCTTGTAATGTGTTCGAGTATGCGATGCTTACGCTCACTGTTTTGAGGTCATAGTGTGTGATGCTTATGCGTACGTTCTATGTGGTCATAATATGGGATGTTTAAGCTGATTTTCCTGTAGTCCTATCATGTCGTCGGACAATACGTGCAATATACCACAATGACTATGGTTTAAGACGCATTCACTCACTAATATACAATATATACACATCGTGTTCCATCGAGTCATAGTGTTCAGTTCCCTGAGCATCTGGTCCCTTAATTTAAGCATATTTACCATATGGAACATATATGTTTATGTCGTGAGTGTTATGAAATATATATCAAAATTATGTCCAGCTTATATTCCGATAATATTTACGCCTGCGGTAAGAACCTGGAACGGCAAAGTCGTTATTATTATACAATTAAAATAAAAAATCGACATAGAATTATTTGCTTATTCTGATCAAATGGTTTTGTAATAATCAAGTGATCATGATTTGTTTCCAAACTGAAACATATATTTGTTATCAAACATATGCTGAGATAATATATATAATTATACAATCATATGTTTAACGTAACTGGTTTCATGATCCAGTGATTCAAATATTTATATGTCGTTTAAATATTGTAAAAAAGGGAGGTTTGTGTTTGTTTCAGTTTACTTTTACCTACCTCAACATATTTATCTTGAAATTCCTGCAACGTTACTTTTCCATTTTCTGAAATGCACGATTTGATGCGGCATTAAAGAAGTATAGCTAATATCAGCGAATAGGGTCGATTGCGATCTTCCACCTAGAGTCTATAGCTATGGGCAAGTCTGTGACCCAAGCTGATTATTTTACTACATCAAACCACAGTTTTCACCTACATCTCTTGCGAAAAATCGCCTGGGTCAAATACTGGCTCACGTTCAAGTGAAATGAATGTCAGCCATTTTGTCACCTCTGCATTTAGTGTTGTGACACGTCCAAAATATGCAAATATCGCTGTTTGTATCAAGCCAGTTATAGATGAGTTTGTATATTAAAACTGTATCAAAGGAGGGGTCTTGGAAGGATTTGGGCAAGGGGTGGGCATCACTAAGGACACAATTGTGCCCTCTTCACCGCTGATCCGTTTCTTTATGCATATACATCGGATTTTCTATTCGTATTGCCAAAGTCAAAACAAGGCATTTTGGCCAGAAAGTTTAACTTTACCTTCAAATTATATGGATGGTCAAATATCCTTCAATAACCATAAAATAGCCAATTCCCTTCGACTGATTTTCCCAACTAAACTAGAAATATAGGAGACCAGTGAGAACGCCTCATCTGTTTCATATTTCGATCTATGCATAAAGATTCAGAATGACAAAACACTCTCCACTAGACCGTGGACGAGGGATGACTTGAACCTTTCCAATAGTCAACTTTCCCTTCATGTCGAGCAATATTCCTGGAGCTCCAGCTCTTAGTCTCAATATTTCACTTTTGAAAGTGCGTCACACGACTCTTGCACAGAAGTTGTTTGATCAAGGCCACAATATTCAAGGCCTCACCAAATCTTTTGAAACGTTTTATGGTAGTCATTTGGAGGACATTTTCAGTATTTGACGAGTCAGTGACAAAAATAATTCCCTATTTTGACTTGTTTTTTGGTTTGGTTTGATTTGGGTTTTTTTACGCCGCACTCAGCAATATTCCAGCTATATGACGGCGATATGTAAAATAATCTAGTCTGGACCAGACAGTCCAGTGATTGATATCATGAGCATCGATCCACGCAATTGGGATCGATGACCTGCATCAACCAAGTCACCGAGCCTGACCACCCGATCCCGTTAGTCGCCTTTTACGACAAGCACAGTCGCCTTTTACGGCAAGCATGGGTTCCTGAAGAATTATTCTACCCCGAATTTTCACGGGCATATTTTGACTTGTACCATATGTTCCCGAGATGTTTGTCAGATAAACAATTGACTTGACTTTGCATGTGTTTGCAACGGGTGCCATTGGTGGTGCAGGATACACCCACCTTTTCGAGAAAACCTGGTGTAATCACTATTTCATAGTGGTTCATAAATGCATGCTTATGATATAGTCGGAATCGTGCAGCCGAGTCTGCTTATTGCTTATGAATATGGAATGTGTTTTGTCGCTTTTTTGCGTCATCTGTTTTTGTAATGGAATGATGATGGTGGACTACTTGTGTCAAACTGATGATGAACTTGTCATCTGCTGTATTAAGGGAATGATGTTGAAGTGAACTCACTGTTTGTGTGAAGCAGATCGAAGATGAGCTTAACATCTACTTTAGTAATGACGCCGTCCTTGTTCTTGTCAAACACCGAGATCTGCTTCTTGGCTGTCGCCCAATCTAAGGCCAGCTGCATGATGAGATACTTCAGTGTGATAATGCCAATAACTTGCAAAAACACGACCCCTGCTACTTGATCACACAATCAAAATATTCACACGCTCCCCGACACAGTGTCATCGCATCATCACCCACATAGAAAATGATCCTTGATACAATGTGTATCTGCCAAAACGTCACTTCCTGGTCATTAAACTAAAGACTCGTACCTGGCTGATATCTACATAAACGGGTTTAACGATAAATAATGAATATTATCCCAAATTATGCCCCTTTTTACCCATCTTTTTTCTATCCATTTTTCAAGGAGCTTAACCCCATACTATTTCGATATATTTGGAATGGAAATCGGAAAATGATAATTAATGATTATAAGAGTGGCGGATGACAAATGATTGACATTGAATCCTTCTGTAAATATATAATATTATACAATGGATTAAGAAATTATATAGCAAAATTGTTTATGGCATCATTTAGCACATTACACGATCTTCAAATATGGCCATATCAAAATTGTCAATTTTACTTCCAAACAATCGAAAAGGAAGTAAGAAACGTTTTTTTGAAAGATGTGCTTTCAAATAATAACAGTCTTAAATTACCAGAAATACAAAGTATTTAAGAAATTTCTTCCCTTCCTATATCAGATTTTATACAACTCGGAGATATTGACCACGTTTTCAAAAGACATTTTTACAAATACTGTGCACTTGAAAACATTTGCAAATCTAAAAATAGACTTTAAATTGAAAGTAACATAAAATTATCTTCTTTTTTCAATCTGATAAACGATATCCCACAGTGTTGGATAACACGTACAAAAGGTGAGTTTTTCAGAAAGAAATAATGACGGTGAACATTGTCAATTATTCTTAGCTATGCTGTTTTCTAACGATTGTAAATTCATTTTAAATTATTAAGTCATGTACAAGCCATCTCGCTCGATATCCTTTGTGCAAAGTGGGAGTCGAAGCCAACTGTAACATTACCTGAAGACCATCTGTCAAAATGCTTTGATATGATTAGAAAATCCACTGCGGATAATAAAAGAAGAAACATTCAGTACAAACTTATCCATATAGTTATAACAATAACGTTTTTGCTAAAAATTGGAAAAAGTGATGACGGATTATGCTCGTTTCGTAATTAAGAATCTGAAACCATAGAAACGTCATTAAAAACCTTTACTGGTTATGAAGGAGGGACTAATAAGACCCTGCATCTCGATAAAGTATCTTTCATACTTGGGAGACCAAAAAACACCTTTTGTATTAAGGAAGTGAATGTATGGATATCAGCTTCTCTGATATGAGGACCACAACGTTTCGGAGTATATGCTCACTCCTTCATCGGGTGAATGCTGATTCACCTGATGAAGGAGTCAGTATGAACTCCGAAACGTTGTGTTCCTCATATTAAAGAAGTTGACGTCCATAAATTCTCTTCCTCATATGTCTCACTTCTAAATGCCTTTCAAAGACTTCACCTTTGTATTATTAGTAACGACAAATGGTCAATTCTGAACTTAGATTAGATACTGCTGTCCTATCTCCTCTTCCGTGTCCTTCTTCTTGTCCGATGACACCCCTGTCCACCTCAGTATTGTCTCATTAACTACAGAAAGAAAGTCTGACCGTCCCAGTAACCCTTAACCATTTGGGTGTGGAAGGGATTGTGTTAATCGTGGTTTCTCTGTTGTCAATTAAGGTTAAAAAAAGGTACAATAAATAGTTTGGACTCCAAATGTGAAAAGGTGAATGCTTGCCGTCCGTGTCAAATTTGTCGAAGTAGCTGTCGATTTCAGGAAGAGTGACCTCATGGTCTTTGTCAAGGTCGATTTGGCCGTATATTTGTTTTTCTGTTTCATCGAGGAGGTTACTATATGTGATGCTGAAACAGAATGTTGACAAGTGATTTAAAACAATTGTTCGTTTTTTTGGTGTGTGTTGTTTATTTTTGTTGATTATACCTCCGCGACAATCCAGTGATTGCAACAATCATCGCTCCACGCTATTTGGGATAGGATTACATGCAATGAATCAAGTCACCTAATCAGACTACCCGATCCATTTAGTCGCCTCTTACGACTATGTTTCTGGGGACCAATAACTAACCCGAATCTCCGCAGGTCTCATTTAGCTGTCACACCTTGATATAAAACAGGCGTTTAACACCAAAAAACAAAAAACAAAAACAAACAACAACAACAAAACAACAACCCAGATCCAAACAAAACAAAACAAACCGACACACGTTGCTGTAGAAGTGCAATAAACTTGAACGCGGCGTTAAACACCATTTCACCACAAAAAGAAATTATCACAAATACATGCAAATTGTTTCCATTTTTGCAACAATATCGTTGTGTTATTTTCAATATCGTTGTGTTATTTTGGACTATCGCAGTACTTTACACTGGTAAAGTGAAATATGGCTTCGATATTCCTCTTACAATTACACTTTTATATATGCTTACCTTGTAAGACAGTCTGAAGCTAATGTGAAAATCAGTATGTAGACTCCTGACCTCACCAAGATAAGATAGGTACAGCATGGTGACATCTGTACTTTCCTCTTATCTAGTTTCAATATTCAACTCATGAATTCATGTTCATGATTGAGGAAATACAACTGCGATACTCTTGTTTTATGATTTCGAATCCCAACTTGGTCTCAAAGATCATCCTTGGTCTGGTGGCACCGTAGTTGTGCTCATGATTTTCACTAAAGAGGTATATATAGGTTTATGACCTTCATCACGAACAAATGGTGATGTGAGTGCGTGAGTGAGTATGTTTTTACGCCGCTTTATCAATATTTCAGCAATACCATGGCGCAAGGAATTCAAACCCGGGCGACGTGACGAGAGAAAGTTAAAACGCTAAAACAATAGCTCGCTAAAAGGATGTCATGTCTCTGAAAATAAGTCACTGTAGAACAAATGTTCTATTCATTATGCAATTTCCCGCATGATGTTCATGACCAAACACATGATATAGCTACATATGCGTGAATCGTTTTTCATACATAAAGCCTCTGTGTCTGGTTTATTAAAGACGTCACACCTCTTGCAATTTTCATTTAGATCAGATCATAACCTAGTCGGTACTTATTGATCTGGTTTGTGGTTTAAGCGTCTTACAGGCAGAATGTGTTGGTGGAAGTGAAGTGAAATAACAGCAGACCACTGGAATTAACAAATAAAACAATACTTTGTCGCTGACAATCCATTGGACGTACTTGATCAAAATCATTTGTAACAAATGTAACAAATGATCTGAGGAACGTATTTTCAGCTGGTAACAGGACACATAACATTTCAACATGAACTTATAAGATGCAAATAGTCAGAAATATATCCACTCCTCAGAGCAACTGCAACAACTATAGTCAGTGTTGACTCTTTCTCTTACTGTGTAGGTATATAACTCCACACCTCAGAGTAACTGCAACAGCTATGGTCAGTGTTGACTCTTTCTCTTATTGTGTAGGTATATAACTCCACACCTCAGAGTAACTGCAACAACTATCGTCAGTGTTGACTCTTTCTCTTATTGTGTAGGTATATAACTTCACACCTCAGAGCAACTGCAACAACTATAGTCAGTGTTGACTCTTTCTCTTACTGTGTAGGTATATAACTCCACACCTCAGAGTAACTGCAACAGCTATGGTCAGTGTTGATTCTTTCTCTTACTGTGTAGGTATATAACTCCACACCTCAGAGCAACTGCAACAACTATGGTCAGTGTTGATTCTTTCTCTTACTGTGTAGGTATATAACTCCACACCTCAGAGCAACTGCAACAACTATGGTCAGTGTTGACTCTTTCTCTTACTGTGTAGGTATATAACTCCACACCTCAGAGTAACTGCAACAGCTATGGTCAGTGTTGATTCTTTCTCTTACTGTGTAGGTATATAACTCCACACCTCAGAGTAACTGCAACAGCCATGGTCTGTGTTGACTCTTTCTCTTACTGTGTAGGTATATAACTCCACACCTCAGAGCAACTGCAACAACTATGGTCAGTGTTGATTCTTTCTCTTACTGTGTAGGTATATAACTCCACACCTCAGAGTGACTGCAACAGCCATGGTCAGTGTTGACTCTTTCTCTTATTGTGTAGGTATATAACTTCACACCTCAGAGCAACTGCAACAACTATAGTCAGTGTTGACTCTTTCTCTTACTGTGTAGGTATATAACTCCACTCCTCAGAGCAACTGCAACAACTATAGTCAGTGTTGACTCTTTCTCTTACTGTGTAGGTATATAACTCCACACCTCAGAGCAACTGCAACAACTATGGTCAGTGTTGATTCTTTCTCTTACTGTGTAGGTATATAACTCCACACCTCAGAGTGACTGCAACAGCTATGGTCAGTGTTGACTCTTTCTCTTACTGTGTAGGTATATAACTCAACACCTCAGAGTGACTGCAACAGTCATGGTCAGTGTTGACTCTTTCTCTTTACTGTGTAGGTATATAACTTCACACCTCAGAGCAACTGCAACAACTATAGTCAGTGTTGACTCTTTCTCTTACTGTGTAGGTATATAACTCCACTCCTCAGAGAAACTGCAACAACTATAGTCAGTGTTGACTCTTTCTCTTACAGTGTAGGTATATAACTCTACACGCCAGAGTTACTGCAACAGCTATAGTCAGTGTTGACTCTTTCTCTTACTGTGTAGGTATATAACTCCACTCCTCAGAGAAACTGCAACAACTATAGTCAGTGTTGACTCTTTCTCTTACCGTGTAGGTATATAACTTCACACCTCAGAGTAACTGCAACAACTATAGTCAGTGTTGACTCTTTCTCTTACTGTGTAGGTATATAACTCCACACCTCAGAGTAACTGCAACAACTATAGTCAGTGTTGACTCTTTCTCTTACTGTGTAGGTATATAACTCCACTCCTCAGAGAAACTGCAACAACTATAGTCAGTGTTGACTCTTTCTCTTACCGTGTAGGTATATAACTCCACACGCCAGAGTTACTGCAACAGCTATAGTCATTGTTAACTCATTCTCTTACTGTGTAGGTATATAACTCCACACCTCAGAGTAACTGCAACAGCTATGGTCAGTGTTGACTCTTTCTCTTACTGTGTAGGTATATAACTCAACACGCCAGAGTTACTGCAACAGCTACAGTCATTGTTAACTCATTCTCTTACTGTGTAGGTATATAACTCCACACCTCAGAGTAACTGCAACAACTATGGTCAGTGTTGACTCTTTCTCTTATTGTGTAGGTATATAACTCCAGAGTAACTGCAACAGTCATGGTCAGTGTTGACTCTTTCTCTTACCGTGTAGGTATATAACTCCACACGCCAGAGTTACTGCAACAGCTATAGTCATTGTTAACTCATTCTCTTACTGTGTAGGTATATAACTCCACACCTCAGAGTAACTGCAACAGCTACACTACTGCCTAGAAGTTCATTCCCCTTACACGCATGGGCAACGCGTTACGCAACCAGTGTGCATCGGGTTGGTCACGCGTGTGATACCCGTGTGCAACGCGTTGCACACGGGTGTGCACCCCGTCCGCCACTCGTGTGCAACGCGTGACACACTCATTAGAGGGGGAACAAACTTTTGACCAAAGGAGGACCCATCTTAAGCTGAACCTGGAGGTGGTAACAAGGAGAGAAAATTTTGTTATCCTGACGAAAAATGATAATGCACATGTATTTCCTAATGTCTCCTTTCTTTATGTGATTTTGTGGGAATAACATGAATACTGTTGTGATCAAATAGATGTGTTTTGTTTTATACGACCATTGCTTCTAAATCCGATGGTGTTAAGAGAATACATGGTCCATGAACATGTTATTGCAATTGAAATGCTTTTATTGTGATTTGACATTAACCGTCTGTAGTACGACTTTCAGTGATAATATGTATGAGGTTTGGCGGCGCATTGTTTTTATTGGACCCTAATTACTTTATGATGACTTGGACTCTTTATCACAGCTCCATAGCCGTGAGGCTGGAAAAGAGCAGCATGTAATTAATGAGGGTGGGTTATATCATTGAGGATACACTTGAGGGAGAGAATACTAATTACCGTACTACAGGAAGAGACCTGTAGACGTAAGCGCGGGGTTGTGTTTTAGCTGGCCGTTCGATAATGGCCGCCAGGAGAAGTGAGCTTTGACTGCGTCATCTAAAATAAATAATAAGATACAGCAGTGTTATTTTCACGGTCTGTTGAATAAACTCCCAGTGCAACGGTCAATGTATCTTCTATTTGATCCTTGATACATCATTTTGGCATTCACAATGTATAGTATTTCAACGTACAAAAGAGCACTGATCTAAAGCAATTCCGCGGGAGTAGTTGTTACCTGTGCATTACTGTATTTTCTCAGTGAGTACCCGGATGATATAGCAGAAATCTAGACTTGTTCGCGACCTGTGCTCGCCATTCGTAAGCGCATTTTTATTGAAAGTAGAAGGACATATGGTCACACTGATCAACAAAAATGAAATACAGTTTTTGAAATGTAGGTATATTTGTGGGGAGCATCGGTAATGGTGATGCAGTTTTGATAAGTCACTTGCTTGGTAATTGTGCGATGTTCGTGTACACTATTTTGACTTGCAACACAAAGTAAATATTTCATCTGCACATTGCTTATTTTACCGTGTGTATATGTTTACATTCAAAATGTAAACATATTTCACTAAGGAAATGTATTAAACGCCTAAATATTCAGTTTATTTTACAAATTAACTGAAAAATATGTCCATCTTTATTAATATGATAACGAATTCCAAATATTTGTTTATGTTTGATATCATCACCAAGTACAGTTCTGTATTGTTTGGCTTCTTTTCTTAGCATAATTAATATATTGTGATGTGTTTAAGCTCTTTTGGTCGTCTTTATCATTTTTAGTCAGTCGGTTAAATAAATGAATGGATTATTCAGTCAATTTGTAAAATGACTGAAATATTTAGATATTTAATAAATTGCCTGAGTGAATCATATTTTACACATTGACTGTAACATATACACGCTTACAAAAGAAAATACTTGTGAAAACAACGTCTATCGCGCATCGGAAAACTTCCCAACCAAACGGAAAGGAACAAGAATGATTCTGTTCAAAGCTGCAGCGAATGAATGAAAACAAAATGCAAATATCATTATTACAACCTACCAAAGTTATAATGTGTCGGGGAATATCAACATAAAGGAACAATATCTATTGCGTCTGCAGCTGTACAAAAATACTCATTCGATGTCAAATGTCTATGTGAGAATCAAATACTTTAATAATAATTATTTGGAAACAATATTTGGAATATATATGAAATATATTAAAATATTTAAATATATCGTTTTTAAACGTTATTTAAATGTATCGAATATTATAACACGTGTCTGTTTCTTAACTGATCACTTAGTTTGTTTCAATTGTTTCACATAGGTGCCAAGTTAGCTGAGAAAGCCCACGTGACAACTATTTTTATAATGTCCACGGTTCTTAAAAACATACATTGAGTTAGATAACAATGAACAACCAGTCAGTGTATTATCGGTTACCCTTTGAACAAAGTATGTTGTTTTTACATCTGTACTTCACGCCATGATATGAGTGTATTCCCTAGGTTTAGTAACCCTACCTTCACATGTAAACACTTACTTTTGACATATCCACTGTGCAAGATAACAGTAATTAATCAATCAACGTATTTCCTGTTGATCCTTGGATGTCTGGGAATGATCAGTTGATTTACAAAAAAAGTAAATCAACTGACCATACATCTCTTGCTGGGCTGCCACGTGCATAATTCACATTCCACCTCACTTCAAACCTGGATTTAGATTAAATAATTACCCCAGGTACAAGAAAGACCAAATTTGAACCTTCATCCGGTAATCTGAGTGGTGCTACAACTGAGTATACATAATATAAATTCATTAACTGAGCAGCATGTGAATTACGACAAATACAGAAGTGTAGGGTTATACCAGAAAATGTGGATGACAAGGGAGTAGTAATTGTATCATCCACGCAATCCGAAATCCGCAAATGCTTTCACTCAGGGATACTTTTTTTATTATCAAACTGTAACAATCAGGGGTATTTCCAAATAACGACATCCGATGAGCTTTCGCCGTTATTTGTCTGTTTGTTTAGGCTGAAGAAATTAATTACCATGCGCCCTTTGTTGAAATCTTCATAGATCACGGGTAACCAATCAGTTTTCAAAAATGCGTAAGTTTATTTAGCTGTCCTTGCAGACTGGTAGCCAAATCTCTTGTCACGCTCGGTTGCGTTAACGAGCAAATTGACTCACGGCAGCTAGTAAGCCCAAGCGGAAATCCAAAGGTCGTATTACCTGAAGAATCAACCTTCATTTGCGAAATATCTACTGCTCTTAAAATCAATATTTCTCCCAATACTAAAATTCAGAACTTTCTAACCAAGGATTACCAGTTGAAACTGGTCGATGGCTGAACATTCCCAGGGAAGACAGCCAGTGTCCACTCGTGATTCTATCGCTGTGGGAGATGAATTGCATTATTCATTCCAATGTGAAGCTTTACACCAACGGCGATATGAACTCTTAAATAAGCAATATCTTAAGTTTCCAAACATTTAAGAAAATTATGACCACTAACAGTGTAAGAAATCTAAAAGGCCTATCTAAATTCCTTAACAATGTGTACAATACAATTGGTAAATTGTATTAGTATCCACGTATCCTATTTTTATTATTTTTGTTAAATTGTACATAATAAAAATTGTAGATAATTGTATGTCATGTTATTCTAAGAATAAATGAGTTTGAGTTTGAGTTCGACACCCGAGAAGAAGCCAGAGATTAGTGCTCCTTTTTGAATAGTTTACAATCATGTGTTTTAGGGTTAGCTGTGTTGGCTTAAACGTATTTTTATTTCAAAAGAAATCTGGATCGGTAAACAAGCAAAACCTGCTTATGTAATACCTCTCCAGGTAACAACTTAACAACAGCTGGATATATATATATATAAGAGAGTGATGAACATAAACATACAAAATGCACAAATGAAATACACGAAGCCAGTACACTGAAGCAAGTGGTGTCTGTGAAATAAGGTAATGCAGTTTTCTTTACTACATGCATAAAATTAAGCTACTCAAACCTTTTGCTTTTGACAATGATGTCATGAACTGATTTAAGAAGAGTCATGTTTGTAGAACTGCTTAACTCATGCCATGTAATATCATGTTTAGACCATACCCATGTGTGTAGAAATACACAGTGTTTCTGATATTATCGTATTTCTTAACAGTTATAGAAAAAGTGAATTGCATCTTCAAGGTGATATCCACAAGTGCAGTCTGGTATGTCTGATACATGTCGTCTAAACTTATCAGCGTTTAAGTCACTGCAGCCGAGCCTAAGGCGACAGTGGACAATTTGGCATGAGCTATGAAAATATTTGAAGTCAAAATTATTAATAATTGCAACAGAACGATTAATTAAGGATTTGATTTCTTTTAATGAGCGAGCATTAGTTACTTCATCGGATAGAGGGTTCCGCAGGTTGATCATATCCAGAAGAAATGATAATAAGCATAGGTCTGTGTTCTACATTTGATTGTTTGTATGTTGAATCTTTTTCTAAGGTTATATTTGCTGTTATCAGAGAATTGAATATACACTTTTCAAATATTTTGGCTAAGCAACTTGTGAGTGCTACAGGTCTATAATTTGGGCATTCATGTTCATCGCTGACACTGACACCGCATCAGCCCGGCAGTGGACTTGACACAGTTATTTGCGCACTGATTATATAACTCCTACAGACAGGTGGGGTGGTTGTTCAAAGCGAAACGGGCGACCCCGTCTGTTATCTAATAAATGCTGTGCGGCGCCTTTGATCTTGCCTCCAACCATACACCTTATAGTAGTAAACGACGATCAGGATGGCCTGGAAATAAACACAATTCTGTCTGCCCAGTATATCCACAATTAACTAGAATGCTTCATATCTACAAATATATATATATAAAATTGCATCAGTGTGGTTTATCATGTACAATGCTTTCTTACGCTTGGTGAGGCAGACTGAAATTGAACATTAGGATAACGTCAGCAGGGATGAAAGAGGTCATACCAAAGAACTTTATTTACTAGTGGAAAAATCAGACATTCCGATCAACCACTACAAGCCCCGGCCGGATCTCAAGGTTGACCAGATCAACACCCCAGAGGAATATCTCTACGCCAAACAAGGAGTCCCTTTCGTCATGGTGCACAAGAAGGGGGGACAGGACATCGAGTAAGACATCACAAACTACACAGACTTGTACCACTTCTTCCAGAGTAGTGGCGTACCGACCTCAAACCACTTCGTCGCCAATACCGCCGCCCTCCTTGCCAAGAGTCTCTACCAGAATCCCGACCCCAGGATGAGAAGCTGACCAAGAGACTACTACAAGGACTTAACTTAATTTTTATTTTTATTTTTTTTGGGGGGGGGGGGGGGGGGGGGGGGGGTGTTTGCACTTCTTTATTTAATCATTACGCTTTTTTACCCTAATAGTATAAGTGCTTCCCCGTGTGCGAGATAGGCTAAAGTCGGAAAGCGCACGTTAAATCTCCGAGGTACCTATCTACCAGAACTTTATTTGCTGTTCTGGTCATACATAAATATATGTAAGTTACGTACATGGGGAGGCTAGATTATTTACAGCTTACAGCAATATAGTGCAAATATTATGTTCAATAAAAGAAAACGTTGATAGATCTATAACACACTTTTTGTACTTTTAAACAAACTGTGGACTTTTAAGCCATTTTCGCTTATTGTAATAACATCTAGCTAACCAATCATGTCTATCTATGAAATCTACAAGCATAGTTGCTGTCAAACCTAAAAAACATATACAGGGAGGTAAGTTTTGACTTGCCAAGCACCTTAAGGTGAGTTTACTTTTAAACTGTCAAAAGCTATTGTCCCTTCAATACTAGTATAAGTCTGGAAGCTTTCTCTCGGACTGTTATGAGTTATGATGTATTTTATGATATAACTGGGGAATGTTCAAATTAGTTACTGTCATTTAATCCAACGTTCTAACTGTCAACTGTCTCAACAGGATCATAGGTTTGGTTATATATCTCCTCCCTGTCTCTATGTCTTAAGTTGGTAATCGGTAACTGCGGTCCAAATGTATCAACTTATTCATCTATTGTTGCAAACTTGACTGATTTAAACATATCTTATTGATCATGAACTACTCAGTCAGTCAAGCACCTGTATCAGAAATGTAAAACCAGCCATGTTTCATGTAGTCCCAATATCATTGAAAAATGCCGATGTAACGTGACATATAAATTTACTTACAGACAATATATTTTTCGTGAGAGTGAAGCACAATTTTATTAAAGTTTTATTAACAATTTCATAAACTATAATAATATTAATATTAAAATTCATCATCACTTGCCAAGTTTATGAAAATGTCCCCATTTGGGAGATGTCACATATAAACAAGGATTCGAACTAAATTTGATCGTCTTTGACACTGAGGTTTATCCCCACTTTGCCAGCAAACTGCTGAAGATTAACAGTGAGTGAGTGAGCATCGTTTCTATGTTTATACAAGAAAAGATGTCATGCCAAAAACGCTCACAGTAGTTAGTGAGTAAACTCACGACCTGTCATGACCTGGTTGAGTGACTTCCTCCAATCAACATGAAAGGATTACCCACAGAGAAAGAAAGGATTAAAGTCACCCATAAATCTTCTCCTAACGTAGTACTCCAACTTCTAAATGCCTCTCAAAGAAGGATTAAAATCCTAAAGATATCCTATCACAACCTCTAATAATAAACTGTTACGTTTGGTATCCCCAGCAATACTCACCATGGTCATTGGGCAAATGCAAAAATCACAAACCCTAACGAGATTCTGTCAACATGGTCACACCCGGTGATTGTGAAGATCTCAAATTCTATCAACTGTCAGACAACATGGCTGTTCATATTCATTTACAACATCCTCTTATAATTAGTATAAAAGTGTCCCACACAAAACCTTCTTTTTTTTATTCTTTCAAAATACATCACAGAAAGTGGGGTGTGGGGAAATGGGACATATTCCTACGTGAAATAATGAGACATTAGTAGTGGTGACGGCTATATCATAATTGTACTGTCTAAAGCATAAATTTGGCGAACGAAAAACGTTATATTTGCAATCAAATGGAATGACTCGTGTGGGCAAATGAATATGTTCGCAATCCACAAACAATCATTTTATTAATGGCGAACATTTACCAACCCGCGACAATCGTGTCAACACGGGGGTTCCCCTAGCAATAAACTCGCATCTAAATTCACTACTGTTCTACTGTCGGCTAGCCACAATGGCTAGACTGGACCCTAGTGGAATGGTTCATGCCATAAAAGTCTAGCAACCGAACACTAATTAAGATGGGCCGACCTTGTATTTACGGTCTGGTGAGCACAGCTCAATGGCCGCTCATTAACTCAAATTTCACATCTCACTGTTTTGTTTTATCTCACTATTCATTTGATAAATTTGTCAACTTCAACTGGAACCCGGTCCCGTGTTACACGCGTGGCACACGCGTGTGCAACGGGTTGCACACGCGACGCACACCCGTTGCACACCCGTGTCCAACGGGTGCTCACCCCGTGTGCAACCCGTTGAGCACCCGTGTCACATGCGTGTTACACGCGTTCTCAACGCGTGTTAGGGGAATGAACTTTTAGGCAGTAGTGTATGGTCAGTGTTGACTCTTTCTCTAACTGTGTAGGTATATAACTCCACACCTCAGAGTAACTGCAACAGCTATGGTCAGTGTTGACTCTTTCTCTAACTGTGTAGGTATATAACTCCACACCTCAGAGTAACTGCAACAGCTATGGTCAGTGTTGACTCTTTCTCTAACTATGTAGGTATATAACTCCACACCTCAGAGTAACTGCAACAGCTATGGTCAGTGTTGACTCTTTCTCTTACTGTGTAGGTATATAACTTCACACCTCAGAGTAACTGCAACAGCTATGTTCAGTGTTGACTCTTTCTCTTACTGTGTAGGTATATAACTCCACACCTCAGAGTAACTGCAACAGCTATGGTCAGTGTTGACTCTTTCTCTTACTGTGTAGGTATATAACTTCACACCTCAGAGTAACTGCAACAACTATGGTCAGTGTTGACTCTTTCTCTTACTGTGTAGGTATATAACTCCACACCTCAGAGTAACTGCAACAGCTATGGTCAGTGTTGACTCTTTCTCTAACTGTGTAAGTATATAACTCCACACCTCAGAGTAACTGCAACAACTATGGTCAGTGTTGACTCTTTCTCTTACTGTGTAGGTATATAACTCCACACCTCAGAGTAACTGCAACAGCTATGGTCAGTGTTGACTCTTTCTCTAACTGTGTAAGTATATAACTCCACACCTCAGAGTAACTGCAACAGCTATGGTCAGTGTTGACTCTTTCTCTTACTGTGTAGGTATATAACTCCACACCTCAGAGTAACTGCAACAGTCATGGTCAGTGTTGACTCTTTCTCTTACTGTGTAGGTATATAACTCCACACCTCAGAGTAACTGCAACAGCTAAATTACTACAGTGTTGACTCTTTCGCTTTCGCTATAACAGCGGCTATAAAATACTGATTTTTTTCTGAATATTTGAAATGTTGCCGCTTGTTAAAGAAAACAACTATTCCTAGATAGCGTGACTTTGTACTTATCCTTTCAGTTTCCAGGCGTGTGAACATAATCATGTTGTCCTTCTGTCCACGTTTACTGAGTGACTTTGCCTCCCGACTAAAGTTGTGACCTGGAGATAATGCCTTAATCATTAGTCACAAACAAACCCATGTCAAATGCTGGGCTATGTGGGGTGATATTTCAACATAGATAATCTTTTACAAATATGCACTCACAGGCCTAGGTCACGAAGGACATCACACTACACGCAGCGCTCCCGGATAATTTGTGTAATTGCAAACTGTTACGCTTTGTATCATAACCCAAATACTTAATACTTCGTTTTAAAATGAATTTACTGTTATGAAAGCAACTTTGAGGACTGGTAAAATTATATCCTATCCGTGGAGACAATGGACATAAAGTCATTGACGGCAGTTAAAGCCAGATTAAACACCAGGTAGATTATTGAAATACTCCATTGGTAGTTGTGTATATATAAGGTATCACATTTCAGAGTTAGTGAGTGGGTACAATTTTAGTGATGTCACGACGTTCAGTTTATTATTCGAGGAAGGCACCGAAGTGATGCAGGTCGGTAATTGTCTACCATGTTGGTGAAACCCATAAGTACGCCTATCGTGCTGACAAACTAAGAATCCGGGCGAATCTTGAATTCGAACCCGCGACCATTCGATACTGGCACGGTTAAGGGACTCAACTATATGAATTGCAACGTGTTAAACGACTGGGCCACCCGTGACCCCCTGAAGGAAGTGTATTGAAAGACCTGGTTTTAAAAGTAATTCATGAATATATCCCAACTAACATGCAAATGTGGCAATCCTTAGCTTACAACAGGTGGCGATTACCTAAAGTTGGTCGTACTACATTGCTTGGGTGGTCACGCTCGGATACTTACCCGAGCGCATTAATGTTTGACAGTAAAGATCAAGGTCACAATTACGTTTTTTGTGAGTTCTCGTGATTAGTGGATCTACTGGATGCCTCTCTCACCATCAAATACAGGTGAAGTTAAAGGAGACAAAGTGACATACGTAACGTTGACACATATTTGAATTGTCGATGTTGAATATTCTGTTACAGAACCACGGCTCACTTTATAAGCGGATCTGAATCGAAAATGGTTCCAAAGGGCTCCAAGGGTCAATTTTAAAGAATCAAGGTTGGAGTAACCGGTGAAATATTTACTTTGCACCGGCTTATTGTCAACCTCAACGAAAAGGGTAGGGTCCAACCTGAACAAAAGGCTGGACTAATGCCGGTTTTATAGTGCCAGCCTCCTGAGATACCATTCCGCATACATATCCTACCCAGACACAGTATACTGACTCCAAGCAGACCAGTCCTTGTTTTATCCCCTAAATGTCAAGCACCAGGCAGAGTAACATGTCTTTTAACGTCTTTTGTATGGCGCGGCCAGGTAAACAAACAGCTGAACATCCGCTCTTCGGGCAGAGCATGAAGGAGAATGTTAACCATCAAGTATACATAAAACGTCAGAAAATAATCATTCTCGATTATCCGCCGAAACAAATTCCAAAACAGCGGTGGAAATTATATGAATGGTTCACTAAAAATCAATGATGACACCAAGTGTTCACGAAAACGGTAAGCAATGTCAAATTCCACATATTATGTCTGCCAAACCTTCATCTCTTAAAGGAACCAATTAACCAATCGTGTTAAGTTTAAAGTATAAAGGAACATTCACAAAAAGCAGATACTATCTTCCATTCCTGTTTCGCTTGTGACCATTTCGTACGTGTTGGTGGGATAACTTTATTACGTCTTGATGAGTAAAGATTCTCTCTAAAACTTAATTTATCATTTTCAGAATATTGATAATCGGAGACGTTTCAAATTCTCAATATTTCACAATAAAGAATTCGGAATATCCCTGGGGTCTCTTTCTCACGTGACAAGGCGATAAGGAGTGCCCCACGTCGAAGGGGAACCGCACTGTATCAGTTAAAGTGCACCGTAGGCAAAATGCCATTAGTAAAAGGCGCACCTAGTGCAATGAGAAATGAAATCACTGCAGACGAATGGACAAAGTTCATCAGCACCGTGATCCGAGTTTCTACACCACCAGGTGTACGTTCTCTTATCTCTGTACGAAACTCGTATAAAAACAGCCAGGGCATACAGCTCACCCTTCCCGTTTTCTGCCACATAGGTGAGATGTGCTTTCATTGCTTGTATTACAATGCTTATATTGGTTGGAACGAGTTAATTACACTGTTAATTTAAACACAATGCATATATCTCCGTATCATTGGAAGACTGGTATGCCAGTTATAATGCATTTCTTCAAGTTATTGACCCATCTGTGACCTTGGTAAACAGCTTGACATAATTTTTAGCTAAAGAAGATATACCATTTGATAATGTTATCTGCCACAAACCAAATTTGTGCATTTCAATTTTTCAATACATATTAACTATGATGATGCATACATTACAATTATAGACTTATCAGGAGGTTAATATATGTTTGTATGGACCCGAGAGAAACAAAATTGGCAAGCTGTTTAACAATATTGACCGAGGACGTAGGGATACCCTGCTATTTTTGTAACTCAAGTCAATATCGTAAATTACCAGACCTCGTGTGCGTATGAATACATCGATAGCCTACATATCGATTCATAATACACAGAATATATATGTATATTGCCATGGAGAATTTAATTTAATCCACATTATGTACAATCTGATTTTAACTACAGTAAACTACGGTAAGGGACCATTAATTTTAGTTCGTTATAACCGTAGTTCGTTATAAGCATATATACAGCACATATACAACAAATGACCGGGACTAAAAATAAGTTCGTTATGTCGGTCAGTTCGTTATAAGCGTAGTTTACTGTCATGTATATATATACTTACAAAACCCACATGGTAGTGTGCAAAACGTTGATCATTCTTACTATACATTTTTATGCAGCGTATTGATCCTGTATTGATTTCAGACATTTGATTTTGTACACAAAGTGACATACTCATATTGAAATTCAGAAACGGAAACACGTGATCTTGTGACATGACTTCTAACTTGTTCCATAGCAACAGTTATGTGACTACCATCAATGTCCATCACTGCTTGTTTGTATCATATGTGGGTCAGTACATCTTGGTAACACTCAGTGTTCTTGTCGATATCGGTGGTATCATACATATGTATCCAAATGGGGTTAATATCACATGTAGATTTTTACAAAGCGTACATTGGAATTCGGGATATATGAAAAGACAGAAGGGCTGGGGGCTTAGATGTTTTCTAGGTGTATATTCTGCCCTATAAAGTTGAACTGAGACATTCTAAATTCTGAGGCCACATATGTATTCCCCAGCTAAACAACGATGGGCTCCCTCTTCCTGTGTGTGTTTTCGCTTGTTCTCAGGTAAGTGAGTGTTTGCGCTTGTTCTCAGGTAAGTGAGTGTTTGCGCTTGTTCTAAGGTAAGTGAGTGTGTGAGTTATGAATAAAAGAAATAGCATCCATACACGTATTTAAATAAGTTCTTTGACAATTTATTCAATTTCAGCATATCAGACATACTACTTATTAGTTACAAATGTTATATTTGGGATAACTTTCCCTCCTTAGGTACAGGTATATTACCCTTCGTAGGTACAGGTATATTACCCTCCGTTGGTACAGGTATATTACCCTCCGTTGGTACAGATGTATAGCCCTCCGAAGGTAAATGTATCTTATCCTCCGTAGCTACATGTATATCCCGCTCTGTAGGTACAGGTGTATCACCCTCCGTAGGTACAGGTATATCATCCTCCGTAGGTACAGGTGTATCACCCTCTGTAGGTACAGGTGTATCACCCTCCGTAGGTACAGGTATATCATCCTTCGTAGGTACATGTATATCACCCTCTGTAGGTACAGGTATATCACCCTCTGTAGGTACATGTATATCACCCTCCGTAGGTACAGGTAGATCATTCTCCGTAGGTACATGTATATCCCCCTCTGTAGGTACAGGTATATCATCCTCCGTAGGTACAGGTATATCACCCTCCGTAGGTACAGGTATATCATCCTCCGTACGTACAGCTATATCATCCTCCGTAGGTACAAGCATATCACCCTCCGTAGGTACAGGTATATCACCCTCCGTAGGTACAGGTATATCACCCTCCGTTAGTAAACGTATATCACCCTCCGTAGGTAAAGGTATATCATCCTCCGTAGGTACAGCCATGTCACCCTCCGTTAGTACATGTATATCATCCTCCGTAGGTAAAGGTATACCAGCCTCCGTAGGTACAGCCATATCACCCTCCGTTAGTACATGTATATCATCCTCCGTAGGTAAAGGTATATCATCCTCCGCAGGTACATGTATATCACCCTCCGTAGGTACAGCTATATGACCCTCCGTAGGTACAGGTGTACCACCCTCCGTAGGTACTGGTATATCATCCTCCGTTGGTACAGGTATATCATCCTCCGTACGTACAGGTATATCATCCTCCATAGGCACATGTATATCACCCTCCGTAGGTACAGGTATATCACCCTCCGTTAGTACATGTATATCACCCTCCGTAGGTACAGGTATATCATTTTCCGAAGGTACATGTATATCATCCTCCGTAGGTACATGCATATAACCCTCCGTTAGTACATGGATATCACTCTCCGTAGGAACAGGTATATCATCCTCCGTATGTACAGCTATATCATCCTCAATACGTACAGGTATATCACCCTCCGTTAGTAAACGTATATCATCCTCCGTTAGTAAACGTATATCATCCTCCGTAGGTACAGCCATATCAACCTCCGTTAGTACATGTATATCATCCTCCGTAGGTATATGTATATCACCCTCCGTAGGTACAGGTATATTACCCTCCGTTAGTACATGTATATCACCCTCCGTATTTACATGTATATCACCCTCCGGACGTACAGTATGTCACCTCCGTGGGTACAGTATTTTAATGGTGCATTTTGTAAATCATTATACATAAACATTTACAGTTGATGTTTGTTATCCATGGTACATTCAGTATATCGTAATACATAAACAGTTGGTGTTTGTTATCCATAGTTTACCAGCAGGTCACGTTTCTTGCAGCATGGCGTATAGCCAAAGTGTAACTGACTTGGCTAACGGCGTTTTCCACTCGCTTGACGCCAACAAGGACGGTACACTGGTGCTTGGCGAACTGGAAGGCTACTTTAACACTGGTGATCTCGACGGTAGGAGACATGTATTTAAGTGTTTTACTCACTAGTGCTCAGTTTCCGGTTTGCTTACAAGACGGAGCGAAATATAGACTTCAGAAAATAGCTAGATGCGAACATATCCTTCAACTTAATGCCTTTGGATAAAGTGTGTAAATATTTATCTTTGGTTGTAAGTCTAATACCGGCTACATGAAAACTGATGATTATATGTTAGTCCCGCAAAGTACTTCTATATATATCTTGAGAATCATCATAATGATTCTATTTCAAGGTGATGGCAAAATCTCAAAGGGCGATTTCCTGACACTACTCCAGGGAAACAAAGGCTTGGCAGAAAAGGAGTTCGCCAAATACGATGCCAACAGTGATGGAACTATAACCTTGGACGATGTGAAGCTAATTTTCAACCAGTTGGACGTTGACAGTGAGTGCTTGACACTCCTACACAATTAAGTGTTATGAAATATATTTCATACTTGTATGTGTTGAACGATTCATGTGTTTACATTGATATATGCATTATTACTTGTTAAAACCAAACATCAAACAATTTATCATAATGACAAGAGCTGAAATTTGACGTTTTGGACATTTTCGTCACCTCATAAATGTCTACCATACCAAAATGTCTCACTGGTAGGTTAGACCCGTCAAGATCCGGGTTAGCATAGGTCTTCAGCAACCCATGATTGCTGTAAGAGGCGACTATGCTTGTCGCAAGAGACGACGAACGGGGTCGGGTTGTCAGGCTTGAAGCGACGCAGATGCTTGCCATATACCACGACCGAAACCATGCTGATGACAAGTTCAGTGTCAGACTCTTGGTGAATCTGTGATTCGAATTACCAATCGTGTCGTGAGAAATTATGGTCATTCACATAATGACACCTGATTACATCAAGTGGAAGAAATGGAAAGAATCGATAATACCATACTAACAATACATTTCAGGCGATGGCAAGGTGACACAGGTGGAGTTTCAGGCTAAGTATCCTACGGTAAGATTCACCTCCGCCGTTCAGTTACTCACATGTACCTGTTTGTGCATTAAAGGGAAGTAAGATTACTTTACATCTGGACTAGCTCTTACTGATCATCACTGATACATCAAATGTATGACCCATCTGCGATAACTGTACACAACTCACCACACTGCACGCAGTGAACCCGTGAGTCAATGTACAAACAGAGTCAAAGAATTAAATTTTGATCTAAACCCCACAATGTTAACATTTTAAGTTACAATTCCACAAATCAATTGGAGCCGTAAGTTAACAAGAAGGATAATTGCTAAGACCCAAATTTAGCCAAATTATATTGACACATTTAAAACCCAAACTTGCAAAAAGTCTTGTTATCATGAACTGAAGATTTCTGAAAACCCTGTTCCTGACTATCTTATCATTTTCAAGGCTCGTGTTGTAGAACGAACACCGTCTCTGTATCCTGCCCTGTGTTGTGGTCAATGCACTTCTATCTCTCCAGGTTCTGATGATTCACGGCAACAACGGTACCCCTGTTGGAAAATAGTCGAGCCCTGCAGCGTTTTCCTTGAATAAAACACTTAAAAAGATTCTGCCTCGTTCCAGTATAATATTTATCGTCTTTACAAAAAACACATGTTTATACATATACACTCCAACACAAAAAATAACCCCTATGGTGCTGACAAACCCTAGAAACAAAACTAAAATATGGGCTACAATGCGTTAACTTTGGAATATTGGATAACTAGTGTTCCCAAGTAAGATGCCCTGAACATCTTTGAAATCCATGTGGTCTTTGTGTCTGATGTGGAGGACGCTTGTTACGCCGAAGGCACGGGTTGTATTCCCCATATGGACACACTGCGTGAAGCCCATTTATGGTATGCCCCAGCGTGGTATTTCTATAATATTCCTAAAAGTGCACATAAAGTGTAAAATACATTTTTTAGACATACATGTGAATTCTCAAAACAAGTCAATGGATTCAGTACAGACAAATAGACGTTAAAAGAAAATTGTATAGACTTGAGAACGTAACGTGGTCGGTCCGATGGCTCGATCCTGTATATTGAGCGATCCGAAAAAATCCGAAAACCTCTCTCAATCGTCCACTATCCAAACATGTATTGAGATATAACTGTATATATATATTTGGATGTGGTTTCTGTTATTTTGTATAGAGACTTGATATTGTGTCATCTACATCCGAAAAAGCATATCTATTTATTTATTAATACTATGAATCTATACCATCATCTACACCATATCATGGATATATATAATACCTACATGTTCCCATCCTTCATCATAGATACGTTTTCTATTTACCAATACGTTTTGCTATTTGAAATAACATCAATACATAACGTATACATAATTGTGGTCTTCCACGATAGAAGACTTCCATATATTTGAAGTGGAAGTTTAACCTTCAATTTTGATATATAATAATCACAATAACTATTGTGAACATACTCTCTCAAATATATGTTCTACTGGGTATGTCAAGAATGTTGTTTTGAACGACAAACGATAATTCTGAGTTATTTGTTGTTATTGGCTAAAGGTAATGCAAGCATATGTAAAATATCTCAAAACGGCTGTCATTTTCAGAAATTCCGAAATGCTATGCTTTAGTGTACAAATTACTATATTAGCATATCAGGCCACCCATTGCTTCCAAACTAAAGACATTGCTAGCATGATGTCAATTAAAAATACTATAATTTTAAATACGTTTGGCTTGGAAACAACATCCCCTGATACGCAAGTCCACGTAGTATTGTACAGGGTTGTGAAAACGTGGACTTCTGATATAATAAAGATGCTAAAAAAAACCCAAAAAAACAAAACAAACTATGAACCTAAATAATTTAAAATAAGAAGCTCTTGGGACAATGCCAACAACGTGCGCTGATGACCAGCTGGATGTTGCTTTCTCACATGGCGATGCTAAAGATTGTGTTGCCAGATTGAAAGTTGTTGTCTTGACATAAAGCAGGGGATGGCATCACAACTGCTGAACTTACCGTGCAGAGTTGCGTCCCTTAGGCACGCCAGAAACCTATGATTGTGGGCTCGAATCCCGCTTCGCCCCGATTATGTTTCTAGGTTTGTCAGCACCATACCCGTGCTCGTGGGTTTCACCGAAGTTGTAAGCGTCTGAGACCCGCATCACGTCGGGCTTTCCTCCCCCACATTAAGCTGACACGCCGTGATATAACTGGAATAATGTTAAAAGCGGCCATAAACCCAACCCACTCACTCACTCACTCACTCACTCACTCAAATAGAGTTCCACTGGCTGCCAGTTGCTGCACAATATTTATAACATCCCCATCAATGCCCACACCTGTTGTAACAACCTTGCACCTGCCGACCTTGAAAATGTGACGCATAAATATTCTTTGCAAGCATTTTCGGAGTCAATATTTTTTTTTCCGATAAAACCCCGGCCCCCGAATTTCAAATGGTCGGTCGTCAAGGCGTGGAATTCCCCACAGTGAATTGCAGCTACTCAGCTAGCAGGGCCACCGCCATGTCAATGAGTACACACAGACAGCATGGAAAACACTCACTCCTAGAATACTTTCATGGATTAGGACTAGCCGTCCTGAAGTTATCTAACAGGTCACGGCCTACGAGATAGCGTTCAGAAACGTGCAAACACATTACTCTTCTTTCTTCGCTGATACAGGAGTCTGTTGTTTTAGTTTAGCAAGGAGATGATTGAGCATGACATTACACATTTATAGTTGAGATTGCGCCCATAACATACTTTTGTATTCTCTCAAAGAGCCGTATGCTTATCATATTTCTATAGAGCGAATACTGCACTCTGCCTTACTATTATCAGATCTTTAACTCCAATACGAGTTCTCTCTGCGTGAAGATCTGGCATTCCCGTCTCGTTTGATTCAAGTCAGGCGAACTCAAATGTAATTACTAACAATCTAACAATTAATTTCTTTGATAGGCATTTAGAAGTTTGAGTACTTAGTAAGGCTAATTGTTAGATTAAGTAAGGCTACGATTTATGGATGAACAACTTCTTTATTGCAACTAAGATCGTCATCAAGCAAGTGATGTACAGAATATGGTTGACAAGTATATACATACAGGTAGGAGGCTATGTTTATACAGTAGATGTCAGATCTTGTTATACTGGTCACGGTTGATCGATGGTGGGACCGTGACCAAGGCTATTAGCTTCCACCGGCTTACCATCAACTCATCAAAGTCCCCAATCAGCCATAATGCTGCTGTTGATATTACTGGCTTCGCCGGTAATGTCTTAACTACCCCTTTTGTGTACATAATAGTCTAAAAATGGATGAGATGAAATGGGGTTTTATATCGAGTCCAAGATTATTGCACTTATATAGCGACGTGCCAGCCCACTGACATACCATGCCGCAGTTTAACTTGAGTACCCCACTCGGACACAATATACTGACTCCGAGGTTACCAGTCCTTGTTTTATCCCCTTAATGCCAAGCACCAGGCAGTTTTACAACATGTACCATCTTTTAACGTCTTTTTATATGGCGCGACCCGGTAATCAAACCGCTGAACACCCACTCTACGGGCAGAGCATGAAGGAGAATGTCTGTCTTTCAACCATCAAGTATACATAAAACGTCAACGATCAAAATAATCAGTCTCGATTATCCGCCGAAACAAATTCCAAAACAGCGGTGGAAATTATATGAATGGATCACTAACAATCAATGATGACACCAGGTGTACGCAATGTTAGATTCCACATGTTGTGTCTGCCAAACCTTCATCTCTTAAATGAAATCAATTAACCAGTCAGTATAAAGGAACAATCACAAACAGCAGATACTAACTTCCATTTTCTGTTTCGCTTGTGACCATTTCGTACGTGTTGGTGGGATAACTTTATTACGTTTTGATGAGTAAAGATTCTCTCCAAAACTTAATTTATCATTTTCAGAATACTTTTAATCGGAGAAGTTTCAAATTCTCCATATTTCATAAAAAAGAATTCGGAATTTCCCTGGGGTCTCTTTCTCAAAGATGCTGTATGTTTAAATATCGCCGATGGACAACCATTCAAAGAAATACTTGTTCTTGAGTTTGTCACTGGACTGGTCCGCATACGAGACAAGGAGTGCCCTACGTTGTAGGGGAACCGCACTGTATCAGTTAAAGTGCACCGTAGGCGAAATGTCATTAGTAAAACGTGCACCGAGTGCAATGAGATTCACTGCAGATGGATGGACAAAGTTTATCATCACCGTGATCCGAGTTTCTACACCACAACGTGTACGTTCTCTTATCTCTGTACGAAACTCGTATATATACAGCCAGGGCATACAGCTCATATATCCCGTTCTCCGCAACATATAGGTGAGATGTGCTTTCATTGCTTGTATTACAATGCTTATATTGGTTGGAACGTGTTTACACTGTTAATTTAAACACAATGCATATATCTGCTTATCATTGGAAGACTGGTATGCCAGTTATAATGCATTAATTTCTTTAAGTTATTGACCCATCTGTGACCTTGTTAAACAGCTTGCCACCATTTGTAGCTGAAGAAGACATTCCATTTGATAATGTTATGTGAAACAAACTAAATTTGTGCATTTCAATTTTTCAATACATGATGAACATGATGAACTATGATGATGACTTGTATATTATACAATTCTACACTTTTCAGGAGGTTAATATCTGTTTTTATGAATCCGAGAAAAAACATTTTTACCGAGGACGTCGGGATACCCTGGTCGTGGGGTTTTCCTGCTATTTTTAGTTACTCAAGTCAATATCGTAAATTATCAGACCCAGGATAGAGTCAATATGTATTTCTATAGACTGTCATGTGATCACGGCCAATAAAACAGGGGAACATTCTCCACTATATCATAATATACAATTATAAAGGGTTCAAACTAAATGACTGCCGATCGATCACCCCATATGAACTGTAAAACATATCTTATATTTTCTCTATTACATGCTGTGTCTCTAAAACACGCCGAGTCAACGGCTCATGCAAAATTAATAGACGGCCTAGCGTCTAGTAGAGGAAATAGGGTTGTTTGATATGGGATTTTTTTGGTGACGATATGATGATCTAGGCCGTAACCCTGACTGCTTCGATGATGAGATATACAAGACTTTACAGAAGGCACATCTTTTGCATACAAATTAAATGATTATGAAACAGTTTGGGACATGTTCGAAGCGAACAGACTCGGAATAGGTAATAATTTCGATCGTCATTGAAACAACCAATGATGAAAGTTAAATATAACTAATAAAAATGTGTTTGAAGAAACTTTATTTGTGACAACATGTTGTTTACAAACCATTTTGTGTTTGATATTCATTGCCATCTTCGTCAACCACCACCATAAGGATTTGACAGGAGGGTTTTTGAAAATTCATCAGAAAACATCCCTCCACGAAAACAATGTCCCAACATCACTGACGTCACAGCTTATCAAACTTGATGAAATTTATTTCAGAACATGCACAGTTAACAAAATCATACACGAACCACTATTTCTGGGCCACAAAGGTATCATTGCATTCACACTTTGACCTTAAATCCGTGAAATCTTGAAATTGACATGTCACACCATGCAGATAGGCCCTTCCTCGTGTCAAAATGTCCGACTCGTCTGCAGTCTAATTCTAAAAAGCGGCTGTTCAGTCATATTCAGTTCCAATGGTGATCATATTGTACCAGCAGGCTCGATCATTCCCAGTAAATCTACATGTTAATGTTGAACCACATCATAGATCGGGGTTGTCATCTTGCTTCATTTAACTAGTTACAGAGAATGTAAACACAAGATTGTCAGCCATTGACAACTGCGAGGTGTGATTAACCATGATGTAGGTCTGGCACATCCAAGTTCGGAATGGAGAGGCATTTATTTTGATGACATTATTGTTGACTTGGGGTACTTGCTAACTAACATACTTACACATGTTAAATGTATAATAGAATATTAATTTCAAAATGTTTGTTGTAGAAATATATTCGTTTAGCATTTTAAAACCTTTGTCTACAACCTGTCACCCCTACAATAGAAATGATGGCATGTTCGATTTCCAAGAAATGACCTCTCTCGCAAAATTCCAAGAATTGACAGTCAGTCCAAACAGTGTACAACAGGTTGGTAGAAATTAAAACATCTGTCTTTGGACTAAGTTTGGAGTGTTATTTGTAAACTTCTGTTGAAAAATTATGTGCTAAAGCGCTTGGTTCAAAATTAAAATATTGAGGTATCTACTCTACAGTGGGACTGCATCAAATTTCAAAATACAGTAGGTTTATCTCCTAATTCTACCTTGACATTGATGAATGCTTGATTCTGATTGGCTATAAGGAGGTTTCCATTTTGCTACGGAACCCCTTTCAAATATATATAAGTGTATATGAATACATCGATAGCCTACATATCGATTCATAAAACATGGCTGCCGATCAATCACCCACATTTGAACTGCAATACGTATCTATATTTCCTCTATTACACGCTGGGTCTCTATTGCACTCGCGAAATTAACAGAGGACCTAGCATCTAATAATGGAAATGCAGTATTTAGATACCTAGGCGCTTATTTATACATATGAAACCTCGCGCTAAAGCACTCAAATTGAAATAAGAGGTAACTGCTCTACAGTGGGACTACATCAAGTTTCAAAACACAGTAGACTTATCTCCTAATTATCGGACTGGGGTGGAGTCAAAATGCCTTTCCATGGACTGTCATGTGATCACTCCTCGGGGAACAGGGGAACCAAAACTCAAAGGGACCACTAATTTTAGTTCGTGATAACCATAATTCGTTATAATCATATATACATCATATATAAAACAAATGTCCAGGACTAAAAAACAAGTTCGTTATATCTGTCAGTTCGTTATAAGTGTAATTTACTGTAATGTATTTATACATACACGACCCACATGAAGGTGTGTGGAAAACGTTGAACACTCTTTCTATACAGTTTTTATGCAGCGTAGCCATTTGAAAACAAATGGGAAAACAAAACGTACATTGGAATTCGGGATATATGAAAGTATAGAAGGGCTGTGGGCTAAGATGTTTTCTAGATGTATATTCTGCCCTATAAAGTTGAACTGAGACATTCTAAATTCTGAGGCCACCGTATGTACAGGTATATCACCCCCGTAGATACATGTATATGACCCTCCGTAGGTACTTATATATTACCCTCCGTAGTGCATTGTGTATATCGTAATACATAAACATTTACGTTTGACGTTTTTTATTCATGATACATTTGGTATATCGTAATACATAAACATTTACGTTTGACGTTTGTTATCCATGATACATTGTGTATATTGTAATACATAAACATTTACGTTTGACGTTTGTTATCCATGGTACATTGTGTATATCGTAATGCATAAACATTTACAGTTGATGTTTGTTATCCATATTTTACCAGCAGGTGACATTTCTTGCAGCGTGGCGTAATGCCAAAGTGTAGCTGACAGAGCTAAAGGCGTTTTCCACCATCTTGACGCAAACAGGGACGGTACATTGGTGCTGGCAGAACTGGAAGCCTACTTTAATACTGTAGATATCGACGGCAGGAGAAATGTATTTAAGTATTTTACACACTAGTGCTCAGTTTCTGGTTTGCTTACAAGACGGAGGGAAATATAGAAAATAGCGAGAAGCGAATTCGATCGAACATTTCCTTCAACTTAATGCCTTTGGAAAAGCTTCGTAAATGTTTATCTTTGGTTGGAAATCTAATACCGGCTCCATGGAAACTGATAATTATAAGTAAGTGCCGTAAAGTACTTCTATTTACTACTTGAGATGTAATGATTCTATTTAAAGGTGATGGCAAAATCTCGAAGAGCGATTTCCTGACACAAAACCAGGAAACAAAATCGTGGCAGAAAAGGAGTTCGCCAAATTCGATGCCAACAGTGATGGAACTATAACCTTGGACGATGTGAACCAGTTGGACGTTGACAGTGAGTTTTCGACTCTCCGACACACTTATGTGTTATGATATATATTTTAAAATTATTTTGTGTTTGAAGTTTCATGTCCTTATATTGAGATATGCATTATTTGTGCACCTCACAAATGTCTTCCATACCAAAATTTCAAGTCTGTTTTGATTTAACGTAAGAATGAAAAAGCATAACAAATACTGAATCAAAGTAACAAACAGTTCATTTTGAGCACAGTGAGTGGATGATTGAGTGAGTGAGAGCAAACATAAGTGAGTGAGTGAGAGGGAGCAAATATGAGTGAGTGAGTGAGTGAGTGAGTGGATGGGTGGTTGGGTGATTTAGTGAATGAGAGAATGAGTGGGTGTGTGCGTGTGTGTGGTTGCGAGAGTGAGTGAGTGAATGAGTAAGTGAATGAGTGAGTGAGAGTCAGCTTTATATGGGCGAAAGCCTGAAGTGATGCAGATCCTTGCCATATACCACGACCGAAACCATGCTGATGACAAGCTCAGTGTCAGACACTGGGTGAATCTGTGATTCCAATTACCCATTGTATCGTGAGAAATAATGATCATTCACATAATATCACTGAATGACATCAAGTGGAAGAAATAGATAGAACCCCTTGATAATACCATTCTGTCAATACATTTCAGACGATGGCAAGGTGACTCAGGGGTAGTTTCAGGCTAAGTATCCTACGGTAAGATTCACCTCCGTCGTTCAGTTACTCACATGTACCTGTTTGTGCATAAAAGGAAAGTAAGATTACTTTACATCTGGACTAGCTCTTACTAATCATCACTGATACATCAAATGTATGACCCATCTGCGATAACTGTACACAACTCACCACACTGCACGCAGTGAACCCGTGAGTCAATGTACAAACAGTCAAAGAATTAAATTTTGAACTAAACCCCACAAAGTTAACATTTTAAGTTAAAATTCCTCAAATCAATTGGTGCCGTAAGTTAACAAGAAGGATAATTCTAATACCAAACTTTAACCAAATTACATTGACACATTTAAAACCCAAACTTGCAAAAGTCTTGTTATCATGAACTGAAGATTTCTGAAAAACTCATTCCTGACGATTTTATCATTTTCAAGGCTCGTGTTGTAGAACGAACACCGTATCTGTATCCTACAGATCTGTATCTGTTGTGGTAAATGCACTTCTATCTCTCCAGGTTCTGTGGTTTCAAAACAACGTCCCTGTTGGAAAATAGTCGAGCCCTGTAGCACCTTCTCCTTGAATAGGGGGGCAAGGGTGGCCCAGTCGTCTAAGGCGCTTCGATTCGCTGTGCAGAGTTGGGTCCCTTGGGCACGCCAGAAACCTATGATTGTGGGTTCGAATCCTGGTTCGCCCCGATTATGTTTCTAGGTTTGCCAACGCCATACCCGTGCTCGTGGGTTTCACCGAAGTGATAAACCTGGATCACTTCGGGCTTTCCTCCCACATTAAGGTGACACGCCGCGATATAACTGGAATACTGTTAAAGCGGCGTTAAACCCAACTCACTCACTCACTCTCCTTGAATAAAACACTCAAAAAGAGTCTACCTCATACCTGTAGTATAGTTGTCGCTTTTACAATAATAATATAATAGTTTGATGATTTTACGAGCGCTTCAGCCTCTGGCTATTTGCTTTTACAATAATCACATGTTTATACATATATACTCAAACACAAAAGGGGTAGTTAAGACATTACCTGTACATATACTTGTCAACCAACTCTGTATATCACTTGCGTGATAACGGTGTTAGAACCTAGACCGAAACGTGGCTCTTAATTGTAAAAAAACAGGTTGTTCATCCATGAATCTTATCCGTACTTAATCTAACAATTAACGATGCTATTTCCGACGAAGCAGAACGTCATTACCCTTACAAAGATAATCGGGGAGGTGAGGTGAAATGTTGTTTATCGTCGCGTCCAAGATTATTGCAATTTTATAGCGACGTGCTAGCCCACTGAGACAACATACCGCAGTTTGACATGAATACCCCACTCACAGTACACAGTCTCCGAGCCGACCAGCCTTTGTTTTTAGCCCCTTAATGCCAAGCGTCAGACATGGTAACAACAAGTACCATCTTTCAACATCTTTTGGTATGACGTTGCAGGGGATCGAGCCCCGAACCTTCCGTTCTACGGGGGCGGACGCTTTACCACTAGACCACGGAGGCGGTCCAAAGACGAAAGAGCACGACGCACGACGCTGCTTTGATGGATGCAACATCGACTGGTAGAGAGTTTGTCATGCAATCAGACGCTGAAACACGTTCAAGATGAAATCGATGTCTGTTTACTGCATCAATAATTTTGTTTTTCGGAAAATGGTTGGTATGTTTTTGAAAAGGTTATGCTGTTTGTTGACCACATGGAAACCTGCATGGCCAGTGTGATTCGGGCCACTACTACAAGCTGTCGAGCTAGAACGAGCTGTTTGGTTCAAGACCTTGCGATAAACTGGTCCAAGTTAAGAAATTATCTTATCTCAGTGTCGGCACCAAACAAGCTTCTTAACATGACGTATACAGAGTGCCATTCTGAAACATACACACACACGCGCGCGCGCGCTCGCATAGACAGACACGCACGCCCGCACACACACACACACACACACACACACACACACACACACACACACACACACACACACACACACACACACACACACACACACACACACACACACACACACACACACACACTGTGTTGCCATGGTACTCACATACAATGTACTGACCTTCTAAAGCATACACACTGTGTTGCCATGGTAATCACAGACAATGTACTGAACGCTGACCTAAAACATACATACTACTTTGTACATTGTTATCAGGGAACGAACCCCAGTAAATATTTCCACAAACTGTTGACTGGAGGGAGGTACATACGATTTAAGAACTTGTCTCTCTGCATTAGGCTTTTGAGCCAACATATATAACCTGTACTTCACTGAAATGATAACCGTTTTCTCCTCTGTACAAAAGGTGAAATTTGTAAACTTTCTATAAAGGAAAAATCCAACCAAAGGCCCTTTTTAAATAGTAATGTAATGATATAACATGAAGTATATTTCACATGATACAATATACTTTGCACACAATTAGTTTAAAAGGGACTGACGAAATATTTTAATAACGCCACAAATTAGTAGAATTAAGTTAAAATGAGTTGAATCATGAGTTGAGTCATGCTTGTAAACACACCTTTATATATTTGCGAAACTTAAACTGTTATTCTCGCCCATGTGCCAAACTTTCTCGCCAAGGGTGAAATATTTCAATAACGCCGTAAAATAGTTGAATTAATTTGAAATGAGTTCAATATGTCATAAAACGTCTTAGAACACCTTTATGTATTTGCGAAACAAAACCACGAGTTTTGAGCAAAGGAAAAATTAACGCCCATGGGCCAAACCTTTTTCTCGCCCATGGGCGAAATATTTCAATATCGCTATAAAATCGTTGGAAATGAGTTAAATTTGTGCCATGATACTTGACAGAAATACATTTATGTATTTGCGGAACAAAAACATGAGTTTTGAGTAAATGAAAATATTCTCGACCATGGGCCTATCCACGGGCCACTCTTCGCCCATGGGCCACACTTCACATAGTGTAAATATTGAGCATTAGGGCATGCCATCAGCATACGAACAGTCCTTCGACGACTTCGTACGGCTGGTATACGAGCCTACCGACCCTTCCGGGGAATGGCCTAGACCCGTCTACACCGTCAACGCAGACTGCAATGGGCTCGAACTGTACGTCGGTGGCAGATGAAAGTCGGTTCTGTCTGTTCAGGAACGATTGCAGAGTTCGAGTTTTTCGACGAAGGGGAGAGCGACTGGCGCCAAACTGCATTAGAGAAGTTCACCCGTTTGGAGGTGGTGGCGTCATGGTATGGGATGGCATTTGAGGCCAGATTACAACACGGCTAGTTATCATCCAAAGGAAACCTGAATGCTCAGCGATACAGGGATGAAGTGTTGAGACCTGTTGTGGTGCCCTTTATTCAACATCAGCCAAGAGGATCAATTTGAGGATGATTTGTGTAATTTATAATTTGGACCCCTTGACTCTTTCTTTGTGTATTGCGGAGAATGCAATATCGGCATTACAATGCATTTTCATTCTAATTCATGGAAAATTATTCCTATTTATAAATTAATCATCATAAATCTCACATATGCCTTTGCTTTTGGTGTTTGGTCAAGTGAAGTCGGTGAAAACTTTCTTTTGTCCGGTAGTTTAGACTAATTAACTAATTTCGGGTTAAATGACATTTTTACTTAGAGTGTGATATAATCAGTTTCATGTCGAATTAGAGAGAGAAGAGAGAGAGAGAAAATGTTTCTTTACGTGTCACGTGCATATTATATGATAAAATACAAAATGTACATTCATAGAATTATAAAATGCACCGGCCATATTGCCTATGAGACACTGTAATCTAAAATATCACAGAACAACAATAAGTTAAGAAAGTACAAATGACAAACTGTCCCTACATTCAATATATAATTAAAACATGAATTATACCAAAACCTGTATGAGAACAATCATACAGATCTATCAACAACATAGATTCTCGCACAAACATGCATTCAGTCGAACGCATACACACACATACACACACGCATACACACACATACATACACGCATACACACACATACATACACGCATACACCCACAACATACACATGGACACATAGACCACACACACACACACACACACACACACACACACACACACACACACACACACACACACACATACATACATACATACTTACTTACAAACATTACAGAGAAATTATGTTAACTACATAAATCATAAAAGAGTATTCCTTCTTCTGACCATGAGATGAATCTTAGAAGCAAGTTGGCAATTAGGATTTTGCATTAAAAACACATATTTTCCTGTTGGGTTTTTATGCGTAAATTCATCGTCTACATTCAGGGCACACTTGAAGACGTCGTACATTATATCTGAGTACAGTGGGCAGGTGATGGTGAAATGGGATTCATCCTCGATCTCTAGGGGGCAGAGAGGACAGATTCTGTCATGAAGTGGAATAGGCGGCTTAGAATATCTGCAGACAGGCAGACTGCAGGCTCTCAGCCGTATGAAGGACTTGCGGTGGTGTCTAGACATTGTATTGGTTACATAAGCTTCTGGGTAGAGGTCTTTCTTAAACATGCGATAAGTCCTAAGTTTATTTCCGTTTGTTAAATTTCCTTTATCGTCCCATAGGTCAGTAAACCACTTCCTTCTGTTCATCCTGAATGTTCAGCTGCTTGCGAATAGGTTGTACAGTGGATTTAAAATTAACTGAGGTTAAGTATTGCTCAAGCCCCAAGGCTTTACTCAGCTTCTGCACTCGGTGTTCCCAGGATCTCTTCCGGATAAGGCATTTGTGTTCATAGAGTCCCCAAATACCTGCCCCATACGTCAGAATAGGCTGGATCAAAGAATTATAGAGGGCAGTAAATACCTCATCGGCCATTCTACATGCATCATAAAACATGGTGAAAAGTGCACTCAGAGCTCTCCCTCCGATTTTGCCAACTGGTTGACCGCTGTCTTGAAGTCCAAATGTTCATGGAACCAGAGGCCGAGGTATTTGTAGGACTGCGTGTACTTCAATGTAATATCACCACATTTAAACGTTACTTTGGAGCATTCTCGCTTGCCTGGTCTGAAGTGAACGATTTGAGACTTCTCACCATTGAGCTCCAATCTCCACTTAAAACACCATTCATGAACTTTGTCGAGCATCATTTGTAGATATTCTTCTGTCGGTGCAAGTAACACTATGTCGTCTGCATAGAGAAGAATACTTATATTCGCATCCTTGACATCAACACCACAGTTCAAGTTCTTAATACTGCGAGCAAGGTCATCAATATAAATGACAAAAAGGGATGGTGAGAGAAGGCATCCTTGCTTAACACCATTTGGTACTTTCAACCATGGAGTTAAAGAGTCGTTTACCAGAACAGCACAATTGACCCCTTCGTATAGAGATTGAATTGCTTTCAACATTGGTCCTCCGATACCTGACATTTTCCATTTATACCATATGCAGATATATGACGGCGGTTGTAACGTAATGTAATATATGTGGGTGGGTTAGTGACTTTGAATGTGTATATTTTCTTAAGTGTGTGTTCGTGGTACGTCTATGGGTGTACATACACATGTATATGTGACGGTGTGTGCATATGCATTTTGTTCATTTTGTGGTAGATACTGGTTTGTAAATTTGTTATGTCAATATATGCTATCACCTGTGCTGTTTATAAAAATAATCCTCTACATATTTTACCGTGTCTCGTAAGCCAAAATGGTTGGGTGCTTAAATAGTGCCACATAAATAAATTACTCTTCTTCTTCTTTTGGTTCATTTTCAAGATGCTGTGTATAACTTCCTAAACTGCTGATATATGCAACTTGTGAATTCTGGTGGGACGATAAATAAATAATTTAATTTCTAATTTAGTGAACATTAAATAAATGTATCTTCCCTCAGGCAGAAAAAACAAGCATAGAATTATCCGTTCGTTTTCGATAATTGAGTTTGCATAAAAGAGGCGATTAATAAAATACGAAACGAGCCTATGTGTTAAAAAATACGTATACCATGTTTTATAAACCTCGCAAAACCAAACAGTTGATACCAAACTGTTCACTCGTTTCCTATAAATGGTACGACACGGGGGATCATTTAGTATTCTATATACGAAATGAGCGATACTGTTGTTTTCTCATCTATTTTAATCATACACAATATATTTCATATGAAAGCATGAACTCAATTACTGTGCAAATATAAGAGTTCATTTTGTATGAGTATAAGTATGAAGTTATTATTGATTATCTTCAAATACTACGATGTGCCCACTGAAACCGTCATTATATTGAAGGCCTGATTATTATTATTGTAATATATAATTGCTTTCGGGTCAGTTTTAATATTTTTGATAGCATGCTGCTCAATTTCATTGGTACTGGCTTCTTCTTTGTGCTATAACCAGAGTATCTCACTGATTGAATATTTGTTTTAAATTTAAGCAAGCTTTGTTCCTTGTGGAACTGTAGATGAGGAAACACAAAACAACAATTTGCATTTACATAAGTGAAAGAAGATCCATAAATCTTAATACGTCCATTTCTTGTTCCAAAAAGTACAGGTGTTAGTATTCATCTTCCCCTTGTTAATAATTTGTATTTGTAACATTTTATATTTTCTTGCGTCTGTTGTACAATGCAGTTATAGTCGTAGTTTGTTGACTTTGCAAACGATCTTAGGCTGAGCTCAACTTGCTTTTAATATAGTTAATGATAAGCGAAAGTTCCCCATGATGTCTATTCACATACAAAATATCAGGGATGTGAGCAGGTTTTCCCCCCAAAAGAAGAAAACTGTAGGGGTACGCCACACCCCCCCCCCCCCCCCCCCCCCCTACCTGCCCCGAAATTATTGAAACATTTAATTGCAATTCGTGCAGTTTGGACAACATTCACACCTAGAAATGTAATAAGTCAGTGGCAAAAATCAATAATTCAAATAAACAAAGAGGGCGGACGCAGTACAATTTCGAAGTTAAATCAGTACTTTTAAAACATCGGGCATAGCTTCCGCGCTCACGTTTTGTCGGGTCTGGGAGCAATACCGCCATAAACTTCATCCCCACCCCAGCCCCCAAGACACAAGCGAGCACTGTCTGACCCTTTACCCATGCTGAAGAATATTGAGAAATACTTACCTTGAACAAACTTTCCTCCTATAAACATAAGACATTTAATACAACATAATATCCCCGTGTTATGGGTTTTCGGACACTGAAGAAACATTCCCGAACAAAGCAATCCAAGCTCAGCCCAAATCGATTTCAAGTGATTATAACATAGAAGTCACCACCAGTACAATCACCTCCGACTGCTGTTATAGAGATCTAAGACTTAATCTTTGGCAGAAAGTATCCCTTATTAACCCCTCGTTTATTACCGTGTCTCCTGCAGACCAAACCGTATTCTTAATGCAGTGCGACGATCTGGTTAAACCACTTGCTGCAATAATCTTCTCAATGTTTCGGAGAAGAAAATATGATATAAAACAATAAACTGGGTAGTTTTGTGCGTGTGATAATTCTTATCATTTATCATGTTTTGCTGTGTTGTAGGGTTGATGTGTAGGGGTGCTGTGGGTTGTGATGGGTGGCTGGCCCGTGGGGTTGTGCTGTGTGCTTGTTTCATGTTGTCGGGTTTGATTGTGTGAGAGTGTGTGTGTTGTTTGGTTGGGAGTGTGTGTATGCGGTGGTGGATTGTTGCTTTGTTGGTGTCTTTGAGCGTGGTTGGTGATTCTTTTTTGTGGAGGCGGGGAGGGATGTAGATGCGAGTGAGGACGTGGTTGATGGTGCGGATGAGGGAGTTGGTGTGGATGCGGGAATGGATACAGGTGAGGAAGTGTTTAAGAAATAGGGTGTGCGTGAGGGTAATGTTTGATGGTGTGGGTGAGGGTTCGGGCGAGGGTTCGGATGTGATTGAACGGATGTCAATGAGGGTTGGATGTTTCTGAATGAGAAAGGGTGTGTTTGCGTGGTTTGCGTAAGCTGCTGTGAGTGAAGGCCTGGATGTGGGAATGGATGTAGTTGTGTGTATAAAGGATGTTTGTATGGGGGATAATATTATGAATGTTATTTTCATAATTACTATTAAATGTGGTGTGTATACATATAAGATATTGTTTCTATGAGTCTTTCAGTGTCTCTAAGGCCATTTTGGCCGGCCGCTGAATTTTTACATTCTTGTCTTGTCATTTTATATGTACAGCGGGTGACACTATACTAAAATATTCTTCTTCTTCTTCTTCTTCTTCTGCTAATCTGCTCCGTGGATTTGACCATAATGTCTACTCACATACCAAGCACCGCGCCAGGAAAAGTACCAGACGCCTCAATCGCTTACCCGTCAATGTCATTGCAAGGAGAGTATGTACTCCCACTAACAGTGTGAAGTACTAATTAAACATTCCAGTAATGTTACTCGCCACTATATCAGTTTTATTTGTAACTTGCTTATAATATTGATCGGCATTTTGAACATACAGAACAATTATATAACAATACATTGCAATTATCCCCCTTTACCAACATTTACAAAGAAACAACACTTCATTTTGCACATACATAATAATTATATACAAATACGAAGCAATTATCTCCCTTTACCAATATATACAAAGTAAAACAATTTTGGATACATCATATATACAAACTTGTATATTTTTGGATATCTCATCAATCCAAACTTGTTTAGGCTTTGGATATATAATCTTTCCAAAGCATATACAAGCTTGTATATATGGATTTTTTTTGCAGTGTCTGGTAACAAATATCACCTTCATTTTTAAAAAAATACATGAGTTCCAAATGTTGGAGGTCACAATTATCCAGTCTCACATAAGACAGACTGACACATTGCGGACTGACCCATAAACATATCGAGGATGTCACACAGTCACATCTAGCTGCTGATCTCCAACCCATTCTGCATTACTCGGCGAAATCTGCTTAACGCCCACGATCTCAAAATAGACTCTCGCACAGATTAAACACGTCTGTGTTTGCCAGGAGACGATGTCACTGGCCAATGTTCCTCAGTGAACTCGGCCACGTCCCACCTGCGATGTTAATATATGATTATCTAATAGCGACGTAAGTGACACAACGAAAGTTAAATCAGATAGGTGAGGTGAAATTGGGTTTAACGTCGCGTTCAAGACTATTGCACTCATATAGCAACGTAAATGCACGTGTGTGTGTGTGTGTGTCTGTGTGTGTGTGTGTGTGTGTGTGTGTGTGTGTGTGTCTGTGTGTGTGTGTCTGTGTGTGTGTGTCTGTGTGTGTGTGTGTGTGTGTGTGTGTGTGTGTGTGTGTGTGTGTGTGTGTGTGTGTGTGTGTGTGTGTGTGTGTCTGCTTGTCCTAGTCCGGACTGATGCCGATTTATAGTGCTAGCCCAATGAGATACCATGCCGTAGTTTAACATGAATACCCTACTCAGACACAGTATACTGACACCGAGACAAACAGTCCTTGTTTTAGTCCCTTAATGCCGAGCGCCAGACAGGGTTTGTTCCATTGGTGGGATGTTAGAATCCGTCTCAAGTCGTGAAATAAACGCAACACATTAACGAGACGACCCAAACATTTTCTCGGGGCCAGTGGAGTCAGGGGTCCCACCTTGAGGGGGCAAGCATCATGATATATTTTACGTACACTGTCTACACTGTCACAGTGATTCTTTGGTCCGAAAATGGGTTAGGGTGAAGAATTGACTTGCCTTTGCATGTGTATATGACGGGTGCCACCGGTGGGCAAGATGCACTCACCTTTTCGTGAACACCTGGTATGATCACTATTTGATAGCGATTCCTAAACACGTGCTTATGATTAAGTCGAAATCGTACAAAGGACCTTGTTTTTGTAGATATTTGTTATGATACTGGAAATGTTTTATCGCATAAATAACCCAAACGAGGAGACTGGGAAATATACGGTATAGATTAACTGTGTTTGGGTTTTGAACGAACGTTCAATATGTTTTTGTTGTATTGCAACTGAATGTTGTATTCATTGCGGTGACTGACGGTCCCCGAGGGATTGCCGTGTTAAAGGAAATGTGCTTAACGAATCCTGGAATAATATTAAGCCATGACCTATTTGTAGTCTTATCTGCGCTGATTGATCCCGTATAAAAGAGACTAACGCGTTCTATATCTTTCTATTTTAGCCCACATACGAAACAGGTAAGTCGCTATGTCATTGCAGTACATTACGTTATGAGGCCCCGTAGTGTCTGGCATCTAGCTGGCTACGGGATGAGAACTCACATATACATTTAGGAAAAATGTTAATCCCGCTTATTAGGTATAACCATATAAAATACATCCATTTCCCTTTATAGTGTGACCTACACGAGTTTAAAAACAGAAACCGAAATCGATTGTCGGTGACATGCTCTTCAACAACTGCTTGTTCTGATTCTTGCGTCAAATGCTGTGAGTCAAATCGCTGGTATCTGAGCCCCATTGTCATGCTGACTTCACTCAAGTCAGTATTCCTTTCACTCAAGTCAGTATTCTTTTCACTCAAGTCAGTATTCCTTTCACTCAAGTCAGTATTCCTGCACATGGAGTAAAAATAGTGTTGTTACGTGATGTCTATGATAATGTGTAATGTGCTACTTTTTGATACGATGACATCTGTTTGTTCACATAAGCAAACATTCGTCTTGTTCACATGACACTATTTGCATATTAAATTGACTTATCTATACCCACACATGCAAGTGCGCCCACGTGACGAATGTACCCACAAGTACATTGATTCATAGGAGTGGTGCATCAAGTCTCCATGTGGTTAACGTGGTAAAATTATTGTACTTACCTTTAAATTGATTCATAAATGCATATTAAAGTCTTCATGTGAATAGAGCTTTGGACCTTGGTTAAAATCACCACAATGTTAAATGTAGTGATGTTCATTAGTCACTATGAAAATAAAGGAGTGGTGATCCACTCCACAGACCAAACCCCGTTATTCCGGATCCCTGTTTCCGGGCGATTATTGTTAAGAACGACTATTAACACAGTACTCATGATGCGTTAATCAGAACATTCGTTAATCCGGACGATTTAACTGGGAAACATATACCGTCCGGATTAACTGGGTTTCACAGTATATTTTTATATATATTTTGGTTCTGATTCCAGATAACAATGGGTCTACTGTCGTTCTGTGCAATTGCTGTTCTTTTTGGGTATGTGACAAAGTTAAGGTTTCATATTTGTATTAATGATACTTGTATGATGCAAATACAAATACCTTCTAATGTTACTTATACAGTTTTTGCTGAACATGTATAGTCTGTATGCAACTAGTAGACGGTTTCCAAATTACTCAATCATATTCAATGGACAAAAATTTTTTAATGTTAAACTGTACACGATATACAACCTTTTCATTTGACGAGAAGTCAGTCACATGGTCGCGAAACTGACATTCATAAGTGTATGAACGACACATTTTGACGTTCATACGTTTTTCACGAGACTATATTCTTGAAATGATGACAACACTGACGCACCACGTCCACATTCAAGGGGAAACCCTGGGAATTCCACGATTAAATACAGAAGCGTTGTTTCTGATCTTTTAGACCCCTAAATCGTGACCTTAGCGTTTTAGCATACGTTGAGATAACCCAGAAAGTGAACTGCTGGCTCGTAGTATCGATACGATCCGTGTCTAGACTAACGTACAGTGACAGTCGACAGCAAATTCAGCAGTCTATGAATTTACCTTAGTATCTATGTGACACATCTTTACAATCACCTTTCAATTTATTAATGATGATATTTGTAACCGCCACACGTTCAGTAACAACTTAGGAAATCTCTACCGTCACGTTTATGATGTAAATGTTGGTTGGTTGGTTTGTTGTTTAACGCCGCACTCAGCAATATTCCAGCTATATGACGGCGGTCTGTAAATAATCGAGTCTGGACCAGACAATCCAGTGATTAATATCATGAGCATCGATCCACGCAATTGGGATCGATGACATGCATCAACTAAGTCAGCGAGCCTGACCACCCGATCCCGTTAGTCGCCTTTTACGACAAGAATAGTCACCCTTTACGGCAATCATGGGTTGCTGAAGACATATTCTACCCCGGAATCTTCACGGGTCTGATGTAAATGTATAAAGACAAGTTGTCATTGTGACTAACTTTCTGACCCTTCACAGACCCTTCTCATCTGATGGTGTTGTTATTTGAATGTATTTGTGGTACACAAACTACAAAAGATGTCACTGAAGACGAACGTGAGCATAGTCCACCATGCAGCTGGTTGTTCTATGGTCGTCTGTGTAAATATGAAGTCACATGCACTTAATGAAAAAGGTGTGATAGCTCTACATCCTTTAAAGTAAAAGATAGTGATATAAAAACGATAAGAGTTGACTTTCACTTTGTGTGTGTTCATTGGAGTATGAACCTTGAGTGAAGGCCAAGATCCGACGTTCACACAGCTGGGCCATCATTTTGTGAAGGTTCATACTCCAATGAACTCAGGCAAGGTGAAAGTCTGTTCTTAAATAGTTTTCATACTTGGTTTATAGCCATTTTATTTTACCATTTTCGGCATGTTTTAAGGACATCTGTCCGTCACCTTCAAATGTTCTGTTATTTCATCTATGACTGCTGAATTGTTCAAAGGATTGAACATTAAATGCAAGACGGTTAGTATGTTTGTTACACAATACCCAGTAATGACGTGTTTGTTTTGGTTGTTTGTCTGTTTGTTATTTAATTAACGCCCAGTCGGCAACATTTCAACTCTATGACGTTTGTCTGTAAGTAATCGTGTCTGTGTATACTGCGGGCATAAATAAATGAACATGATGTAATAAGGATGGTCGTTTTGACCCTTACGTCTATAAAATGTTATATTGAACTATTCTGATTCACTTGTGAAGCGTTCTCGTAACTGACAACTTTTCCAGCGCTTTGTGAAAAAAACAGATAAACACTTCCTCGTTTCATGGTAGAATGGAGGCAAACATGCTGTTCAATATAGAAACAACGTAACCTGTAGATTTGACAGCAATAAATGTAACATTTGAAACCTCACGCTGCGTATTGGGTTCCAAATTCAATGTAACTCAGTCGAATCTCCTTGTAACTCAGGTCTACTTATAAGATACAGGGTGCTTATCCTCTAAGTGTTCATTCGTCAGGCCGAAGACCCGGCTTCGATTCCCGACATGGGTACAATGTGTGAAGCCCATTTCCGATGTCCCCCACCGTGATATTGCTGGAATATTGCTAAAAGCGGCGCAAAACCATATTCACTCACTCCTCAATGTGAGTTCATGCTACATATAGCCACTGTTTACTATGTATTTCCATATAACATAACTATTCAACAATTGCATCGTGTAGCACACATTTGTTTGTTAACAAGGTGACATACCGTTGTTGAAAACTCAATACAAAACCAGAAAACCTTTAGCTGATGACACATTCAACTGCCTCCTGTGATTCGTGGCATCACATGATAAGATCCAGTACTTGGGGTAATCTGGAGGAGTGAGTGAGTGAGTGAGTACGTTGGGAGTAACGCCACTTTGAACTGTATTAGAATTATATCATGGCGGGTCAGTTTGATGTGGGAGGGAAGCCCGAAGTGATGCAGGCCTCAGACGTTTGCCACTTTGGTGAAACTCGCGGTATGGTGCTTACAAACGGAGAAACTTCATCAGGACGAAGCGGGATTCGAAACACAATCATAGGTTTCTGGCGTGTCTAGAGGACGCAAGTCTGCACAGCGAATTCCGCCCCCTCAGGCGACTGCACTATTCTTTTATATTACTCAGGGACTAATAAGGAATCGGTTGAAATCGTTTTAAATCCTTATCTTGCAGGGTTGCCCATAGCCAGACTGCAACTGACGTGGCCACAACCGTGTTTAACCAACTTAATACTGGCCATAAGAGCTTTGTTACACTGGCGGACTTTAATGCCTACTACAGTCAGTTGGACAAAAGTGGTACGTACTTCAACCTTAACTACATTCGATTGAGTATGTCACTAATGTATGCATACATTGCCCACATTTTGAATAGTCTGTGTGTCTGGGTGTGTGTGTGTCTACGTGTGTATGTATGTGTGTATATGTGTGCATGTGTCTCGTTGTGCATGTGTCTGTGTGTCTAGGTGTGCATGTGATTGTGTGTCTAGGTATGCGTGTGGCTGTGTGTCTAGGTATACATATGTGTGTGTGTCTAGGTGTGCGTGTGTATGTGTGTCTAGATGTGTCTGTGTGTCTGGTGAGCGTGTGTCTGGGTGTCTTGGTGCACGTGTGTCTGTGTGTCTTGGTGTGTGTCTCTGTGTCCAAATCTGCATGTGTCTGTGCGTCTAGGTGCGCGTGTGTCTGTGTGTCTTTGTGCGCGTGTGTCTGTGTGTCTCGGTGTGTGTCTCTGTGTGTCCAGATGTGCATGTGTGTGTGTGTGTGTAGGTGAGCGTGTGTCCGTGTTTCCGTTTGTTTTAATTTAGGTAATCTAAAAATGAAAAATGTGCATTTCTGCATCTCTTTAATGCATCATTGAAGCCAGTTAACTATACTAATATTGTATACTGATATGGTAAATAACAGAATATTTATAAGAACAAATTTTGTATTATTTTAAATATGCTTGTACATGGTTAATGGTTTGGTTTGGCTAGTGAGAATTAAATGTGATCAACATGTCATAGGGTTCGGCAAAAACATTCCAAAGTTTTCAGGTTTTTAAATTTAAAAATAAATAAATTAGGTTGTGGGTCATATTCAAACGAGATATACTAGAATTTCTTTCTGCGGCTAAATTGGATTTGGCAGCCATATTGGATTTTTTGGGGTGGCCCATATCTGAAAATATTTGGCATGTCATCACCTACAACTGTGCCATGTTTCATGCTTTTGTTACAAAGTACACAACTGGCCCTCTATCTGTTATGAAACCTTTCCACTGTGTGCTGACCATAAGAGGCAACCAAATGGATCGGATGGTCAGACTCGGTGACATGGATGATTGCATAGCAACGTACCCCGACGGCGTGGATCGTTGTATACAATATCAATCACTGGATTGTCTGGTCATGACTTGATCATTTAAAGAGCGCCATCACATAGATAGATGGACTATTGCTGAGTATGGCGTTAAACAACAAGGAAACAGAAAACTGGAAACTGGTATTCAGAATGATCTTTACGTATTTACATGATCACTCACTCATGTTTAAGGTAAGGGGTCTATAAGCAAGCAGGACTTCTTGAAACTTGTGACCGACCACGCCGAGGCTGAGAGGCAGTTTACCCTGTATGACGTTGATAAGGACGGGGCATTGACTCTGAAGGATGTCAAACTAATTGTGGATAGGTTTGACACAGACAGTGAGTAAAGGTCTTGCTATCTAGCTACAAAACCATAAAAAACATCATAATCAGAACCCTGAACAGTTGTTCCGGATATATTCCTGTATATGAAGCGATGTAATCCCATTGACCAGTGGTGGCACGTGGTCCTATGCACAACGCACAGGTCTAATACAGGTGAAGTTAAGCAATGCCAGTCGTGGAGAGTATTAAAGATGGGTGCCCTAAGTTCGGGAACTTGACTCCTGATCCTTTATTAGGGCTTCGGTCCTGCCACGCACTGAAGCACATGTAGCACATGTGGTGTCCACTTAGGGGTAATATGCCTCTGTAATGAGATGAGATGGTAATGTGACTAACCTTCTAGCGCCTAACGAGAAGCTTGGGTAGTATACTCCCCAGGGAGCTGAGAATCAACAATCGAGTGCACACTGATCCATTGACCGGGTAATAATAATATGGTGCCACGAGTGTTCACATGGTAAATGGAATTAAGTGCATTATAAATGCACTTTTTATCAGGAATCACTGAGTTGGTTGAAGTAACAGTTTTTTTGCTTCACTGGGGATATAACCAGATTTGGTAATATTGCACAAGAGGCTATTTTAATGAAACAATCTTTCATATCAAAGATCCCGAAACAGACTTAAAAAGGGTATGACTTTCGTGTCTTGAGATCAGCCAGCCCTGATCTTAAAAGACGGGTGTGTGGATATGTAACTGGATTTGCTACGCAGAGAGGTGTGTGGGTGAGAACAATTACCGCCAAATCTTTGTTACCGAACCAGTCCAGGCTATTTATCATAATAGAATGGAAATATTATACACTGGATAATCGAGAATGATCAATTCTGGGATTATAGCTTTCTGATTCAATTTCAGGTGATGGCAAGATAACATTGGCCGAGTTTAAGGCAAATTACGCCACGGTAAGGATATTAAACTGACATGACAGGTTCTTATTAATTACGTGTTCCTCATGTTCCTCATGACACGTTACAATAAATAATTATTCCTCGGCCACTTGACTAATAGAATTGACCAGTGCGTACACTAGTAAGATGGCTTATTACATTCCCGTTTCGTTTTCGGGAGTCTAAGAGAATCGGGTGACCAGGTTCGGTCATTGTGGGTCATCATGCTTCGAGTGCATGGGGCGTTGAACATGCGATTTACCACTCGTTTGGCTCAGAATCGAATTACAAGCTCCTTTGACACAACTTGAATAGAGCCGGTTGCGGCGTAAAAGAACAGTTGCTGGATGCGTGTTCCACATGTAAAAAATGAGTTGAGGTTTATCTCTAGGATTGACGGTGTCATATAAACATGAATCCTCAACATGTACTAATGCATATAATGTGACCCGTGAAGATATGATGTAGACGATGTCTTCAGCAACCCATTATTGCCTTAAAAGGCGACTATACTTGTCGTAAGAGGCGACTAACGGGATCGGGTGGTCAGACTCACTGACTTGGTTGATGCATGTCATCGTATCCAAATTGGGTGGATCGATGCTCATAATGTCAATCACTGGACTGTCTGGCCCATATAGCTGGAATATTGCTGAGTGCGGCGTTAAACAACGAAGAAAAAAAGCATATAATGCGTTCATCAGTTATGTTATTTATCTTTGTAGCTCCTCGTTGGCCATGACAACACCCCTGTTGGCAAGTAGACGAACAGTGGAGAATAACGTCGCTGTATTGAAAATAAATATAGAAGATAAAATATCATGTCCCTTTTTTCTCTCAGCCTGTGTGGATCCAGATGTACATGGGGTGACAGATTGTGGATTGGATGAACACAATGTCTGAAATGACAATGAAATCTAACCCGTCTTATCTGATTTATCGTGGAGAGGCCGATCTGTACATGCACAGCGTTGACCAAACACTGTCAAACACTGGCTTGTGTTCTGGATTTTAGTAGCAGTGTCTAATTTCACTACATACATACGGCTTGGTAGTCGAAACGTCATACCTTCGGCTCGTCATTCCGATGACCTGGGTTCGATTTCCCACATGGATGCACTGCGCAAAGGCATTCTTTAACTTACATGAAACATGTGATCAATATATTTGGCAAATAATACCACACTGTACATGTAGTATACCCCTCGTGTATTTGGGCCTATGGTCTTCATACAATACATATTTGAATTCAATTGAGACCATTGAACGTTGTCAATGTGCCCAACGTATTGCATCCCCCAAAAAATGTTCAAACAGGGATTATTTATCAAAATATCCATCCGAAGTATCCGCTCTTTTTGTCTTTGCTGAAATATTGTCCAAAGTGAAGAAAACATCCTTCATATTCACTGTACCACAATTCATCTGAATTAACGAGAGTGTTGATCTTCAAATCATTAAGGTAGGTCAGTGACTGCCCTGCTCAGGTCTTCATGTATACAAAAGGAATAGTGTCTTTTAACAATGATTCGTAAGTGGACAGATGTCTTGCCTTTGCATGTGTTTATGACGGGTGCCATCGATAGGGACGTATACGCTCACCTTTTCGAGAGCACCTGGTACCATCACTGTTTGATAGTGATTCATAAACACATGTTTATAATTTAGTCGTAATCATACAATGGCTTTTTATAGAAATGGGTTATGATTGTGGAAAAAGTGTTATATTTTAATTAACTAAAACGAATTCAATTGGAAATACGAGGGCTGGTCAAAAAGTTCTAAGCCTTACTAATTTTTAACAATGGGCAATAACAAAGTGAACTAGAAACAACTTCTACTGTCAGATAGACGTATTACCATTGATGAACTTGAGAAAGACACAGGTCAGAGCCATGTATCCATTGAAACTATTATTCATGAACATTTACAGATGAATAAGATATCTGCTCGTTGGATGCCAACGTTTCTAAAGTTAAAAAAGAGATTAGTAACGGGTGATTAAACACGGGTCTACCACTATGATCAAGAGTCAAAACGTCAATCAATGGAATGGCACTATTCCACTTCTCCGGAACCAAATTCAAGTCTTCAAGATCAGTGAAGAAAGGAATGGCTAATGTATTGTGTGATGCAAAGGGTGTGATCCTAATTGATTACTTAGCAAGTCAAAAGACGATTACCGGTGCCTACTATGCTGATTTGCTTCATCGCCTTAGAGATTCTATCAAAGAAAACCGGCGAGGAATACTAACTGCTAGAGTTTTACTACTTCATGACAATTCCTCTAATCACACCTTTCAAATTGCAAATCGACAATGTGGGTTCGAAGAGCTTCTTCACCCTCCATACTCGCCAGACCTGGCACCAAGTGTTTTCCACCTGTCTCCTAAACTGGAAGAAAACCTTTCTGGAAAGCGCTATGACGACAACAATGACCTTAAAACTGCCTTGAATGGGTTTTTCTGGGTGGCTTCAGAAAACTTCTTCCTGACTGGAATTGAAACGCTTCACAATCGATATGAGAAGTGTATTGAAAAACAGGGATATAATGTTGAAAAATAAAATTTACAACACTTAAACAATTGTTGGTTTTGTTGGTTAGGCTCAGAACATCTTGACCAGCCCTCGTATACCGTTCGGATAAGGGTGTTCTATTGTTGTACGACCTTATAAGATGTTTTTCCTTTTGGATTGCAACTGCATGTAGTATTCCTTGCGTTTGGCTGACGGTTCACGAACGCTTATCGTGTTGAAGGAAATGTGCTTATTTAATGCTAGAAAAATACTTAACCATGGCCTGTTTGTAATCTTATTCCCGCTAATGATCTCGTATAAAAGAGACTGACGCAATCGTTAGCTTACAGTTTAGTCTGACACGCGAAACAGGTAAGTCGCTATGGCATTGTAGCTTATCACATAATGGGGCCATGTGGTACCTGGCATCCAACTGGCTTACGGAATGAGATCTTACATGTACATGTATATTATACACCTGGGAAAATGTTGATTATCGCCTATAATGTTTTCATATTCCTTGTCTTTCGAAATAATACACATAAGGTGATGTGAAGGTGATGTGAAATGGGGTTTAACGTCGCGTCCAAGATTATTGCACTTATATACCGACATGCATGCATGCACGTGTGTGTGTGTGTGTGTGTGTGTGTGTGTGTGTGTGTGTGTGTGTGTGTGTGTCTGCTTGTAAGGGTCCGGACCGATGCCGATTTATAGTGCTAGCACAATGCGATACTATGCCGCAGTTTAAAAAGAAAACCTCACTCAGACACAATATAATGACTCCGAGCCGACCAGTCCTTGTTTTAGCCCCTTAATGTCGAGCGCCAGGCAGGATCGAACCCCGGACCTTCCGCTCTCCGGGCGGACCCTCTACATCTAGACCACGCTGGCGGTCAATACACATAAGGAAGAAAATATATGGATGTCAACTTCTTGCACACCATGAAGAGAATATATGGATGCCATATTTCATATTGCATCAAGTATTATGATTCCCATGAAACTTCATAATCTGAAATAACTCAAATCGTGACATGCTTTTTAACAATTCCATGGCAATAGAGATCAGACTTCCCTTTCAACTGTTTGTTCGTGCGACTTTTGCATCACTTGTCATGACTCAGTTCTAGAGATATACACAGGAATCCCTGTCCCACTTATCAGCAGGCATGAATGTCTAATTTTCTAAGCCCCACTGATATTCTGACTTCATTCCTGTCAGTATTCCCTTAATGCAAGTGCAGGAATACTGTGGTGAGTGCTGTCCGCATGTCAGTGGGGCTCAGATACTAGCGATTCATGCCTGCTGATAAGAAGTGAGTCATAGCATGTGATGCAAGAATCAGAAGAACAAACAGTTAGAAGGATAATATATTATCTATTGCCATGGAATTGTTGAAGAGAATGTCATGAATAATCGATTTCTGTACTTAAGCTCGGGTGGGTCACACTATAAAGGAAAATAAATGTTTTGTAATAAAATATATTTTCTAATGGTTGTACCCCAAAAGCGATGATTAACATTTTCTCCAGATGTATATATGAGGTCTCATACCGTAGCCAGCTGGATGTCTCCGGAGTAAAAATACTGTGTGGTTACGTGATGACTATGATAATGTGTAATGTGCTACTTTTTGACACGACGACATCTGTCCAAGTGCGCCCACGTGACGAATGTATTCACAAGTACATTGTTTCATAGGAGTGGTGCATAAGGTCTCCATGTGAATGGATCTTCAGACTTCTGTTAAAATGATCACAATGCTAAATGTAGTAATGTTCTAGGCCACATGGACATGCGGAAATATGAAAATAAAGTCCACAGTCCATTCCGGATCACTGTTTTCTGGGCGATTATTGTTAAGAACGACTATTAACACAGAACTCATGATGCGTTAATCAGAACATTCGTCAATCCAGACGATTTCACTGGGAAACATATACCGTCCAGATTAACGGGGTTTCACAATATATTTTTTATATATATTTTGGTTCTGATTCCAGATAACAATGGGTCTGCTGTCGTTCTGTTCAATTGCTGTTCTATTGGGGTATGACAAAGTTCTGTTCTCATATTTGTATTAATGATACTTGTATTATGCAAATACTAATACCTTCTAATGTTGCATATACAGTTTTTGCTGAGCATGTATAGACTGTATGAAACTAGTGGATGGTTTTCAAATTACTCAATCATGTTCAATGAACAATAAATTTTTAATGTTAAACTTTACACGATATACAGCTTTTTCATTGGACGAGAAGTCAGTCAGGTGATATTGCTTGAATATTGTTAAAAGCGGCGTAAAACCATACTCATTCACTCTTCAAAGTGATTTCCTGTTACATATAGCCACTGTTTACTATGTATTTCCATATAACATAACTATTCAACAATCGCATCGTGTAGCACACATTTGGTTTGTTAACAAGGTGACATACCGTTATTGAAAACTCAATACAAAACCAGAAAACCTTTAGCTGATGACCTGTTTCAGAAAGGTTATTGACTACACATTCAACTGCCTCTTGTGATACGTGGCATCTTGGGGTAATCTGGAGGAGTGAGTGAGTGAGTACGTTGGGAGTAACGCCACTTTGAACTGTATTAGAATTATATCATGGCGGTATGGTGCTTACAAACGGAGAAACTTCATCAGGGCGAACCGGGATTCGAAACCACAATCATAGGTTTCTGGCGTGTCCAAAGGACGCAAGTCTGCACAGCGAATTCCGCCCCCTCAGGCGACTGCACTATTCTTTTATATTACTCAGGGACTAATAAGGAATCGGTTGAAATCGTTTTAAATCCTTATCTTGCAGGGTTGCCCATAGCCAGCCTGCAACTGACGTGGCCACAAGCATATTTAACATCCTTAATACTGGCCATAAGAGCTTTATAACACCGGCGGATTATATTGCCTACTACAGTCAGTTCGACAAAGAGGGTACGTACTTCAACCTTAACCCATACATCCGATGAGTATGTCTCTAATGTATGAACACTTTGCCCCCATTTTGAATAGTCTGTGTGTCTAGGTGTTCATCAGTTTGTTTGTCTAGGTGTGTATGTGTTTGTTTGTGTGTGTGTGTGTGTGTGTGTGTGTGTGTGTGTGTGTGTGTGTGTGTGTGTAGGTGTGCGTGTGTCTGTCTGTCTAGGTGCGCTTGTGTCTGTGTGTCTAGGTGTGCTTGTGTCTGTGTGTCTAGGCGTAATTATGTCTGTGTGTATACGTGTGTTTGTGCGTGTGTGTGTCTAGGTGTGCCTGTGTCTGTGTGTCTAGGTGTGTTTGTGTCTGTGTGTCTAGGAGTGCTTGTGTCTGTGTGTCTAGGCGTGCTTGTCTCTGTTTGTCTAGGTGTGCTTGTGTCTGTGTGTCTAGGCGTGCTTGTGTCTGTTTGTCTAGGTGTGCTTGTGTCTGTGTGTCTAGGCGTGCTTGTGTCTGTTTGTCTAGGTGTGCTTGTGTCTATGTGTAGGTGTGCGTGTGTCTGTCTGTCTAGGTGCGCTTGTGTCTGTGTGTCTAGGTGTGCTTGTGTCTGTGTGTCTAGGCGTAATTATGTCTGTGTGTATACGTGTGTTTGTGCGTGTGTGTGTCTAGGTGTGCCTGTGTCTGTGTGTCTAGGTGTGTTTGTGTCTGTGTGTCTAGGAGTGCTTGTGTCTGTGTGTCTAGGCGTGCTTGTCTCTGTTTGTCTAGGTGTGCTTGTGTCTGTGTGTCTAGGCGTGCTTGTGTCTGTTTGTCTAGGTGTGCTTGTGTCTGTGTGTCTAGGCGTGCTTGTGTCTGTTTGTCTAGGTGTGCTTGTGTCTATGTGTAGGTGTGCTTGTGTCTGTGTGTCTAGGTATGCGTGTGACTGTTTGTCTAGGTGTGCTTGTGTCTTTGTGTCTTGGTGTGCATCTGTCTGTGTGTGTAGGTGTGCATGTGTCTGTGTGTCAAGATGTGCATGTGTCCGTGTGTGTAGGTGAGCGTGTGTCCGTGTGTCTAGGTGAGAGTGTGTCCGTGTGTCGAGGTGAGCGTGTGTCCGTGTGTCGTGGTGAGCGTGTGTCCGTGTGTCCAGGTGTTCTAGTATATCTCGTTTGAACATGACCCACAACCTTAATATATTATGAAAACATAACATTGGGGAAATGTATTTAGCCAACACTGCATCTGTAAAGTAAATAACTTAATTTTAGTAGCCAATTTGCCGTGATTTAGGTAATCTAAAAATGAAAAAAATGTGCATATCTATCCTTTTTAGCATCTCTTTAAAACATGCATCATTGAAGCCAATTAACTATACCCATATTGTATACTGATATGGTAAATAACAGAATATGTAAAGAACAAATTTTGTATTTATTGAAATATGCTTGTACATGGTCAATGTTTTGGTTGGCTAGTGAAAATTAAATGTGATCCACATGTCAAAAGAGCTGCAGTTTACCCTGATCACTGTTGAGGACGAAAGAGACCCTCCCACACCAATTGAGTGGGGATGGGTGTATCAGAAGCACATGACAACTACTGGAGCTTCTGAGATGTAGCTGTAAGTCTGACAGGGTTGGTGTAGAGCAAGGTGTGACTGTGTTGTGCCACGTTTGATTAGTACACCACTTTGCAATTGTGGTCCCTAACCAATCAAAACCATTAACCACTGATAGCATATTGTAGTGAATAGTAATTGTGTATAGTCTATACAATATTGGTATAGTTAATTGAATTTCAAGGAAGATATGCCGAAAAAGGCATACATATTTTGTAATTATTTTCACACTTATGATTACCTAAATCAACATAAATAGTCTATTATGATACGATTATTTTCTTTACAGACATAGTGTTGGGTAAATACATTCCAAAGTTTCATTTGTTCACATTTCATAAAGAAACAAAATTAGGTTGTGGGTCATAATCAAACGAGATATACTAGAATTTTCTTTCTGCGGCTATATTGGATTTGGCAGCCATATTGGATTTTTGGGGGTGGCCCATATCTGAAAATATTTGCATGTCATTACCTACAACTGTGCCATGTTTCATGCTTTTGTCACAAAGTACACAATTGGCCCTCTACCTTTTATAAAACGTTTCCACTGTGTGCTGACCAACAAATGGATCGGATGGTCAGACTCGGTGACATGGATGATTGCATAGCAACGTACCCCGACGGCGTGGATCGTTGTATACAATATCAATCACTGGATTGTCTGGTCATGACTTGATCATTTAAAGAGCGCCATCACATAGATAAATGGACTATTGCTGAGTATGGCGTTAAATAACAAGGAAATAGAAAAATGGAAACTGGTATTCAGAATAATCTTTACGTATTTACATGATCACTCACTCATGTTGAAGGTAAGGGGTCTATTAGCAAGCAGGACTTCTTGAAACTTTCGACCGACCCCGCCGAGGCTGAGAGGCAGTTTACCCTGTATGACGTTGATAAGGACGGGGCATTGACTCTGAAGGATGTCAAACTAATTGTGGATAGGTTTGACACAGACAGTGAGTAAAGGTCTTGCGATCTAGCTACAAAACCATAAAAAACATCATAATCAGAACCCGGAACAGTTGTTCCGGATATATTCCTTTATATGAAGCGATGTACACCCATTGACCAGTGGTGGCACGTTGTCCTATGCACAACGCACAGGTTAAGGTGAAGTTTAACAACGCCCTAAGGAATCACTGAGTTGGTTGAAGTAACAGTTTTTTGCTTCACCGGGGATATAACCAGATTTGGTAATATTGCACAAGAGGCAATATTAATGAAACAATCTTTCATATCAAAGATTCCGAAACAGACTTAAAGGGGTATGACTTTAGTGTCTCGAGATCAGCCAGTTCTGATCTAAAAGCACGAGTGTAGGGATATGTAAGTGGATTTGCTGCGCAGAGAGGTGCGTGGGTGAAAACAATTACCGCCACTTCGAATAGGGTTCAAATTAAATCTTTGTTACCGAGGATGTTATCGTAAAAGTATGGAGTTAGTATACACCGGACAATCGAGGATGATCAATCCTGGGATTATAAAGCTTTCTGATTCAATTTCAGGCGATGGCAAGATAACATTGGCCGAGTTTAAGGCAAGCTACGCCAAGGTAGGGATATTCAACTGACATGACACGTTCCTATAAATAGGTGCTCCTAAAGTTCCTCATGACACGTAATAACAAATAATTGTTCTTCCGATTACTTGACAATAGAATTAACCATTGTGTAGTTAGATGGTTTTTTACCTTTCCGTGCGGTTTCCGGGGAGACTAAGGCGTCATTATCCCAGCTTGTGCGGGCCGATTAAAGAGAATCTCTAGGATTGACGTCATATAAACATGAGTGAGTGAGTATGGTTTTACGCCGCTTTTAGCAATATTCCAGTAATATCACGGCGGGGGACACCAGAAATGGGCTTCACCCATTGTACCCATGTCGGGAATCGAACCTGGGTCTTCAGCGTGACTTGCGAACGCTTTAACCACTAGGCTACCCGACCGCCTCCATATAAACATGAATACTTAACTATACTAATGCATATACTGCGTACATCCGGTATCGTATCTATCTTTGCAGTTCATCGCGGGCCATGACAACACCCCTGTTGGCAAGTAGACGAACAGTGGAGAATAACGTCGCTGTATTGAAATTAAATATAGAAGATAAAATACTATGTCTCCTTTTTCTGTCAACTTGTGTAGACCCAGAGGTACATGATACTCATGATGTTAATCACACTATCAACTACAGGTTTGCGTTCTGGCGTATCGAATCTCAACAACACAGATCCGGCTGGGTGGTCATAATGTTATAGCTTCGGCTCGTCATACCGATGACCTGGGTTCGATTCCCCACATGGATGCACTGCGAAAAGACATCCTTGGTGTTCTCAATGGCTGGAATAATGCTACCGTCAACATGTTACCAATCTATATGGTCTTTCATACAATAAATATTTAAATTGCATTTAGGTCAATGGACGTCGAAGAAAGGCCTCTGAATCTGGCGTACGACCCCATTATCGCCTTGTCCTCTTACGTCCAAGGGACGCAACTCTGCACATTGAATTGCAGTGTCTTAAACCCGACATACTTTAAGATGACGTATTCCATTTATGCCTCATGTCCACTCACTGGATACGTGCAAGTCTCAGGGATTTAGCGATTTGAATGACTTAACATTAGGTATCTAATGCTATTTGATAACTCTAGATCATACTGCAAACACGATTTGCATTTATTTCGTATATGGTCATTGGACGGAAAACGACAAAATCTTCATTATAATTGACTAATTGGAAAGTGCTCGAGTCTTTTATACATACGATATAATTTAGCTCATGTACAACATCAAAGTACTATAATGATAACCAAGTTATTATTATTATTATTATTATTATTATCAAATACATATTTCAATAACTCAAACGACCACATATACATGTGATACAAAATGAGGAGTATATATTTTAGAGTCCTTTCCGCATTCACAATATACACCTATTATATTGTAACTCTTATACAGATCAATATCTAATCCCTGAAAGAAAAATACAGGTAGCCTTTATGACTTCATCCAAACTGTAGTGTTCATACACCTATCCTCAGAAATATCCTTCTGATCGACATACTGATACGTTTACCGATCCCTAAATGAACTTATGAAACTACTTTCAGCATTTATACTCATGCTGAAATAATCAAATCAATAGTTTAACTGTTCAATCACATCTTCTGTTAAACTATTGATTTGATTATTTCAGCATGAGTTTAAATGCTGAAAGTACTTTCATCATTTATTTGACAGTTTAATCACATCTTCTCCGCCGTAGAATAGGTCTTCAGCAACCCATGCTTGCCGTAAAAGGCGACTATGCTTGTCGTAAGAGGCGACTACCGGGATCGGGTGGTCAGGCTCGCTGAATTAGTTGATGCATGTCATCGATCCCAATTGCGTGGATCGATGCTCATGATATTAATCACTGGATTGTCTGGTCCAGACTCGATTATTTACAGACCGCCGTCATATTGCTGGAATATTGCTGAGTGCGGCGTTAAACAACAACCAAAAATTTAAAAAAAAATGTTTGATAGACATTCCTTAAAAGTTTATGTATGATAAAGTAGACACAAATATGTATTGATAACAAATGCTGGAATATACTGTTATAGCTATGTTTCGGTGTACACCCTAGACCCCTTAGACCCTAATAAATCCTTTCCCTAATAATCCATGGGACCTACTCTAACCTGGAATCCCCCAGGGTACGGGGTTTGTGGAACACTCACTGTGTGGGGTGAGGTGAAATTGGGTTTAACGTCTCGTCCAAGATTATTGCACTTATATAGCGACGTGTATGCACGTGTATGTGTGTGTGTGGCTGCTTGTACTAGTCCGGACTGATGCAGATTTATAGTGCTAGCTCACTGAGATACCATGCTGCAGTTTAACATGAATACCCCACTCAGACACAGTATACTGACTCCGAGCCGACCAGTCCTTGTTGTAGCCCCTTAATGCCGAGCGCCAGACAGGGTAACAACAAGTACAATCTTTTAACGTCTTTTTGTATGACGCGGCCCGGGATCGAACCCTGGACCTTCCGCTCTCCGGGCGGACGCTCTACCACAAGACCACGGAGGCGGTCACTCACTGTGTGAGTGAGATAGAATGTAACGTAACACCTGCAATGATTCATTCATAAAGGTGGCTGTCATGTCCCTTTTGGTAAGCGGGAATCTATTTGAGGGTATTCGGGACGAAAATATAATGGTCAACACGGGACAACATGTGACCTTCCCAGATCCGGTCGATCACGTTTCCATACAAAGGCACAGGACAGATTCATACAGCTACGTCACTTACGTGAAAGAACCTCCACCGCCACCTCTACAACTACGGCAGTACCAGGTTTGCGTAGGACATCAGCCTAGATAGCGAGGAACTGTTTACGCGCTGAAGGTATTCGCGCTAGACGACCAGTTCAAAGGGTCATTTTGACGCACCGGCACCGTTGGCTGTGACGTCAGTGGTATCAAGGTGACAGTATGACCACAACTGTGATGAACACGGGTTCGGTTTAGTTTTAAATATCTTTTTATGCTTGGCGGTGCAATTGGGAGACGCCGTGTTTACAGGCGTGTCGGGAACGATATGCCCGAAGTGGTCAGATTCGGCGGTGGCAGTGTGATGATGTGGGCGACTATGGTCTACACTGGTAGAACACACCTGCTTCAAGTTCAAGGAAATTTAACGGCACAACGTTACACGGATGAGATTCTTCAGCCACGCGGCCTCCCCATTGTGCAATAAGCGAACGTCATTTTCCAACAAGACAACGCCCGACCTCACACGGCGAGACTGACCACAGCCTTTTTCATGAATCACTACATCCAGGTCCTGCTATCGCCCTCTTGGTCTCTAAATTTAAACCCAATCGTACAGTTATGGGATGCACTGGATGAAAGACAGCATGCACTTCAGCATCAACCACAGAACCTCTGGCAGATGGCACAAGCACTGCAGGCAGAGTGGGTGAACATTCCCTAGGCCGGAATTCGGGATCTGATTGCTTCCACGGGACGACGATGCCAGTCAGTTTTGGACTCTAATGGTAGCCATACAAAATTCTGAGCACAGATGACCTTCACCTTTAAAATTTTCTGTTCCATGTATGTCATATGGAACCTGGGTCAGTGTGAATGATGTGAGCCAGTTTTGAACAACCGATTACAATCTGTTGGTTATTTATATGATTTATAAAATACACATCTAAAATCACTTTTGCGTTTCCTTTTTTGCAGAGTATATCTATTTCAAAGAAGCATCTGGCCATCTGTGTTTCCCAAGTCCCGTTATCATAAACAGGTGTAATCTGTAGTGAATGTGGTCGCCAATCTCCGAGACCAAGCTTGAAATACTTAGTCTGGCTTGTGACCTGTGCAATGTACTGACAATCCCATGAAAACTCAGGCCAAAGTATATATGATTACATGAACTTTATAATTGAGAAAAACGGTGTCCCAAAAGTTAGGTTGCCGGACGAAACTAGCGGTCTAAAGAAACGCCACTTATTGAATAATGGTCGTCAGTTTTCAACAAATTTGCCAAACAGCACGAAAACAGTTGGGAACACACAGCTGGAATGCAACTTACCTATTCCCTGTGAACAATGTGCACGTGCCTCATGTGATTTGCGAGAAAAATGAATTTAATCAAAGTTACCCGTATGACATTCTGGTATAAGTAGCATGAGCAGTATTGTACTCTCTCATCACATGAAACCGTTTATAAGCACCATCGCCAGACTTGTCACACGTCACAGGCAAACTGGTAGAACTGCAGACAGGCCGAGGAGTGGAGGACCCAAGGTCACAACCCCACAGGAAGACCGATATTTACGGGTGCTTCGTCTAATGTCAAGATTCCTACTGTGACGTCATCATCCGCAAACAGTATTGGACATCCAGTCAGCAGAAGGACCGTTGCTAGACAACCCCGCCTTTATGGTCTCCGTGCCTTTCAAGGGCACGACGTTAACGTTTCTACACCGACGTCACAGACTTAGATGGGCCAGGTCTGTACAGCAGTGGCAGCGGAAAATTGGCTAAGAGTGCTCTTCAAGTAGGTGCCAGCTCTTCAAGTCTAATAGATGGGTTCGAATCTACGGATAATGTGGTGAACAGACGGCACGTTTTTGCGTCCAACAAGTGGAACGTTATGGAAGTGGTAGTCTCATGGTCTGGGGTGGCATCTGCGTGGACGAGAAGACAGATCTGGCCATCATCGACGGAAATCTCACTGCACGTCGTTACCTGGATGAGGTTTTGTGGCCTATGGTACTACCTTCCCGACACCAACGGACCCTGTTTCAGCAGGACAACGCCACCCCTCGCACAGCTCGAGTCACTAGCGACTTTCTGAACGCCAACAACGTGACGTATTACAGTGGCCAGCCAGATCACCTCACCTGTCGCCCAAAGAGCACCTCTGGGACCAACTTGGACGCAGGATTCGGAAACAGCCGCCATTGACGAGGGATGCCTTGGCAATTGCCCAGCAGGAAGAATGGCGTAGGATTCCTAATCAGGATGTCAGGAGATTCGTGTACTCAGTTCGACGTCGTGTTAGGGCCTTCATCGCTGACGGAGGGGGTCACATCCGATACTGATCCATGTGTGTAGCAAGGGACTTTAGAAGAGATCCTAGTCAATTCTGCGGTTGTGATCGAATACTGGACAGTGCACACAGCATGATAAACGTGTCTGCAGAACTTTAAGTACATGGTTTTTGATCTTGTCAATTTCAAGTACCGTTTTTCAATAATAGTTAACATAATAAAACATCATCTGTTTTAAACCAGAAAATTGTTTGGTGGCGTTTCTTTTGTCCGTTAGCTTATATACTTGTCTTTCGAGGCGAACTCATTGATTGGTTCATGTAACCCGACGGTCTGGACGTTGCTCACTATATCAATCACTGGGTTAGCTGTCGCCACTTTGCCGCGTTAAACTAAAAGCAAAAAAGGAACCCATATATTTTCTCAGAGAAAGAGGTTATGGGTAATATCTAGAATAACCTACTGGCAAATGTATTACCCATTACACCCCACACCCCTCCCCCACCCCACCCCACTCCCCACCCCCCGCCTCCCGAAATAATTAAAAGTTCCTTGCTCGGGATTTACAACACTAATTCACTTGCAATATAATCCGTAGTTGCTCGGAACGTATGTACATATTCACTGACAGCCCACGGAGCAGATTAGGTCCCTGGGGACTTGGGCCAGAAAACTATCATAGCACGGAGTTAACGGTAGCTCCCATAGTTTAACATAGACTTGTATGATAATGTTACAATCGATATGCCATGTTCAATGGACTTCACTGTCGATATGGGTGTCGTTGTACAAAGCGATTTTAGCGCTTAGGTGATCTTAACTCCCATTCCTTAACATCAGCTTACGACAGTCGAAGCACCAAGGTGATCGTAACGCCCATACCGTAACATCAACTTACGACAGTCGTAGGGCTAAGGTGAGCGTGACGCCCATACCTTAACATCAACTTACGACAGTCGTAGCGCTAAGGTGAGCGTGACGCCCATACCTTAACATCAACTTACGACAGTCGTAGCGCTGAGGTGATCGTAACGCCCATACCTTAACATCAACTTACGACAGTCGTAGCGCTGAGGTGATCGTAACTCCCATACCTTAACATCAACTTACGACAGTCGTAGTGCTAAGGTGATCGTGACGCCCATACCGTAACATCAACTTACGACAGTCGTAGTGCTAAGGTGATCGTAACGCCCATACCTTAACATCAACTTACGACAGTCGTAGTGCTAAGGTGATCGTGACGTACATACCTTAACATCAACTTACGACAGTCGTAGCGCTAAGGGGATCGTAACGCCCATACCTTAACATCAACGTACGACTGTCGTAGCCCTGAGGTTGTTTTGTACTATGACAAATAGGTGGACACACTGTTCGATCTGACCATTGCTCAGGGACTACAGTTTACAGGCCGCAATGATAAAGGTGAGGTGAAATGGGGTTTAACGTCGCGTCCAAGATTATTGTACTTATATAGCGACGTGCATGTACGTGTGTGTGTGTGGCTGCTTGTACTAGTCCGGACTGATGCCGATTTATAGTGCTAGCCCACTGAGATACCATGCCGCAGTTTAACATGAATACCCCACTCAGACACAGTATACTGACTCGAGCAGACCAGTCCTTGTTTTAGCCCCTTAATGCCGAGCGCCAGACAGGGTAACAACAAGTACGATCTTTTAACGTCTTTTGGTATGACGCGGCCGGGGCCAGTGATAAAAAGGAATAATTCTTTGATTGTGTCTATTTATTAATTGCGGCTTTGTACAACATTCTTGTCACATAGGATGGGATGGGGTGGGATGGGGTGGGATGGAGGGGAAGAGTTGGGGATGGTCTGAGTACAGTAAGACAGGATCTAACCATCCATTATCACTAATACAAGTGTTTATTTAGATGTATCGATCTGATTAGATATACGTTTGGGTGGCTGGACTGATCTATCGTCACAGGCGTGGGTATTGCGTATCATTGTGTTGAAAGGCGTGATGAAGTGCTCCGTCCAAACAATTCACATCCATATACATGTATGTCAATTGCTATTTTTTTAATAACTCGTGAAGTCCTTTAAGAAGTGCTGTGTTCGCGTCTGGTTTGTTTCAAAACTGACAGTGTCACACCAAACGTCAAACTGCTTAACTTTGGAATTGTGCTAATTGCAAAGAGGCCTCCTTGCGCGTGAGTGAGTGAGTGAGTTTGGTTTTACGCCGCTTTTAGCAATATTCCAGCAATATCACGGCGGGGGACACCAGAAATGGGCGTCTGTCGATAGAATGGACATGGAATACATTGTATATTCGAGGATGGATTGCAGTGAGTGAGTATGATTTTACGCCACTTTTAGCAATATTCCAGCAACATCACGGCAGGGGACACCGGACATGGGTTTCAAACATTGTAGCCATGTAGAATCGAACCCGGGTCTTCGGCGTGACGAGCGAACGCTTTAACCACTAGGCTACATGAACCCCCCCCCCCCCCCCCCCCCCCCCTTGCGCGTAAGGTGAGGTGAGTTGAGGTGAGGTGAGGTGAGGTGGAGTTTAACATCACGTTGGAGTTTATTGTACTTACATAGCGAAGTAGCGATAGTTCCTCTGTACTTCATGTTTGTCGGGTCGGGGAATCTTGTGTCATCATACCCCCAATGGGTTGGATCTGTACTCCTGCTCTCAGTCACTGGTTTTCCTGGTAAGACTTGATTATTTACAGACCCCCGTGACATAACTTACTGCGGCGTTAAACACCATTCACTCACTTCCCCGGATGAAAGGGAGACAGGGAGACGAATATGTTTTAAAATATATAACTCCGACGTTGAGTTGGGGACACAGAATCGATAAGGTCACCATAGCTCTACTGCTGAACGTAAGAGGCGACTACATTGGATACGGTGGTCAGACTCGATGGCTTGGTTGATTGCGTGCAATCGTACCCCGACGTACCCCGTTGCTCATTACATCAACCATTGGTTTGTCTTACTGAGACTCTTTTACACGTCGTATTCATACAACTGAAACATTGTGACTGTCCTTTGTGTCCTTTAACCGTGAAAATCCCATAATCATTAGTTCTTATTCAATATGCTCCTTAGCCAGTCAACATCAAACCCGCGCCCAAAGGCTTAACGTGGTAAACTCGTCAGTGGCTGACCATTCAATATTGTCGGGGAGGGCTGGTATATTTTTAAGTAGAAGAATTTTCCAGCAATAAATGGACAACTATTTTTTTACGTCGGGATTTAAAACATAACACTTGCTTGACTTTGCGTCCTGAAAATAATTGGCCAGCTCTTTCTTGTGTTTGCCAAGGAGAAGTGACGGAAAAAAAATAACAATAATCCTCCTCCCCGCCTTCCTTCTCCCAGAATATTACATGAACTGTGCATGAGTTACCCTGGGCTTTCCTCCCACATGCTGACCATGACTCGTCGTGATGTAGATGTGATAATGCCAATCAGCAGAGTCTGGCACAACTAAGGTAGGCAACTCTTGCGGGTGATCCTGATGAACGGTGATATCTGAACTAAAAATTCCAAGAATGAAAGTCTTTATAACCGTTGTTATGATCCATGTAATGTTGATATGTTGTTGTAATGTGAGTTTGGGATATGAAGAAGTATTGCGTCCCTTAGCCGTGCCAGGATCCTCTAGTATTGGGTTCGAATCCCCAATTCGCCCGATTATGATCCTTGTCAGCTGAGCACCTTACCAGTGTGTTTCTCCGAAGATGTTTCTTGAATAATCACCAACCATCGCTGTGAAAGGGATCGAGGGGTGGGTTGGGTGTATTCAAATCTCAGGGAAGACAGTACTATTATAACAGAAAACATTTAGGCTATTCACATATCTTTATTCATACAAGAGGCATCTATTTACCAATGGAAATCTGCATGGCGAGAGCCTTCTTGTAAACCTGAAATAATGAAGATTATACCAATTTAGAACTGACACATAGAATATACTAAGTTGGAGCACGACGGTTAAACCCGGTGACACGCATCCAGAGAGGCACAGAGCCTGGCAACCCGATCCCTGATTTCGTCGACTGGTAGTGACGACAATCATGAGGTGCTGCACACCCAAGGAGGAAACTAATGGTGGGGTAGCCTAGTGGTTAAAGGGTTCGCTCGTGACGCGGAAGGGCCATTTTCGATTCCTCACAAAAGTACAATTATATTTAAAGTCCATTTCCGCCGTGATGTTGCTGGAATATTGCTAAAAAGCGCATAACCCTTCTCACTCACTCACAGGGACTCCCGTTAGAGATCATGTTTAAACGCAGCAACGAGTGCAACTTAAAATGTACCCAGAACAATTATGAAATTTCAAACACAATTTGGTATAACAGCTTCGAAGAGGGGCAAAATAATTAATGTTTGTTTGTTGTTTAAGCCGCACTCAGCAATATTCCAGCTGTATGACGACGGTCTGTAAATAATCGAGTCTGGACCATACAAACCAATGTTTGACATCATGAACATCGATGCACACAATTGGGATACGATGACATGCATCAACCAAGTCAGCGTGCCTGACCACTAGATCCCACGAGTGGGTTGCGAAAAGCATTAGTTGCTCAAGACCAATTCTAACTCGGATATTCACGGGTCACACTTCTATTGCTAATCATTTAAGCTTGCATACATACATCGGTATAGTGCGTGATAAACTCTTCCTCCGTGACATTGCCGTCTCCTGCAACAAGTAGGCCACGAATATTATGTATATGACTGACCTGGCTATCCCATCCAGATATTGTACATTTATTAGTCAGTTAGAAAGGTATCATAGCTGGTGACATAAACGACATAATACATTTAACATTCAAAGGTATATCAATTGCTGATATCTTCCTGGCAAAGTCCCTGCAGTACATGAAACTGTTTTCTTTTGAAACCAGTGTGTCATCATTGGTTTGGTTCATGGCCAATTTGTACAGTTTTCAGTTATATCACAGCGTGTCAGCTTCATGTGTGCGATCAGCCCAAAGTGATGTACGGGCACTGGAACGATGCTGACAGACGGCTAATCTGTAATCTCGAAACCCGAAACTACATGACTTTTTCCACATTGCCGCAGTACGTTTTCAAGACGGACTCATGACGTTTTCCAGATTGACTCATGACGTTTTCCAGATTGACACATGACGTTTTCAAGACGGATGGGGACCTTCTCCCAATTAACGCTTGATCCTTTCCATTTTGACATTTTGACACATGACCAAATCGACACATGACTATTTATTGGCGAACACATTAAGATTTACGCTTGTGGAAGGTATATGTGCTTGTGGGTGTTGTGGGATATCACAGAGTTTATTCTCATACTTACACATTTGTTGTATATCCCTTTTAAAATACAATTTATTCCATAATAATATATAAAATACTTTATCATTACATACTACATAGTCTTACAGGACGAGATACAGGAGATACTACATGTTGTTTGACGACATACCACATGTTTTGTTTGTTTGTTGTTTAGCGCCGCACTCGGCAATATTCCAGCTATAAGACGGTGGTCTGTAAATAATCGAGTCTGAATCCAGTATCGATGTTCGCAAATGTGATACGATGAAATGCATCGACCAAGTCTGACCACCCGATCCCGTTAGTCGCCTCTTACGGCAAGCATGGGTTCCTGAAGACCTATTCTACCCCGGATCTTCACGGGTCACACACCGCATGTTGTTTTAGGACATACCGTTGCCGTCGAAGCTGTTGAGGATGGCGGGCACTTCTGTTTTGTTTATAACGCCGTCGGTGTTAGGGTCTAGGAGGGAGAAGAACGTGGCTGCTCCTGCTCCCGCGTCTCCAGTTGCATTCTGGTATTCCGCCACCGGCAACTGGCCGTCCTCTGGGTATGCAAAAGCGGACACGTCAGGCATGACAGCATATAGCAGCCAATATTTCATAAATATCAGGACAGGGATTATCGACAACGTCTCTCAAACATCCATCCAATGAGGAATCGAAGCGGGTCTTTGGCTGGATGAGAGCGCATGCTTGGACCAAATGATTACCCAGTATGGGTTTAAGTAGCTTGTAGTAATATTCCATGGATATTACTTTGGGACGCTTGGAACGGGGTTTATCATAACACATTCTGCCTATCTTGCGATTCTAGCGGGTGGCTTCGTAACGAACCAATTTCGTCTGTATGATGTTACTTGGTAGCAATGAGATTGTAGCACAACGAAGACCAGGTGGTTTCGAGAGAAGAAACGACGGCGTATGTAACGGGGGGAGTCATAATATTGCCGCGTCTTTATCTACTATTATCTACTGATTTATTTCTCCTTCAACGTAAGTTTATGTCGCATTACAGTGTGTTCTAGAAATCTCGGTTAATTACGCATCACACAAAATTAAGGGGGCAAATGGAGGATTTTAGTTCACCGATTCAAAAAATTAAATGTCTGAAGAGTGCGAAGAAGAGTACGAGTAAGTTTATTTACGTGAAGAGTGTCAAGCCAACAATTTGTACCTGAACTGAAAACATTCTTCTGTATTTTCCGTTGCAAAAATAACAGATTCGGGTCCGACAACGCTTTTTCTTGATAAATGTCATACAGAAAAAAACCCATTAATCTACATGTTAATTATGTATCATATTTTCAGTTAGTACAATTGTGAATTTAGGTTAAAGATTTTCGAAAGCCAAACGCCGATATATAATACTCAAAAGGAGTTAAGGACCACCCGATTTATCTTATCACTATGATCAACCTGTCACGCCATGGCAGCTATAGTACGGTGAAAGGATCGGGTGATCCTTAACTTCTTCTGAGTAGTATATCTATCCACACATAATCAAAACAATTTTCAGACATGGATAGATTGTGTAACGAGTTGATTCTAAAGTTGGAACGCGACGGTTAACCCAGAAATCGGTACGTACAGAACTAAATTGTGAAATTAATGAAGTAAGAATTAACAAATAATATTGAAACACATTTTGGTTTACAATAATAAAAAACAATATAATAGGTCAAACATGTGGCAGCAGTAAAGAACAGTCCCTAAGTCAGACTTGAGTGCGCTCTAGAATGTGCAGCTGCATGTATGTCTTGAATGAAGCATGTGCTCCGATCTTGAGTCCGGGAAACAGTGTTTGAAGAAAGCACAAATATCGGCATCCCGTCCGCACTGGAAGCACTGCGACTAGATAAGTCGCTAGAGAAGTAGGAGGCCTCGAATCGCCCTGGTCTCGCTCTTTAATTAGTGCAGCCACCCTTCTAGGAACTGTTACCTCAAGAACATACGTGAACAAAGGCGGGTAACTCTCAAGTACTGTGGTTGGCATACCGTCCAAAAAAACTGTGGAAACGGCACTTGACATGTTAAGAGCTCTTCTCTCTGCTGCCACTATCACAAGAAATAAATTGACCATATCTACTGTCAAATGACAATTGTTTCTACATACTGTTCAGATCGAACGAGTCGAATTTGGCTTGGAATTCGGAGAGGTCGGCTATCTTATTGTTGTTAGTGTCAACATTACGTTCGAAGAACTTGGCGTACTGGTCGTGGAAGCTTCTGCAAGCGATAAAAAAACATGTTAGTCTTTGATTACAGACATCAAACAATTCATTTATTCTTATAAGGACACCACAGAGTTATGTCCCTTAGGCGTTCGAGAATCCGATGATCGTGGGTCCAAATTCCAGATAAGTTCTGATTATGGTTCTTTATTTGTCAGCACCAAACCCATGTTTATGGGCTTCACCAAAGTTATAAACGTCTCAGACCTGCACTTTCCTCCCATATTAAACCAACACATTGCGATTTAACTGAAATACTGATATACCGTGCCGTAGTTTAACATGAATACCCCACTCAGACACAGTATACTGCCTCTGTGCCGACCAGTCCTTGTTGTAGTCCCTTAATGCCGAGCGCCAGACAGGGTAACAACAAGTTACATCTTTTGGTATCGAATCCTATATACCTAAATATTGCATGGCGACGGTATTGACATACACTCCTGCTAATAAAATGAACCATGAAACTTGTACTTTAGAAATTTGAAGGCAGATGAATACTTTTATCAGGGTCATATTTTAGAGATGTTACGTCAGCTTTATGAAATGACAGAAATACCCTTGTCCAGCGCACAGACCGACGAACGTTAAGCAGAGGAGAAGCAGCATAGTTGTGTCTGAGAAATCTGTGTCTGTGAGAAGATAAAGATATAGATAACATCATCAAAACGCTTTCCATGATCACACAATATTTACATCGGAATAAATGCTTTAATATGACGCTTGTGCAAAGTTGAGACCTATGCCCGGAGACGAAAAGGTAAAATCAGGTATTTTAGCCCAGTGTTTTCCCATTTTAATATAACCTTTCTTGGGATACGATGGCATGCATCAACCAAGTCAGCGAGCCTTACCGACCCGATCCCGTTAGTCGCCTCTTTACGGCACGCATGGGTTTCTGAAGATATTCTCACCTGGATCTTCACGGGTCAAATATGATAAGAACAACTCTGGGCCCACAAGAAATATTAATGAAAAGTACATTATGTTCACTCGACTGAAAACTCGTCTGCTTAAACTGAAGTTTAAAATAAAATAGTCTAAAATAAAAATCAACAAGGCAGAATTTCAAGAGAAAACACTGAAAATTGTTCATGCCCTAAGGTGATATTTTTACGCAGGTAAAATATCTTTGTACTCATTTACAAACTTGTCCTGATTTCTAAAAGTTTTGTTCTGTTCTTATGGGCATATCTTGCCAAACAGGTTTCTAGAAAGCCTTGTACTTTGCTCCACATGGGAAGGCGAAAACATAACCCAAAAGCACGTGTAACAACAAGTACCAACTTTTAACGCATATTTGGAATGACGCGATCGGGGATTGAACCCCTGACCTCTCCGTTCTCCGGGCAGTCGCTCTCAGCTTGGGTCAAAGCTTCCTACTGTTTACATATTAGAATATTAGAAAGTCTTAAACTCGGGCGTTTGGGCACACCATGGCCTCACCTGTACATTTGGTTTTGTTATATGATAAAAATACTCACGTGATGAAAAAAACAAAACTAAGTGTAATCCTCACACGTGAATGAGACATGGATGAAGACTGAAAACATTCATGACGATTTCTAAAAGTTTTGTTCTGTTCTTAAATGTGCATATCTTGCCTTGCAGGGTTCCAGTAAGCCTTGTACTTTGCTCCACATGGGAAGGCGAAACACAATCCAAAAGCACGTGACCCACGAGAAAGGCACGGCCTGGACGTACAACACGTGTGTATGGTGCATGAGATTATGATTGGGCAGTGTGTGGACTGGTACGAAATGGAGACAAGAGGTGGTTAGGTGCATCGTGGCGTTCAAGGTTATTGCAATTTCATAGCGTCGTGCATGCATGTATGTGCGTGCGTGCGTGCGTGCGTGCGTGTATACGTGGCTCCTTATGCAAACGTCAGTTTTATAGTATTAGCCCGGGGAGATGCCATGCCGCAGCCGATTGAGATGACATGGATACCCCGCTCAGACACAGTATACTGGTGTCCTTGTTTTATGCTCTCAATGCCGAGCGCCGGCCACTGTAACAACAAGTACCAACTTATAACGCATATTTGGAATGATGCGGTCGGGGACTGAACCCCTGACCTTTCCGTTCTCCGGGCAGTCGCTCTATCCACTGCACCAGGTAGGCTGTCAGCCGAGGTGTGAAGATGTTGAGGAAGTCGGGTATGTTCCAGGTCGTCACGGCGGTGATGACACAGCTTGGTCACATTTTGTATCTTTCCGATCCTTATCAGTCGGCTATGACGTAACCATGGCTTACTGGGGCTAATTCGGCCCCTGAATCTGTGCGGGGTTCATCGGCCAATGTGTGTTTGTTGTTTAACTCAGCAATATTCAAGCTATATGACGGCGGTCTGTAAATAATCGAATCCGGACCAGACAATCCAGTGTTTAATATCATGAGCATCGATCTACGCAATTGGAAAACGATGAAATGTATTAACCAAGTCAGCGAGCCTGACCACCCAATCCCGTTAGTCGCCCCTTACGACAAGCATAGTCGCCTTTTACGGCAAGCATGGGCTGCTGAAGACCTATTCTATTATGCAGGATTGAAGTGAATGGCTTACCTGTTGCGTAACGTTTTCACAAATGAAGCAGGCGATGTGACTCTGAGTTTCTAACCAGATGTTTGGTGACGTGGTTGTCCTTATCAGCCAGATTACAAGTGGTCCCTAGGTGAAGATCATGTTACCGCTTGGTGCAAACTTTACCTTTTCCATATTTCCTATCATATTACTGTTAGTATTGAGCAATACCCAAAACACTAACAGTTTTAAAGAACTATCTCTTTGGCTTCTGGGTTTGAATAGATAACAAATGAAGGTCGTAGGAGGCGACTTAATGGACCTGATGGTCAGACTCAGTGACTTGGTCATAGTGTGTCATCGTACCCCAAAAGCGTGGATCTTTGCTCATAATATCAATCACTGTGTTGTCTGACCCATAGGCGATTATTTACAGAATGCCGTCATATAATTGGAAGATAACCGAGTGCTTTGACCAACAACAAACAAACAATGCCTGTATGTTATATGTATATATGGTCCATTTTGTGTTTGGTATAAAACAAGCACTGCAATACAACCTGTTCATTGACACATATATGCATGCATATGGATGTGGCATTTCTCTTTATTCTAGCAGAACCGTGAATATCCGAGTTAGAGAAATGTGAACTACTTGTCGGAAGGGGCCACTTACGGGATCGGGTGGTCAGTCTCTCTTTGTTGATGCATGTCATCGTATCCCAATAAAGTAGCTCGATGCTCATGATTTCAGTCACTGGATTGTGTGGTCCAGATTCAATTATTTACAGACCGACGTCAATTAGCTGGAATATTGCTAAGTGTGGCGTTTGACAGCAAAAACCTAACAAACAAACAAACATTATTTTTGGAAAGTAAATGGGACAAACATTTTAAAAAGTTGTGCATGTACTAAACATCTATTTCGAAAGGAGTTTGACCATGTGTGTGTTTCCCAAGTGAAGTCATCATGAACTGGTCATATCATTCCGAGTGGAAAGCTCAGTCGGTGCACGTGCCTAATGACATTGTGGTGACAACTCGTGCAAAGCTATCATTAGAAGACACGCTCAAAGAGACCCCGCTTGTGGATAACAATGAACTGTCTACTGAACAGCTAATCGGGAATAAGTCTCCTGCGCCCGATGCTTGTCCTAAATAGTGACTTACACGGGTGATTTAAAGTACAGTAAACTACGGTTATAACGAACTCAAAGGGACCACTAATTTTAGTTTGTTATAATCGTAGTTTATATATAGCACATGTACAGCAAATGGTCGGGACAAAAACGATAAGTTCGTTATATCCGTCAGTATGTTATAAGCGTGTTCGTTATAAACGTAGTTTACTGCACTACAAAATAGGAAATATATATATATATATATATATATATATATATATATATATATATATATAACAACATTGAGGGATCCCATGTGAGTGAGTAATGTTTGACGCCGCGTTTAGCATTATTCCAACAATAACACTCAGGTTAGGTGTGTGTGGGTGTGTGTGTGTGTGTGTGTGTGTGTGTGTGTGTTGTAGTCAGGAACTTTAGATTAACACTAAGTCAAAATCAAGCAAACTAGACTCGGTTAGTTTGATCTAGACCTGCCTAGGCTTTTAGTAGAAACTGCACTTGTTTGAAATGTCAACAAAGTAAAATTCCGATTTTACACAGTGCATAATTTTCTCCTATTTGAGCTATTCATTCTTCTGTTCGTTGAATACATAGATTCAGCATTTTCAGACTTTAAATGGGAAGAGAATCGTAGGAAGAATTAGGGAATTAAAAATAGATACATTGCAATGATTTGATATTTTCAACAGGAATTGTCAAAGTTTCCGTCCTGTGTGACGCCATGACTGACACAAAATCACTCACTCTTTTGCACGCCGTATTCATACAACTGAAATATTGTGACTGTCCTTTGTGTCCTTTAGCCGTGAAAAACCCATGATCATTGGTTCTTATTCCATATTCACACGGATTATGCTCCTTGGCCAGTCAACCCCAAACTAAACCCGTGCCCGAAGGTTTCACGTGGTAAACTCCCCAGGGGAAGACCGTTTGCCCTGGGATATGTTTGCAGTGGTCATATTATCCAGCTACATGTACTTGACAACTGTTTTTTAATTGGGGATTTAAAACATAACACTTGCTTGACTTGGTGTCCTGAAAATAATTGTCCAGCTCTTTCTTGTGTATGCCAAGGAGCAGTGACAGAAAAAAGACTTAACAAACATCCTACTCCCCGCCTTCCTTCTCCCAGAATATTACATGAACTGTGCCTGAGTTACCCTGGGCTTTCCTCCCACATGCTGACCATGACTCGTCGTGATGTAGATGTGATAATGCCAATCAGCAGAGTCTGGCACAACTAAGGTAGGCAACTCTTGCGGGCGATCCTGATGAACGGTGATATCTGAACTAAAAAATCCCCAAATGAACATCCTTTTAACCGTTATTATTATCCATGTAATGTAGATATGTTGTTGTCGTGTGAGTTTGGGATATGAAGAAGAGTTACGTCCCTTAGCCGTGCCAGGATCCTCTGGTATTGGGTTCGAATCCCAAATTCGCCCCATTATGATCCTTGGGGTGTCAGCTTTGCACCTTACCAGTTTGTTTCACCGAAGATGTTGCTTTCCAACCATCGCTGTGAAAGGGATCGAGGGGTGGGTTTGGGGATTCAAATCTCAGGGAAGACAGTACTATTATAACAGAAAACATCTCGGCTATTCACATATCTTTATTCATACAAGGGACTTCTATTTACCAACGGAAATCTGCATGGCGAGAACCTTATTGTAAAGCTGAAATAATGAAGATTATACCAATTTAGAACTGACACATAGGACATACTAAGTTGGAGCACGACGGTAAAAACGAGTGATACATATACGGGAACACCGAAACCAAAGCGAGTTGCCCTCATAAAGGTGAAGAAACCGCAGTGGTTCTGCTATATCACTGTAGCGTGTACCTAATGGAGCCTGGACAACGGAAACCAGTGACTGACACCAGGAGCAACGATCAATGGGTCACGCCGACACGCATTCAGAGAGCCACAGAGCCTGGCGACCCGATCCCTGATTTCGTCGACTGGTAGTGACGACAATCATGAGGTGCTTCACACCCAAGGAGGAAACTAATGGTTAAAGTGTTCGCTCGTGACGTGGAAGGGCCATTTTCGATTCCTCACATAAGTACAATTATATTTAAAGTCCATTTCCGCCGTGATGTTGCTGGAATATGGCTATTAGTCGAAAACCCTTCTCACTCACTCACTCACACACAGAGGGACTCCCGTATATATCACGTTTAAACGCCGAAACGAGTGCAACTTAAAATTTACCCAGAATTATGAAATTTCAAACACATTCTGGTATAACAGCTTCGAAGTGGGGCAAAATAACAATGACATTATCCAGATTAAAAGTATATTAGTTTTGTGTTTGTTTGTTTGTTGTTTAAGCCGCACTCAGCAATATTCCAGCTACATGACGACGGTCTGTAAATAATCGAGTCTGGAGCATACAAACCAGTGTGTGATATCATGAGCATCGATCCACGCAATTGGGATACTATGTAATGCATCACCCATGTCAGCGAGCCTGACCACTAGATGCCGTGAGTCGCCTCTTACGACAAGTATGGGTTGCTGAAAACCAATTCTAACTCGGATATTCACGGGTCAAACTACTATTGCTAATCATTTAAGCTTGTATACGTACCTCGCCATAATGCTTGAGAAACTCTTCCTCCGTGACCTTGCCGTTTCCTGGAACAAGTTGGCCACAAAGAATATGTATACACATGCACAAAAGTTAAGCGCCACCCACCATATTTGTGAGCTGTTACTTTTGGCACTTAATGATGACTATTATAACGAGATGAATGATTGTTGTAAGCCGTATATGTAAACCTCATATGATGCAAATGTTGTCCCAAAACAAGTTTATCTTGTGTTCCAAAAGAATATGAGCAGAATGGAATTTTATAGAAGACCAGAAATTGAAGGATTAGAAAACATTGAAAAACTTTTTTTGTCATGTAACTGTCATGATATCAGCAGACCATATCAGGTGTCACATAGACACCCTAGAGAGTGCAGAGTCTATTGCAAGACAGAAACGTCAGTAACGTGTGTATGATCCACGGACATTGACCACAGCTTCAACCCTACGCCTCATACTCATTACATGTCGTTGAATGCATTCTTCATGAAGTGCGGCTTCAAGTCCAGCGAAATTTTGAACTGGGGGATCACGATGTCTGATTTTCCGGCCACGGATGTCCCAGAGATGCTCAATCGGATTAAGATCCGGACTACAGGCCGGCCAAGGAAGAGTGGCAATAGCTTTTTGACGCAAATAAGCCTAAACTTCCCGAGATCTGTGTGGTCTATCATTGTCGTCCATGTAAACAGGTCTTGTCTGAAGAGGATGGTTGTCAAAATGAGGGACTACCACTGGACGAAGAACAGCATCTTGGTATTGTTGGCCATTCAGGTTTCCACGAATTGTCACCAGCGGAAGTTTGCAGCCGAAGGAAAAACAACCCAATATCATGACAGACCCCCAGCCACATGCTAAGGTCTTCTGGATGTTCCTTGGAGCAAAACGAGTGTTACGTTGCCTCCAAACACGTATTCGACCATCAACAGTTCGTAGCAGCATTCGACACTCGTCAGACCAATGGATCCTTCTCCTGTTGGCCAAGTTCCATCGACTACGGGCACGACACCATATCAGACGATTCCGCATGTGCATCTCAGTTGAGGGCATTTTACTGGTCTCCTGGCGTTATAACCAGCTGCTCTGAGGCGACGCCTTACGGTCATCGTCGAGTGTCTCTAATGGGTAATCCACTGCAGTCTTAAATCTGTTGAAGTGGCAGATGGATTTCGTCTGACTATCCCGAAAAGACGTCTATCCTCTCTGTTAGAGCTCTTTCTTGGCCTACCAGACCTATTGACATCATTTGTTTGACCATGTTTGCCAATCAAACGAGTGATAACACTGTGATGATGACCCATTTGTCTTGCAATGGCCCTGCATGACATGTCAGCTTTTTCATGCCTATCACTTGCCATCTTTCAGCGTTCGTTAACTTTCTCCTCACCATGGCTGCTTTTCTACCTCTATTGGAAGGGGAATCTCACACAGGAGCAAATTGCAAATACGTGTCTGAAACTTGAATTTCACTATTTATAGGGTAGGGGAACTGCATGCGCAGCAACACGTGAAGCACGCTTTCCGTGTGGTATCTGGACAAATTTGGGTTCATGAAACCCTGGAAGCCTAATTCAGTCATACATCATCATATTTCGTATTTCTGATTCCCACACGTGAAATCAAGAGACTATGAATATGGTGGCGCTTAACTTTTGTGCATGTGTATATATGACTGACCTGGCTATCCCATCCAGGCATTCTACATTTATTAGTCAGTTAGAAAGGTATCATAGCTGGTGACATGAAGGAAATAATACATTTAATATTCAAATGTATTTTAACTGCTGACATCTCCCTGGCAAAGTCCCAGCAGTACATGAAACTGTTTTCTTTTGAAACCAGTGTGTCATCATTGGTTTGGTTTATGGCCACTTTTTAGTTTTCAGTTATATCACAGCGTGTCAGCTTCATGTGAGCGATCAGCCAAAGTGATGCACAGGCACTGGGACGATGCTGACAGACGGCTAATTTGTAATCTCGAAACCCGAAACTACATGACCTTTTCCACATTGCCGCAGCACGTTTTCAAGACGTATAGTGACGTTTTCCAGATTGACACATGACGTTTTCAAGACGGATAGTGACGATTTCCAGATTGACTTATGACGTTTTCCAGATTGACACATGACGATTTCCAGATTGACACATGACGTTTTCAAGACGGATAGTGACGTTTTCCAGATTGGCTCATGAAGTTTTCCAGATTGACACATGACGTTTTCAAGACGGATAGTGACGATTTCCAGATTGACTTATGACGTTTTCCAGATTGACACATGGCGTTTTCCAGATTGACACATGGCGTTTTCAAGACGTATAGTGACGTTTTCCAGATTGGCTCATGAAGTTTTCCAGATTGACACATGACGTTTTCAAGACCGATAGGGACATTCTCCCAATCGACGCATGATCTTTTCCACATTGACTAACATTGTTTTCACACTGACACATGACCAAATCGACACACGACTATTTATTGGCGAACACATTAAGATTTACGCTTGTGGAAGGTATATGTGTTTGTGGGTGTTGTGGGATATCATAGAGTATATTCTCATACTTACACATTTGTTGTATATCCCTATTAAAATACAATTTAGTCCGTAATAATATATAAAATACTTTATCATTTCATACTACATAGTCTTACAGGACAAGGACGAGATGACCAAGGAGATACTACATGTTGTTTGACGACATACCACATGTTTTGTTTGTTTGTTGTTTAACGCCGCACTCGGCAATATTCCAGCTATAAGACGGTGGTCTGTAAATAATCGAGTCTGAATCCAGTATCGATGTTGGATACGATGAAATGCATCAACCAAGTCTGACCAGCTATATGACGGCGGTCTGTATATAGTCGAGTTTGTACCAGACAGGCCACTGATTGACATTATGAGCATCGATCCACCCAATTTGGATACGATGACATGCATCAACCAAGTTAGTGAGTCTGACCACCCGATCCCGTTAGTCGCCTCTTTCGACAAACATAGTCGCCTTTTACGGCAAGCATGGATTCCTGAAGACCTATTCTACCCCGGATCTTCACGGGTCACACACCACATGTTGTTTTAGGACATACCGTTGACGTCGAAGCTGTTGAGGACGGCGGTCACTTCTGTTCTGTGTATAACGCCGTCGCTGTTAGGGTCTAGGAGGGCGAAGAACGCGGCTGGTCCTGCTCCAACGCCCCCAGTTGCCTTCTCGTATTCCGCCACTGGCACCTGGCCGTCCTCTGGGAAAGGAAAAGCGGACACGTCAGGGTTGACAGTATAGCAGCCAGTATTTCATAAATATCAGGACAAGGATTATCGGCAACGTCTTTCAAACATCCATCCAAATGGGGAATCGAAGCGGGTCTTTGGCAGGACGAGAACGCATGCTTGGACCAAATGATTACCCAGTATGGGTTTAAGTAGCTTGTAGTAATATTCCATGGATATTACTTTGGGACCCTTGGAAAGGGGTTTATTATAACACATTCTTGCGATTCTAGTGGGTGGCTTCATGACGAACCACTTTCGACTATATAATGTTACTTGGTAGCAAAAAGATAGTAGCACAACGAGGACCCTGGGAACGGGGTTTATCATAACAAATTCTGCCCGTCTTGCGATTCTCGCATTTGGCTTTGAAAAGAACCGATTTCTTCTGTATAATGTTACTTGGTAGCAATGCGATAGTAGCACAACGAAGACCTAGTGGTTTCGAGAGAAGAAACTACGGCGTATGTAACGGGGGGAGTAATAATATTGCCGCGTCTTTTATCTACCATCACCTACTGATTTATTTCTCCTTCGACGTAAGTTTATGTCACATACAGTGTGTTCTAGAAATCTCGGTCAAATACGCATAACGCAAAATTAATGGGGCTAATGGGGGATTTTGCTTCACTGCTTCAAAAAAATTAAATTTCTGAAGAGTACGAGTCAGTTTATTTACATGTAGAATGTCAAGCCAACAATTTTGGTTTGTAAAACCTGAGCTAAAAACATTCTCCTGTTTTTTTCCGTTGCAAAACTAACAGATTCTGGTCCGACAACGCTTTGTCTTGATAAATGTCACATAGAATAAACATTAATCTACATGTTAATCATGTATCATATTTTCATTTAGTACAATTGTGAATTTAGGTTAAAGTTCTTGGAAAGCAAGTTGGCATACCGTCCAAAAAACTGTGGAAACGGCACTTGACATGTTAAGAGCTCTTCTCTCTGCTGCCACTAATTATCACAAGAAATATATTTACCATATCTACTGTCACATGAAAATTGTTTCTACATACTGTTCAGATCGTAGGAGTCGAAGATGGCCTGGAATTCGGAGAGGTCGGCTTTCTTATTGTTGTTAGTGTCAACTTTACTCTCAAAGACCTTGGCGTACTGGTCGTGGAAGTTTCTGCAAGCAATAAAAACATGTTAGTCTTTGATTACAGACATCAAACAATCAATTTATTCGTATCGGGACACCACAGGTGTCCTAATTATGTCCCTGTTCAGAGTTATGTCCCTTAGGTGTTCAAGAATCCGATGATCGTGGGTCTGAATCCCAGATTAGTTCTGATTATGGTTCTTGCTTTGTCAGCACCAAACCCGTGTTCATGGGTTTCACCAAAGTTATAAACGTCTCAGACTTGCACTTTCCTCCCATATTAAGCCAACACATTGTGATATAACTTAAATACTGTTTAATACGTTGTTAACCCAATTTCACTCGCAACCTACGAGCCGCGGATCATCGCACGGTACGCCATCTCGATTGACACAACTTTATATAATCTGCATTGCATTTGAATGTTTGAAAAAACTTTTCTTTCGGCTTGACGCAACCGTTACCCGTGAAACGAACAGAGGCGAGGTGTGGGGTGATTATTGCGTGCGTACGTGTGCGCGCGGCTACTTATACTTGTCCGGACTAACGCCCATTTTACAGTGCTAGCTCACTGATATACCGTGCCGTAGTTTAACATGAATACCCGACTCAGACACAGTATACTGACTCTGTGCCGACCAGTCCTTGTTGTAGTCCCTTAATGCCAAGCGCCAGACAGGGTAACAACAAGGTCCATCTTTGTACGTCTTTCGGTATGACGGGGCCGGGGATCGAACCCATTTTACCTAAATATTGCATTGCGACGGTAATCATAAAATCTTCTTCTAATAAAATGAACCTTGAAACTTTAACCTTTGAACTTTGAAGGCAGATGAATACTTTTATCAGGGTCATATTTTAGAGATGTTACGTCAGCTTTATGAAATGACAGAAATACCCTTGTCCAGCGCACAGACCGACGAACGTTAAGCAGAGGAGAAGCAGCATAGTTGTGTCTGTGAGAAATCTGTGTCTGTGAGAAGATATAGATATAGATAACATCATCAAAACACTTTCCATGATCACACAATAATTACATCGGAATAAATGCTTTAATATGACGCTTGTGCAAATTTGAGACCTATGCCCGGAGAGGAAAAGGTGAAATCAGGTATTTTAGCCCAGTGTTTTCCCATTTTAAACCTTCCAAAACAAGCATGCCTTGCAGAGTATAAAAATGGTAAGATTTGTTTTTTTTGTTTAACGCTGCACTTAGCAATATTCCAGCTATATGACGGAGTTTTGTAAATAATCGAGTCTGGTCCACACAATCATGTGTCATTGTCATCATGATCATCGATCTACGCAATTGGAAAACGATGACATGTATCAACCAAAACAGCGAGCCTGACCACCATATCCCGTTAGTCGCCTCTTGCGACAAGCAGAGTCGCCTTTTACAGCAAGCAAGGGCTGCTGAAGACCTATTCTATTATGCTAGTTTGAAGTCAATGGCTTACCTTTTGTGTAACGTATTCACAAATGAAGTAGGCGATGTGACGAGGCAAGTTTTTAACCAGATGTTTGGTCACGAGGTTGTTTTTATCAGCCAGATTACAAGTGGTCCCTTCCCTAGGTAAAGGTCATGTTACCACTTGGTGCAAACTTTACCTTTCCATATTTCATATCATATTCCTGTTCGTATTGAGCCATACTCAGAGTACTAATAGTTTTAAAGAACTATTTCTTTGGCTTCTGGGTTTGAATAGATAACAAATGAAGGTCGTAGGAGGCGACTTAATGGGCCTGCTGGTCAGACTCGGTGACTTGGTCATAGTGTCTCATCGTACCCCCACAGCGTGGATCTTTGCTCATAATATCAATCACTGTGTTGTCTGACCCATAGGCGATTATTTACAGAATGCCGTCATATAATTGGAATATATCCGAGTGCTTTGACCAACAACAAACAAACAATGCCTGTATGTTATATGTATATATGGTCCATTTTGTGTTTGGTATAAAACAAGCACTGCAATACAACCTGTTCATTGACACATATATGCATGCATATGGATGTGGCATTTCTCTTTATTCTAGCAGAACCGTGAATATCCGAGTTAGAGAAAATTGTGAACCACTTGTCGTAAGAGGCTACTTACGGGATCGGGTGGTCAGTCTCTCTTTGTTGATGCAAGTCATCGTATCCCAATTACGTTGCTCGATGCTCATGATTTCAGTCACTGGATTGTCTGGTCCAGATTCAATAATTTACTGGAATATTGCTAAGTGTGGCGTTTAACAGCAAAAACTAAACAAACAAACAAACATTTTTAGAAAGTAAACAGGGATAAACATTTTAAAAAGTTGTGCATTTACTATATATCTATTGCGAAAGGAGTTTGACCATGTGTGTGTTTCCCATGTGAAGTCATCATGAACTGGTCAAATCTAGAGTGTACTGGTCCGAGTGGAAAGTTCAGTCGGTGCCTAATGACATTGTGTTGACAACTGGTGAAGAGCTATCATTTGAAGACACACTCAAAGAAACCCGCTTGTGGATAACAATGAGCTGTCTACTGAGCAACCAATCGTGATTCCGGGTCGGAATAAGTCTCCTGCGCCCGATGCTTGAGGGATCACTCATGTGAGTGAGTAATGTTTTACGCCGCTTTTAGCAATATTCCAACAATATCACGCAGGAGGACACCTGAAATACAGTTCATACGTCGCACCCATGTGCAGATTCGAACGCCTTTCCGTGGCGACGATCGAACGCTTAATAAACAACGGGGGGTAGGGGTAGTGGTAGTCAGGCTTTGTTATAGATTATTGCGTGTTATAGCATCTCGGCGGCTTTAATCGTTGCGTATGCTTTCAAGCACTGGATTGCCCTGTCCACACTTTATTCAGGTCCTCATGATTTAGCTGGAACTTTAGATTAATACTGAGTCAATCAAAACATGTCTTTAAATTTTTTTTTCTTCGAAACAACCTTTCCTCTTCTGTGGGAATCAAGCAAACTAGACTCGGTTAGTTTGATCTAGACCTGCCTTGGCTTTTAGTAAAAGAAAATACCTACACAATATAAATTCCACAGCCAAGGCACAGGACTACTGGAACACTTACATTAACATAAACAGAACCTGAAAAAAATCAAAACTATTGGAACGCTGAATGGCAGAACGTATCAACTTCTTGCCGTCCTTCGTGCTCTAGACTTATATACTGAACCAAATTAAAAACTTGCAGACGGGAACGTCCGTAGCTGAAGTCGCAAGGACGATGGGTTGTAGTCGACGGACTGTATGATTTACAGACGCGTCTACAGGAAACGGGTACCACCGCTGATCGCCCTCGACCAGGTCGACCACGTGTGACGTCACATGCAGAGGATCCTTAGATTGTCTTACATCACCTCCGTAACCGATTTCTGACGGCTACATCAACCAGAAATGAACTGTTTATGGGTAGACTGAGTGCGCAAACTGTTGGAAACCGTCTGAGAACTGCTCACCTTCAAGCACGACGGCCATACTGCGGGCCTATTCTGACTCAATTACACAGACGTCAACGTCAATTGTGGGCACAGCGACACTTACGATGGACTCAGAGGAATTGGAATCAAGTCGGCTTCAGTGATGAATCCCGATTTAATCTTCGATTTGCTGATGGTAGGGCGAGAGTGTGGAGGCGCCGCCATTAACGTTACGCCCAGTGTTGTGTACAGGAAGTTGACAGATTTCGAGGCGGAAGTGTCATGGTGTGGTGTGCTGCTGCAGACCGCGACCAGGTACTGGCACCAGAACTTCTGCCTTTTCTTCAATTGTAGATTGATTAAATAAACGCCCAAAGTATTCCATCCATTCTTTCGAATCTATGGGATTATAGTTACTTTGCGTATTCTGCAAGTCCTTCATATTGTTACAGAATGTCTTTGAATCAGTAGTTTGCTCCAGTGTGTTATGTTTACTGTTCATGTAATCAACTTGTTTTTTTTTCTACAAATAGTCTTATATTCACTCCTAATTTGATAATAATTCAGAAAACTTTCATTGTCTTTAGTTTATAAAATGTATTAAGTGCACGACAGCGTTCGTATTTCATTAACAGTCATCATCATGTCACGAGTTTTTTGTTTTACAAATATACTACTCAAAATTTGATAAGGATCACTAGGTGATATGTGTGTAAGTTACCACAAACATAACAAAAGACATGACTCTGACTCAGAAACGTGTTTAATCATGTTATGAATGAAAATTCATGAACGGCATGAACTTGTATCAATATGGAATGTTTGAAATCTGCAAACACCAAAAGGCATTTCATTAAAAAATGTTAACAGCAAACAAGAGAAAGAATTACACAGTTATGAGGGATAGTCCATCATTACACTTAGTCGATGAAGTGTCAATATCGAGTATGACCTCCCCTTGCATCAATGACGGCCTGACAACGTCGAGATATGCTGTCAATAAGCACCCGGATGTTCCCAATGGGAAGGTTGTTCCACTCTTCCACGAGGGCATGTCCGAGCTCTGCCAAAGTCGTGGGTTGTGCTCTACGGCGTGAAAGGGCAACCTGCAGCATGTTCCAGACATGCTCAATCGGGTTCAAGTCCGGCGAGCGCGCTGGCCAATCCATGCAGACAATTGTCTCCTGCTCAAGGTACTGCTCAACCACCCTGGCGCGATGAGGACGGGCGTTATCATCCATCAGGATGAACTCAGGGCCAACAGCACCAGCGTAGGGTCTGACGTACTCATCGAGGATCTCATCCCGGTACCTCACCCCCGTCATTGTTCCTCTCTCCAGGACATGAAGATCTGTCCTTCCATCTCTGTTGATTCCACCCCAGACCATGATGGAACCACCACCATAACGGTCATGTTCACTGATGTTGGCATCATAGAAACGTTCACGTTGTCGTCGCCACACCCGCTGCCTCCTGTCTGTAAAGTCCAAACAATACCTGGACTCATCGATGAACAGAACTGGAACCCAATCGTTCCGTGTCCAAGTGACATGATCTTCAGCCCATTCCAATCGCTCCCGCCGGTGTCGAACAGTCAGGGGGATTCGGACACATGCCCTTCTCGAGTAGAGACCTGCATTGTGAAGACGATTCCGTATCGTCTGAGTGGACACATTCACCCCCGTGGCGTTCAGGAGGTCGTTACGTAGGCTGGTTGCTGTCCAGAAGGGATGACGTCGTGCCTGAAGAGCCACAAAATGATCTTGGCGTTGGGTTGTCGACCTCTGACGACCACCCCCATGTCGGTGTGCTGCTGTACCAAAATTTTGCTGTCGGGACCAGGCCCTGCTTACAACGCTCTGGCTGACGTTTAGTGCATTGGCAACGTCACGTTGTGAATAGCCAGCATCAAGCATTCCAATACATCTGCCCAGTTGTTCTGTCGTCAGGCGACGCCTTACACGTTGAGGGGGCATTGCGTAGATAAACGTAGTGTAAACACTCAATTGAGTTTACAGTTTCAGAATGAATCAGACACCGTTGCCTGATTGGAAATCGTGCAATGGTAGCAAAAGCATGAACTGTGATGTGAAACGCATTTCCCATGGCAAATTTTGAGTAGTATATGTTGATGATAGTTATTATCATTCCCATTTTTTTTGCACATACATGCTGCTGAAAGAATTGCCTCTGTAAATATTGATAGACTCTTGTCTATGTCAGTAAGTGCTTCTAAACTAGCTTTTTCCCGATTCGTTTCAAGTTCGGGCGATTCCATATTATGTATGAACTGTTCCTGCTTGTTATCCACCCAGGTGTATCGAACACGACAGTCTGTTGATTGCTTTTCCGCAGAACATTTTACTACAGGCGTTGTCATAGTTACAAAAAGATGTAGTGAGTCACATCGAGGCACAACCTAAAAATCACATATATCATTAAAAAAAGTCAGATGAGCATACAACATAATCTATGGTACTACAACCGTTAGGGCTGGCATAAGTATACTCTCCTGTTTGATAATCCGCACCTTGTCTACAACCATTCACTATGTGAATGTCTAATACTAAGCACAACTCAAGTAGGCTTGTTCCATTCATATTAACTACCTTATCGCAGGAATATCTTGGTTGGCAGAACCTTGGAAAATAATCTGAGTTACACCCATTAGTATCAAGAAATGGGAAAATATCATCTTCTAAAGGATCTACCTTTTCGCCTGTTCTTGCATTACGGTCTCCCATCAAAACAATAGGAATATTTGGATATTGCCGAAACAGTTCCAAAATATCATTTTGAAGTAATTCAACGCCATTCTGTTTTCCTTATTTTCATACCAGCTGGAACGTTCAGGATGTACATATGAAAAGACATACAGAATATCATCAGCCAAATTTAGCATTTCTCTTGAGAAAATAATACATATACTATGTTCAAAAGTAAAATATTAATGACAAGATAAGTCAAAGAGTTTCTTACTAAAACGATAATTCCCCTTATCAGGAAACTCGCCCATATTTAAAAAAAAGTCTTGTTGCAGGCACACTGTAGAACTGCAAATCAGAAAATATAGCATTGAAGGTTTTTTCTGTGGTCCAAGTTTTAAACAAAGCTATAATGTCAAAACTGGTAACAAAGGATAAAAAAATCATCATCACGTTTTTTATTTACAAGTCCGTCCACATTCCATGAAAGGAATGACACTTTGTCTTGTCTATCACTACACTCGGGTCCCTGGCCACGCCGCTATTTCCCAGTTCTTCCTCTCGAAATTGATCGTAGGGACGACCGCTGGTTATTGTCAGTGTTGATTCCTCTACCTATGGATCCTGAGCCCCTGCACACTGAACCTCTACCCATGATCTGATTAGGAGTTTTGTTGGTGGAGGCGGCTGTGTGGGCTGGGAACGAATTGGACTTAGCCTTGTCCTCGTTGTCCACAATGAATAGCCTACCTACCTTTTAGTTTCCGCGTTTGTTCTCCTGTCTGAGACGTTTCAGTTTGTCACGTTGATTTCTTGTCAGATCATTTGCAACCCCGATATTAGGCGTTTTGAGATCACCTGGCATCTTTAGAACATTAATTTAAATATAATTGCCGGCAAATCGGACAATTACTGGTCATGATTTACCGCTTACTCGTACCCGGAGACGGTGTCATCCCTAGTAACAGAGTCCAATAGTTCCAACACACTTTGTTTACAATCTTCAGCTGTTTCCTCCGTGAACTCTGAGATGCCACTTATGATGACATGTCCCGCCTACTATATGCCTCTAGCCTATCAACGGCCTCCATGACGCTGTTGAGACGCTCCCTCATCACGTGCATTTCGGAAATCTCCTCTTCTGTACTTTGCAGTCTGTCATCTACTGTCTTCTATCCCGTTGTAACGGGCTGTGAGGGATTCCAAATCAGATTTTATTTGCTTATTGTCTTCTCGAACTTCCGTTAAAGAACTCAGTGATTCAGACACTTGACTATTAGTGAGTGAGTGAGTTGGGTTTAACGCCGCTTTTAACGGTATTCCAGTTATATCACGGCGTGTCAGGTTAACGTGGGAGGAAAGCCCGAAGTGATGCAGGTCTCAGACGTTTACCACTTCAGTGAAACCCACGAGCACGGGTATGGTGCTGACAAACCTAGAAACATAATCGGGGTGAACCGGGATTCGAACCCACAATCATAGGTTTCTGGCGTGCCTGAGGGACGCAACTCTGCACAGCGAATCGCGGCGCCTTAGACGACTGGGCCACCCGTGCCCCCACTTGACTATTAACATCTTTACACATCACCTCTAGTGAATAGGATTTCTTTTCAATGGCTATCATCTGTTATGGCACATATGTCTTCCTTGTTTTCCTCCTTTTGCTACCGCCTCCGCCGTGGTTTAGTGGTAGAGCGTCCGCCCGGAGAGCGGAAGGTCCGGGGTTCGATCCCCGGCCGCGTCATACCAAAAGACGTTAAAGGATGGTACTTGTTGTTACCCTGTCTGGCGCTCGGCATTAAGGGGCTAAAACAAGGACTGGTCGGCTCGGAGTCAGTATACTGTGTCTGAGTGGGGTATTCATGTTAAACTGCGGCATGATATCTCAGTGGGCTAGCACTATAAATCGGCATCAGTCCGGACTAGTACAAGCAGCCACACAAACACACACACGCACATGCACGTCGCTAAATAAGTGCAATAATCTTGGACGCGACGTTAAATCCAATTTCAGCTCACCTCACCTCCTTTTGCGAAACAGTGCCATTATTTGTTCCTCCAGGGTCGGGCCTGGCTGCTTCTCAATATCACAAGAAAAGAACTCAAACATGGACAGATTGTTTGCGAGTTGATTCTCAAGTAGGAACGCGACGGTGAACCCAGAAATCGGGACGTATAGAACTAAATTGGTTTACAATCATAAAAGGCAACACAAGAGGTCAAATATGTTTTGTTTGTTTGTTGTTTAACGCCGCACTCAGCAATATTCCAGCTATATGGAGGCGGTCTGCAAAATAATCGAGTCTGGACCAGACAATACAGTGATTGACATCATGAGCATCGATCCACGCAACTAAGTCAGCGAGCCTGACCACCCGATCCCGTTTGTCGCCTCTTACAACAAGCATAGTCGCCTTTTAGGCAAGCACGGGTTGCCGAAAACCTAATCTACCCCGGATCTTCACGGGTCAAGTGGCAACACAAGTAGGAGGCCTCGAATCGCCCTTGGCTCGCTCTTATATACGTACAGCCACCCTTCTAGAAACTGTTACCTCACGAACATGCGTGAACAAAGGCGGGTAACTCAAGAACTCTTGTTGTCGCATACCGTCCAAAAAACTCTGGAAATGTCACTTGACATGTATAGAGCTCTTTTATCTGCTGCTACCAACAATTACCACATCTACTGACACATGACAATTGTTTCTACGTACTGCTTAGATCGTACGAGTCGAAGACGGCCTGGTATTCGGAGAGGTCGGCCATCTTATTGTTGTTAGTGTCAAACTGACGCTCGAAGTACACGGCGAAGTACATGCCGTATTCGTTTCTGAAAGCGATGAAAATATGTTATTCTTTTATTGCAGACATCGAACAATCCATGTACAGGTGTCACGATCGTCTAAGGCTGCAATTCGCTGTTCAGAGTTACGTCCCTTAGGCGTTAGAGAATCCGATGATCGTGGGTCTGAATCCCAGATTAGTTCTGATTATTATTCTTGGTTTGTCAGCACCATATCCGTTTCACCAAAGCGATAAACGTCTCAGACCTGCACTTTCCTCCCATATTAAGGCAACACATTGTGATATAACTGAAATACTGTTTGTCGTTAATACAGAGTGTCGTTAACCGAAACTACCTCTCAACCTGCCAGCGCTGATCCTTGCACGGTACGTTATCTCTGCCTTTGTACAAGTCGATTGACACAACTTATCATATTCAGCATTGCGTCCATTCGTGACCAACACGTGTTATTCCGGGACAAGCCGAATAGCGACTCGTGCCCCATTCGTCACCACTCGCCCCTTTCCGTAACCTGCAAGAAGACTCGTCCCCCTATCGATGAATGTTATGTGCGAAAATACGACAAACCAATCAGAATGCGCGTATTCGTCAAAGAATTCCTCAGAAACAATTTTTGATTTAACTTATGTCTTGCATCTAAAAATATACCCAAGACACAGTTAAATGTGGTCAATCATACTGTATAATTCTGCATGTCCCGATGTGCTTGAAATTGCATCTGAAATATATATAATATATGGGGAAATATATGTGAATCATTACTCAACGAGTTGACAATTGTTTTAGGTATGCCCCTTTGCGCTAAGACGGAACCCGGTCGCAAAAATGGCCATGAGATGGGCACGAGTCCGGCTTGTCCCGGAATAACACGAGTTGGTCACGAATGCTCGTGCCCCTCTCGTGGCCATTTTAACGGCTTGGTTCCGTCTAAGTGCAAACTAAGTCAGCGAGCCTGACCACCCGATCCCATTAGTCATCTCTTACGACAATCATAATCGCCTCTTACGGCAAGCATAGGTTGCTAAAGACCTATTCTACTCCGGATCTTCACGGGTAACATCTTTTGGTATGACCCATTATACCTAGATGTTGCATGACGACGGTAATCACAAAATCTTCTTATAAAATGAACCTCGAAAATTGAAATTGTTGAAATTTGAAGACGGATGAATACTTTGATTAGGGTCACATTTTAGAGATTTTACGTCAGCTTTATGAAGTCACAAAAATACCCAAGGCTTTGTCCAGCGCACAGACCGACGCACGTCAAGCAGAGGAGAAGCAGCATAGTTGTGTCTGTGAGAAATCAGTGTCTTTGAGAAGATATAGATATAGATAACATCATCAAAACACTTTCCATGATCACACAATAATTACATCGGAATAAATGCTTTAATGTGATGCTTGTGCAAAGTTGAGACCTATGCCCGGAGACGAAAGGGTAAAATCAGGTATTTTAGCCCAGTGTTTTCCCATTTTAAACCTTCCAAAACAAGCATGCCTTTCAGAGTATAAAAAAATGGTAAGATTTGTTTTTTGTTTAACGCTGCACTTAGCAATATTCCAGCTATATATGACTACAGTCTGTAAATAATCGAGTCGGGACCAGACAATCTAATGATTGACACCATGAGCATCGATCTACACAAATGGAATACTATGATATGCATCAACCAAGTCAGCGATCCTGACCACCCGATCCGTCTGTCGCCTCTTACGACAAGCACGGGTTGCTGAATACTAATTCTAACCTGAAATAGTCGCGTGACTCGTATGCCAATGAGTGAGCGAGGTAAACCTAAACGTCACATAAGCGATGTTTCAGCCATGTAACGGACGCTGAGACTCAAAATGGGAATGAAACAAAAAAAACAAAAATTGTTAGTTAAAATATAACGACCCACCATTTGATATTCTGTTGACCTGGAGTATTTTAATCTGTTCCCGAAACATCTAGTGTCCCTAAAGTATTAAAAAATTTAAAAAATCAAAAAGATCGTTCACTGCCAGATGTTTAAATTGTATGTTATTATTATACAGGTTTAAAGTACCTGGCTTACCTTTTGTATAACGTATTCACCAATTATGTAGGCGCTCTGACTTTGAGCTTTTAACCAGGTTTAATGGTCACGGGGTTGTCCTTATCATTGCAGATTACATGTTTCATGTCATATTCCAGTTCGTATTGAGCAATACTCAGAGCACTAAATGTTTTAAGAGAACTGTATCTCGTGGGGCTTCTGGTTGTTTGTTGTTTAATGCATCACTCAACGATATTCAAGCTATATGACGGCGATCTGTAAATAATCGAGTCTGGAACAGATAATCCAGTGATTGACATCATGAACATCGCTCCACGCAATTGGTGCACCGAGGTAAGGTGAAATGGGGTTTAACGTCGCGTCCAAGATTATTGCACTAATAAAGCGACGTTCATGCACATGTGTGTGGCTGCTTGAACTTGTCCGGACTGATGCCGATTTATTGCTAGCATACTGAGATACCATGCCACAGTTTAACATAAATACCCCACTCAGACACAGTATACTGACTCCAAACCAACCAGTCCTTGTTTTAGCCCCTCAATGCCGAGCGCCAGACAGGGTAACAACAAGTACTATGTTTTAACGTATTTGGTATGACGCGGCCGGGGATCGAACCCTAGACCTTTCGCTCTCCGGGCGGACGCTCTACCACTAGACCACGGAGGCGGTCTGATCCAAGCAATTGGGATACAACGACATCAACCAAGTCAGCGAGCCTGACCACCCTATCCTGTTTGTCGCCTCTTTCGACAAGCATAGTCGCCTCATGTGGCATACATGGGTTGCTGAAGACCTATTCTAATCTTCACGGGTTAGAATAGATGACACATGAAGGTCGTGTGAGGAAGACTCGGTGAGTGAGTGAGTGAGTGAGTATGCTTTTACGCCGCTTTTAGCAATATTCCAGTAATATCACGGCGGGGCACATCAGAAATGGGCTTCACACATTGTACCCATGTCGGGAATCGAACCCGGGTCTTTGGCGTGACGAGCGGACGCTTTAACCACTAGGCTACCCGACCGCCCCTGGACAGACTCGGTTACTTGGTTAATAGCGTGTCATCGTACCCCAACGGCCTGGGTCTTTGCTAAAGATTTCATCGCATGACCGAGGCGCATGATGTCAATCATTGGATTGTCTGGTCCAGAGGCTATTATTTACAATCTGCCGTCATATAACTGGAATATTGCTGAGTACTTTGACCAACAACAAAAAAGACAATGCCTGTATTTTGTATGCACACATGGTCCACTTTGTGTTTGGTATGACACAAGCACTGAACTACAACCTATTAGTTGACACTTATGTGCGTATATGTTGATGTGGCGTTTCTCATTGTTCTAGCAGACCCGTGAATATCCGGGTCAGAATAAGTCTTCAGCAACCCATGCTTGCCGTAAAAACGACTATGCTTGCCGTGCGAGGCGATTAACGGGATCGGGTGGTCAGACTCTCATGGCGGATGTTTGTCATCGTATCGTCTTAGATAGATGCTCATGGTTTCAGTCACTGAATTGTCTGGTCCAAACTCGATTATTCACAGGCCGCCACCAATACCTGGAATATTGCTGAGTGTGGCGTTTAACAGCAAAAGCCAGACAAACAAACAAACACACAAACAAACAAAGAAGCAAACATTATTATTCTAGCAAAGTTGATAAGGACAAGCAAACAATTAAAAGAGCCGTCTTGCGGCGAAATGAGTTTGACCATACGTAAGATTCCCAAGTGAAGTCATTATGAACTGGTAAAATATAGAGTGTACTGGTCCGAGTGGAAAGTTCAGTATTCTGGTGACAACTGCTGCAAAGCTGTCATTAGAAGACACACTCAAAGAGGCCCCGCTGGAAGGTACAAGTCATAGAAATGGGCTTCTTAACATATTGCACCCATGTGGAGAATCGAACACCGGATTTCGGCGTGACGAATGGTTTTACCACTAGGCTACCCTACCGCCCTATTTTTCTTATAGGGAACCTCGCAAAGTAAGTCTTCGGCTCACGAACCTACTCGTGATAATTCCGGGCAGGAATACACGTCAGGCTCTGTGACAGCTTGCTGCGTGTCAAGGCATCTCGATGGCTTTAATCGTTGCGTATGCATTCTAGCACTGGACTGCCCTGTCCAGCATTGATTCTTTTCAGGTCCTCATGATTTAGCTGGAACATTAGTGACCTCTGAATTGAGAAAACATTTGTTTGACTCATTCACAGAACCTGAAAAAAATATAGGAACGCTGAATGCTAGACCGTATCAACTTGTTGTCGTCCCTCTTGCTCTCGATTAAAATAATACGCAATGTGGACACGGGTTAGAAATGCCCACCAGTAATCCGTTACCACCATAAGAGGCGACTATTTGGACCGCTCGGCCAGGCTGGGTAACTGGCATTTCCAGGCTGTCGTGATGTAGTATGAATATTGCTGACTGTAACCCAAATTAAAAGCACGATTCCCCATTGTGGGGTTGCCCAGTGTTCTGAGGCGCAATTTGACGTACCAAAATACGTCAGAATTCCATGATCGTTGGTTCTTCTTCCAGATTGCACCGATTATGATCCTTGGTCAGTTGACACTAAACTGGTTCTCAAAAGTTTCGACAAAGTAGTAAAGTCATCAGAGACCAAACATTTTCTTGGGGAAACCTGGTATTTTAAAATATAAAAAAATGCCTTAGGTTTATTTTGCCTAATTATTTAATTTGTGTGTTGGTCATCGTGGATGTTTTAAACAAATGTGTTGTTTAAAAAACACTTCCTTACGGGAAAAAAGAATAGTTTTACTGGCTCTAAGATGAAAAACCCTTTCACCCTTTCCATACTAATAATGGTCGGTCCCTAAAATTGTGTAGTCACTCGGAGTTTTCCTCCAACAGCTCATGACACGCCGTGATAGAACAAAACCACTGTCAAGGGGCTTTATTAAACCCAACTTACATTCGAACCCCCCACGATCAGCCGAGTCTGGAACAACTAAGGTACGATACTCTACAGGAACAATCTTGAAGAACGGTGATATCTGAACGAAATAAACAGGATGCAAGGCTATTTAACAGACTGTTTAAAAAAAATGTAATGTACAGATGTTGGTGTCATGTGAATTTGGTGGCGATGGTGGTATAGAGTTACGTCCCTTTTTCGTGCCAGGATCATGGGTCTTGGGTGCAAATCCCAACTTTTCCCGATTATGATAATAACCCACCCGGTTGTTTCGTTGTTAGTGAGTTAACCACAAGGCTTTCCGACTGTCTCATGGGGTATGTCGCATGTCTGCTGACCGTGGAATCGTCCATTAACGAAATGAAATGCATTGTACAAATACTATTTTATTCAAAAATACATATTGGTAGGTAGAGCTATTCTAAGTGCACATTTCACTCAGACAAGTGTTTGAGTGACAAGCCAAACCATCGTCAGGTCGCCAGGAGACAGGTCAAGCGGGAGATGTTTAACAGGGATGCTGGGGTCGAACCTTATTTGTTGATGGCCTCTTCCAGTCGCAGGATCTGCTCGGCCATGATCAGCTGGTATAGGTCTTTGAATTCTGAAAGAAAAAATATCCTTTTATACAAACGATGTTTCTTCATGAAACAAGAGTGAGTTGTGTTTTACGCCGTTTTATCAGTAGTTCAGTTTATATCACGGCGTGTGAGCTGTCGTGGAAGCTTAAAGTGATGCAAATCTGAGATACTTTTAGCACTTTGTGAACATCAAAAGTACGGATATGAAGCTGATGCCAAGAGTGATCATAAGCACAGCGAAACTGGGATTGAAACCATGATCACAGGATCATGGCACGCCTAAGGGACGCAACTCTGCACAGCCTTGCCATAATTGAAACAAGTGCCTTGATTGTTTAAGTACAACATTACTTAATGAAAAAACGTTTCTTACCGGAAGCATTCAACACGCCATCTTTATTCTTATCGGCCGTGGCCATGAGTAGCCTCGTCTCCCCACTGTTGAATCCAAACGAAGGGAGGTGACTCTTCACTTCCTCGATCTCACCGTTGCTAAGAACACCGTCGTCGTTATGGTCGAAAAGCGGAAGTAGAAAAGTCGGGATCATTCGCTCGGAAAAATCTAGGAAAGCCATTGATCCAGCTGGAAGAGAAAAAACCCAGCTCAACTACTGTCATGCCCAATGGTGACGATGAGAAGCGGGATCACTCGAGGATACAGCCTATTATAGGAGGATGCATTTTGTGATTTTAGAATTTCAGGTTTTATAATATCATAATTTGGTTGAAAGTATATCAACCTGTCTGACATTCACGATGTCAGTTATTAAAATAAATATCCATACGATATCAGAAGAGCATGTTGTATCAGAATCGAAACAAATCTCGTCATGCAGGAAGCGTACTAAAAAATACAAAGATATGAACATTATAAGGTATGGTATAATTGCAATATGTTCTTGTAACCATAGAAAGTGAAAGATGGTTGAAGGCCGAATGCTGCGTGGCCTTAATTTTTTTAAAAGGTCCGCCTCTTCCTTTCATGCAAAAAATGTACGTTGAAACGGTAACAGAAACAATAGCCTGCCGCTGAGAAGAATCCCAGTTGAAGGAAACTAAAGGATGTGTTCGGACTTACGTTATCCTTGCTAGTATGGTGCCAATGGCAAACCAGTGTAAATGTGCAAATAACGATTTGAAATCGGTAAGCATGTAACGCTACTGTAAACGATATATCGAGGTAATAAACCAACCACTGGTCTGCCTGGCGGTGATTTGATTATTTACATGCCATTTATATACTTATACTCAAAAGAAGTTAAAGAAGATCCGATTGTGTCATGTTCTATAATTGATCTGCCATGGCATGAAACAATCGGGTGTTCTGTGACTTCTTTGGATTAGTATATATGGAACACAATGCTGATTGGTAAACCTCACTGACCCACTCATTTACAAAAGTGTGTAGATTCCTGTAGATTCCTGTGGTACTAGACCCGTGAAGATCCGGGGTAGAATAGATCTTCAGCAACCCATCCTTGCCACAAAAGGCGACTATGCATGTCGTAAGAGGCGACTAACGGGATCGGGTGGTCAGGCTCGCTGACGTGGCTGATGGATGTCATCGGATCCCAATTGCGTGGATCGGTGCTCATGATGTCACTCACTCGATTGTCTGGTCCAGACTCGATTATTTACAGACCGCCGGCATATAGCTGGAATATATTGCTGAGTGCGGCGTTAAACAACAAACAAACCAAAATTCCTGTGGTACTACTCACCCCACAGGCAGATGAACACAGGCAGCACAGGTGCGATCTTCATCACTGCTATAAACTGAAAAAAGACATTCATATTTATTGGCTCTAATATCTACATGTACAAAACCACATTGATAGATGTGATATTTTAACCGTGTTTGTTTTAAATATGTATGTTTCAGGTTCAAATCAGTCGGTCAAAACAAAACAATATATTAAAACTACTGCCTGTTGTTTCTTCACCGCGGCACTCAGCAATATTCCAGCTATATGACTGCGGTCTGTAAATGATCGAGTTTGGACCAGACAATCCAGTGATTGGTATCATGATGTACGCAATCGGGATACGATGACATGTCACCAAGTCAGCGAGTCTGACCACCCGATCCCGTAAGTCGCCTCTCAAGACAAGTATGGGTTGCATGTGGCAACATCGATGCCTTCTGGGTGATTGGAATATGCACGTGGAGCACGAGCTAAACATGATTACGTGGCAGTTTAGCTTTTGCACGAAAAAAACACTCGAACGTGAGGATCGCTGCAGTGTTTTTCGTTCGCTTACCTAATTATTTCCTCATTTTCCTGATAGAGATCACTGATATGTGTCGTGGACGTGATTTACGTGTTATTCTTATACATATCCTTCACCCCTGACCTTTCCGCTCATGCTTATTCATCAGGGTAAATGTCACATTTCTGTGTTTACGAGAATTCAAAATTTGTCGATCTGAGTGGATTCAGATGTCGGGGAGCAATCTGCTTGATTGATGACGAGTCTCGCGTGACGATATGTGATGGATGTTATTACAGTACCTGTTTGACGCACTGATTTAAGAAAACGAGAGGAAGAATATTAGTATCTCCCGAACGAAAATGCTGATGTGAATCTCGAAAACTCATACGATATTGTAAGTAATGATAGAATCAGTAGGACACGATATTGTAAGTATTGAAAAAAATCAGTAGGATACGATTTAATAAAGTATTCTTTAATAAAAGAATCTATATTATTTATTTAATTCAGTTGCACATGATATTGCAAGTATTAAGAATATCAGTAGGATGCGATATTGTAAGTATTAAGAAAATCAGTAGGATACGATATCGTAAATATGGAAAACATCAGTAGGATATGATATTGCAAATATTGAGAATATCAGTAGGATACGATATCATAAGTATTGAGAAAATCAGTAGGATACGATATCGTAAATATGGAAAACATCTGTAGGATATGATATTGCAAGTCTTGGGAAAATCAATAGAATGCGTTATTGTGAGCAAATCAGTAGGATACGACAATATAAGTATTGAGAAAATCAGTAGGATACGATATCGTAAATATGGAAAACATCTGTAGGATATGATATTGTAAATATTGAGAAAATCAGTAGGATACGATATTGTAAGTATTCAGAAAATCAGTAGGATACGATATCGTAAGTATTCTTTAAAAAACGAATATATATTTTTTATTTAATTCAGTAGGATATGATATTGCAAGCATTGGGAAAATCAGTAGGATACGATATCGTAAGTATGGAAGAATTCAGTCGGATACGATATCGCAATTTTAAAAAGATATTTTTATTCAATTCAGTATATGATGTTACATATTTTCACATTCAGTAACATGACATGAGATATTGTACTTATTAAGTGCAGGTTACATACCTATACAGACAGCAAACTGTAGTTGGCTAGTCAGGATACAGGTGTACAGTATAATGTTAACAAGTCGTGAAACCAGCAGGCTGCGCTTGCCATGCTTTATTGGGATCATCATTAACTATGTGTGAAGCTAAATCCATACAGCACACTTGTGGGAATTGTCCATGCTCAAAATAGAGAGACATTTTCACAAGACAGTTATTTGCAAAATATTTCCATTTCCTGTCAAATTGTCTGATTTTATTGTTTCTTGCGTACATTTGATTTCTCTATCCGAAATATATCGACTAAAGTCTTCAGAAAGTTTTCAAGTGACAATTTGTTTTTCTATATACTTGAAAAAAGTATATGTTTTGGGCATGTCAGTATGATGTGATTTAATAGAATGTTAGAGTTGGACCAAAGTAAAACAGAGCATTTTGTAAAATGTTAATTGTTTTGTACATTTTGCATTCAGAAAACATTCTACTTTGGCCCCAAACTCTTTAACATGATTGCAGTCCCACTATACATGAAGTAAGGATTCAGTATTAGTTTCACGGGATGGGCATAGATAACGTGTAGTTTGAGTGGACTTGTCAACAAGGAAACACAGAGTGGACTCCAGGATTTCAATTTGTCTATTTTTCTGTTTCGGTACTTATTAAAAGTGCAAGCAGAACAACGAAGTGTTAAATCCATACGTCAATACACATACGTCTTCACATCTAAATTGCCACTTACAGATATATTAACAAGTACTAAAATGTCACATTTAAGCCATGTTTCAGACATTTGTCAAGATGCTAGTGAGTGAGAGGGTTTGGTTTTGGTTGAACAGTTGCTGATCAGGAGGTCGGGTCAGTGTTATGTTCGAGGCAGACCAAAGTGTCACATCTCTGACATCTTAACCACTTTGACAAACCTACGAGCTCAGGTGCTGACAGAATTCCTTACAAACTACAACCCAACATTTATCATCTAACTGATGGACAATAACTGTGTAATCACTGTGTAACGCCGCTTTAAACATTATGTCAGTTACATCACGGCGTGACAGCCTGATGTGAGAGGAAAGGCCGAAGTGATGCAGGTCTTAGAGGTTTACCACTTTGGTAAAACTCACGAGTAAGGTTATGGTTCTGACAAACAATCAACTGCTGAGAAAATTCGAACCCTTGATCATAGGTTTCTGATACGCCTAAGAGACGTAACTCTGCTAGTCGACAATGCTTATTACATAAAATACATTATAACAATGCACACATTTACACCTGTTTCATTTCGTCTTATAACAAAATATTAATAAAATGTCAAACTTTAAAGCAAATATCAAAATATGTGCTAAATATGACATTAAATTTTATAAAATTCCCATATCAAGTAAATACTTCTTTATAATCATACACCATCAACGAATACCAAAAGAATTAGTCTTACCTTAAGATCCGCTGTAGCTCTGATTGATAGCCGCTAGAAATCACACTAACTGTCCAAGCGTATTGCACGAATGGTATTATATGACCTTGATCAAAAGCGAGAATTCATTGCGACAATTACTCTCTCGGGAAGGACATTGCACACCTATCCGGTCAGTAAATTGCTTTCCGAACAAGCCCAGCCTGGCTCTTAAACCTATAGGAAATCAGAACATCAGTGGTCAATCACGATAAAATGTTGTCCGAACCTCTCAACACAAGACAGTTATATAGAACTATTACAAATCACAATTGCACGTCATAGGGCTAATAATGCAATGCGTCTGTCTAGCTGATTGGATTGTCAGATACCGGAATGTGCTCATATATTTCGAAAATGACCAAATGAGCAGGCGTCTAAAATCCGACACAGCGCTGGCTATTGGTATGCTTTGACGAAGCGGAAGTGGTCGTTTCTGCCCGCTGTTTCGGCGATTAAAAGCTTATCACTGATGCGAATTTGGAAACTTCCCAAATCATTTAGTCTAGCAAATGGAAAAGTGTAATTATCGCGAAGAGAATGCACAGACCACGAGACTGGGCGTGTTTCGAAATGCGTGGATGTGGTTTGGACAGAGGGCAAATAGATTCTGTGGTGACGCGATTACTGTCTAAACACCCGTAATGTGTGGAAAGCACTTCTTGCGTTTGTCATAACACATTACCCGTGCATTACTGCAATTACACAACAATTGAAATAGTGTAAGGAGATGAAAATAACATTATTGTCCCGCCAGGAGTTCTCTCTGATATAACAAAAACTGTCTGGGAATTTACGGGACTAATGCCTACGCGTAATCTTTAAGGTTTTATACATGCTTTAAGCTGTTTTGCTGATGTGAGACAAGTAACACAGCTTACTTGTCCATGTAATTGGTATCACTACTGCAAACTCTTGTTTCTACATGTAATTTCTTCATGGTAAACTAGGCAGTGGTTACAGCGTTTGCTCGCCACGCTGAAGACCCGGGTTTGATTACCGACATGGGTACAATTTGTGAACTGTGAATCCCATTTCTGGTGTCCTCTGACGGGATATTGCTGGAAGATTGCTAAACGCGGCGTAAAACCAAACTCACTCACTCACACACATCATGATAAACAACTAGTCATCTCGTTGCACTTCAAACGTTGTACTCACGATATTGCTGAAATATTGCCGATGTGACGTTAAATTTTAACTCACTCACTCAAACGTTGTTCACAACCTTCCATAATTACTTTCATTTTATCATTCGCCTTGAATGAAACTAGAAAGTTGTAAAATAAAAACGTATTTAAAACGTCTATTCAAAATCAATTCATTTAATGAAGAATAAATTTGTATAGTGATGATATTCATACACATGTATCTAACACTGAAGAGCAATATTGAAATACCCTTCTTTGTCTTTCCGCACCTGGCATCTTTTCATCCTGAAACCAAGAAAAAACAAAACTATTAAAGCATATTTTAGATCAATTACTTATTTTAATTATATTAGGGTGTCTTATATTAGTGGAAATCTTAGGAATTAAAATGAAAACCAAAGAAACAAGCATGGGTGGCTGGGATAAGGAAGGAAGAAGCCCATATTGATTTTTTTTAAAAACAACAGAGGCAAAACATACATTCCTATTCTCCCCTCATCCCTAAACTTGTCAGTCATCAGAAAAGGAAGAACGAAACCCCGAGTGTTAAAATGAACCCTGTGTGTTAAAATGAACCCTGCGTGTTAAAATGAACCCTGTGTGTTAAAATGAACCCTGAGTGTTAAAATGAACACCGAATGTTAAAATGAACGTTGTGTGTTAAAATGAACCCTGTGTGTTAAAATGAACCCTGTGTGTTAAAATGAACCCAGAATGTTAAAATGAACTCTGTGTGTTAAAATGAACCCTGTGTGTTAAAAAGAACCCTGTGTGTTAAAATGAACACTGAGTTTTAAAATGAACCCCGAGTGTTAAAATTAATCCCGAGTGTTAAAATGAACCCTGTGTGTTAAAATGAACCCTGTGTGTTAAAATGAACCCTGTGTGTTAAATTGAACCCTGAGTGTTAAAATGAACGCTGTGTGTTAAAATGAACCGTGAGTGTTAAAATGAACACCGAATGTTAAAATGAACGTTGTGTGTTAAAATGAACCCTGTGTGTTAAAATGAACCCTGTGTGTTAAAATGAACCCCGAATGTTAAAATGAACTCTGTGTGTTAAAATGAACCCTGTGTGTTAAAAAGAACCCTGTGTGTTAAAATGAACACTGAGTTTTAAAATGAACCCCGAGTGTTAAAATTAATCCCGAGTGTTAAAATGAACCCTGTGTGTTAAAATGAACCCTGTGAGTTAAAATGAACGCTGTGTGTTAAATTGAACCCTGAGTGTTAAAATGAACGCTGTGTGTTAAAATGAACCGTGAGTGTTAAAATGAACCCTGTGTTAAAATGAACCCTGATTGTTGAAATGAACCCTGTGTTGAAATGAACCCTGTGTGTTAAAATGAACCCTGTGTGTTAAAATGAACCCTGGGTGTTAAAATGAACCCTGTGTTTTAAAATGAACCTTGTGTGTTAAAATGAATCCTGAATGTTAAAATGAACCCTGTGTGTTAAAATGAACCCCGAATGTTAACATGAACCCTGTGTGTTAAAATGAACCCTGAGTGTTAAAATGAACCCTGAATGTTAAAATGAACTCTGTGTGTTAAAGTGAACCCTGAATGTTGAAATGAACCCTGTGTGTTAAAATGAACCCTGTGTTAAAATGAACCCTGTGTTAAAATGAACCCTGTGTTGAAATGAACCATGTGTGTTAAAATGAACCCTGTGTGTTAAAATGAACCCTGGGTGTTAAAATGAACCCTGTGTGTTAAAATGAACCCTGTGTGTTAAAATGAACCCTGAATGTTAAAATGAACCCTGAGTGTTAAAATGAACCCTGAATGTTAACATGAACCCTGTGTGTTAAAATGAACCCTGAGTGTTAAAATGAACCCTGAATGTTAAAATGAACTCTGTGTGTTAAAGTGAACCCTGAATGTTTAAATGAACCCTGTGTTTTGAAATGAACCCTGTGTGTTAAAATGAACCCTGAGTGTTAAAGTCATTTAATTTGTCAGGGGACACGGGTGGCCCAGTCGCCTAAGGCGCCGCGATTCGCTGTGCAGAGTTGCGTCCCTTGGACACACCAGAAACCTATGATTGTGGGTTCGAATCCCGGTTCGACCCGATTATGTTTCTAGATTTGTCAGCACATACCCGTACTCGTGGGTTTCACCGAAGTGATAAACGTCTGAGACGTGCATCACTTCGGGCTTTCCTCCCACATTAAGCTGACACGCCGCAATAAAACTGGAATACAGTTAAAAGCGGCGTTAAACCCAACTCACTCACTCACTTTAAATTGCAATTAATATATATGTGGTATTGGTGATGTTAGGGATGTAACATGCACACTACGGGAGTTTCGGAGTGAAACCTTTCATAAAGAATACGACAGTAAGAGAGAGCGAGTGAGTGAAATTGGTTGAACGCCGCTTTGAGCAGTATTCCATTTATAACGGCGTGTCAGCAGCTTGATGTTGGAGGAAAGGCTGAAGTGATGCATGTTTTAGATCTTTACCACTTTGTTGAAGCCCACGAGCATGAGTATGGTGCGGACAAACCAAGAAATATCATAGGGCTGAACCGGGATTCGAAACCATGGTCATAGGTTCCTGGTGTGCCCAAGGGCCGCAACTCAGCACAGCGAATTGCGGCGCCTTAGACGCCTGGGCCTACTGTGCCCCGTTTAGCAGTAGGAACCAGCAAGTACGGAATATTGACAATCATATCATCTTAAGTTACTGACCCACAGGTGTTGAATGAAAGATGGACGGACACAGATCGTAGTTACAGAAGTTGAAATCGCAACACTGAAAGCATCGTTGAAGGGATGCGTCTCTCTTCATATCACTGGGGGGATCAAGGCGTCTCGGTAGTTCATCAGATCTCTTTCCAATGAGTGTACTTCCAAATCCACTGCAAAGCTGAATAGATATATTGTTCAAGGAATGTTGGAAAACATACAGAAAAATATATGACTCTGGCGACGTATTTGGGTGTGTGAATGTTGTTTTACACCGCAGTCAGAAATATCCCAGCGACGTCTTTAATTGCATACAGTGTACTTTGCTCAAAGTGTCGTCAAACAACTTCATAGTTCAGTAGTTACAGCAGACAACCCTAACAAATAAACAAACTGACGATCAATTCTAACCGGATCTTCACGGATCACCACCAAAGAATGAAATTTTCCTTAAGTGAGTATAATACAAGAATAATAAGGTATTTTAAGTTTTATTTATTGCACATTCTCCACAATAAGATAGTTTCATGATTCTAACCTTGTATCACACTGAAACTTATTGCAGAAATCATCTTATGATGTTATCTTATGATAACATAACTTGTTACATTTAAAAGATATTGTATAACACCTTATATCACATTACGTAAAGCGCTGCCAGTTAGTCCATATCCTGACACAGAAGCATTTCAGAAGGTTCATTGCGAATTGATTGGGCTTTTTGTCACTGAATTTTGTTTTGTGTCCGTAATTTAAGTTTAAATCCAAACTACATGAACATCAAGGTCTGAGGCAAAGCAGAGGGTATGGTCACCAGTTCCATTGTTGACGCACACGTTCTGATTGTCCGGGGCTGTTGTTTGTGTTAAATATTAAATTAAATATTATTATTAAATATATTGAATATAAATTCCTAATGTCGTCAAAAATAATCACACAGAAATAAATATATGTATTCAATACTGTCACTATTTTACTGAATAGTTGATATATATTCTATCTTCCTTCTTCTTATTGAACAGATTCAAGTACATTGGTTTAGAGAATTATTATAAAGATAACATTTAACATTTAACAGCATTCCTACGTGGGCTGGGGTTTATTAGTGATTTGCAATTCAAGTGTCAATACTCCAGTCACCTGGCTCGCAGAAAATCGATTTCAATCACGATTAGGCGTGTTTAATATGTTATGTTTTAAATTTCGCAATCGCAGTGATCCAGAACAACGAGATGAATGTAATTTTGATTTATTTTTAAATTATATGAATCTTTTGGGGCCTATTATGCGAGAAATCAATATCTGATTTGTGTCATCAAGTTGAGACTTTCAGAACTACTATCTGCTGAACTGATGATGAGTGAGTGAGTGAGTATGGCACTAAAACGACTAGCAGGATGTTGACATGAGCCAATCAGAAGGCAGCTTTCTCGAGGTTTTCGCCACACGTTTCAAAATGGCGACTTCCATTCCAGACCACGCTTTGAAAAATAGTTGGACAAAGTTCTTGATTCAAAATTTAAAAACTGAACAAAACAAAATTCGTTAATGATTCATAGACAGATTGGTTTGTATGTAGTACTTCCCACGGGATATGAAAAGATTCTTCTATTAATCATGTTTATTCCATTGAAACGATATATAGACTGTGCTGTTGCATTCGGCGTCAATAACACAGACCGTAACTGTCATTCGGAAAACCACGTGCCAATCTTTAAAAAAAGCATTCGGGCTTTCACTTTCGCGACTTCGAACGCGACGGTCTGACCACTCGGACGAAAAGTTGTTCTGACGTGACCCGTAATGCGTGTCTTTAGACAACTGCGTAGCGATAGCGGGCACTAAGATCTTATGTTACTGAAATTGGAAAAAAAATGTTCTTTGTCAGCAATTCAAGTGTTTCAAAGTTTTCTTTAAATTAAACAAAGTCCTTACCACAACTAATCTTTTAAGGATTTACGTGAGCCATTATATTCATTGCTTCAGGTGTATGGGGTACCTTTTAGTTAGATTTAGTCACAGAAGAAGGACCTCGTTTATAGACTAAGAGTTTAGCGAGTACTTTGTGTGAACACGTTCAGTCTGTTCCCATAGCCACTTTCACCCCCTCGTTAACAGCATTGCAGCTACTAATGGATACTTAGGAAACCCGAGTAAGTGATTTCATGTTAAGAAATGCCCACATATTTTCTAAAAATAGAGAGCCTCTCTTACATATGTTCTAATTTAATTGCCTTTAGTGGATTCCATTTGAGAGATTTTGAAGGGCAAAAATGCGTATTAAACAGTGCCTCTCGTCAAACGTGTGTATACATTTTCATTCCGAACTGGACTGTCAAAAATAGACAACGCGGCTGCCAATCAAATGCCGCACGGGATGACATCGACATCAATTTAAAATATGGTGGCAAGCTGGTGAAGAAACGCATTACTGTGATGATGAAACGATCCAATAATACCCCATGGTAAAACTGATATTACATTAGAAAACATAAACACGTTATAGTAAATGACATATGGTGTGATAACGTATTTACTGACCGTAGGGCTTCGGTGATATTGACCCCGGTCAAGAACACAGGGCATTGTACAATAATCCTTGAATCAGCCCATGCCTTGAACACACGCTGGGTCAACCGCCAGGAAATTAATTGAATTATTTGATGCATACGCCTCCTGGTTGATCGCATGTCCTCGCATATTGGCACGGACGTGGCCTTGTGAAAATGGCAAGGTCACAAGCAACGTTGGTCGCGGAGCGTAGAAGAATGGGTGACCGAGTGCAATCCGGCCGCCTGAGATTTTCTAGACCCCCTGCACAACACTGAAACACTTTACTTTCGAAATTCGGTGTCTCTTTAGGCAAGAAATATTTTGTCCAAAGTATGGCTTTGTTCGCCCAGTAGAAAATAGGTACCTGGTAGTATTTGACAGTTAACCTTCTTGCGCTTCATAGGTAGATTGGGTTGTATACTCCCCAGGGAGCTGAGAGTAACATTTCAGAGCACATCGGGCTTATAGTTGTGTAGCGCTTTCAGAATGATCCAGTGTGTGGATTATCAATATACCCACTGTTATTATTTCGTTGTTCATGCTATCAACCCCCTAAAATGCGTAAAAGGCGACTATGCTTGTCGTAAAAGGAGTCTTACGGGATCGAGTGGTCATGCTCACTGATTTGGTTGATGCATGTCATCGATCCCAATTGCGCAGATCGACGCTCATGATGCCATTACTAGATTGTCTGTTCCAGACTCGATTATTTACAGACCGCCGCCATATGGCTTGAATATTGCTAAGTGCGGCGTTTTTCAACAAACAAACAAAAAAACAACCTTTATTATGTATTGCCATGACAATACAGACACCTGAATACAATGACAACTAAATACTAATTGACAGCAAAGCGGTCGGGTTGGGTTTCCACGCTTGGGGAGACTTGGGCTTAGCGACACTGTGTACAGTATTTCAATTATATACCTACGTGTCAGTTTGACGTGGTGAGGTGAGGTGAGGTGAAATTGGGTTTAACGTCGCGTCCAAGATTATTGCACTTATATAGCGACGTGCATGTACGTATGTGTGTTTGTGTGGCTGCTTGTACTAGTCCGGAATGATGCCGATTTATAGTGCTAGCTCACTGAGATATCATGCCGCAGTTTAACATGAATACCCCACTCAGACACAGTATACTGACTCCGAGCTGACCACTTCTTGTTTTATCCCCTTAATGCCGAGCGCCAGACAGGGTAACAGCAAGTACCATCTCTTAACATCTTTTGGTATGACGCGGTCGGGGATCGAACCCCGGACCTTCCCCTCTCCGGGCGGACGCTCTACCACTAGACCACGGAGGCGGTCAGTTTGATGTGGGAGGACAGTGACACATGTCTTAGATATATCTATCACTTTGATGAAACCCACCAGCAGACAAACCGAGGGTCATAATCAGTGTGAACGAGAGATTCAAACTGAGGATCATCGGATCCTGGTACACATAAGGAATGCAACTGAAATGAAATGAAAATTGCGGGGTCGGATATTTAGAACACTTGGCCTCCCGTTTGCCTCATGCTCCAAGTCATGGAGTACCGTACTTACTGTTTTCGACGAACACCCCGCGGAATACGTCAGCCCCTTTCCCGATTGGTTCACAGAAAAATAACACATCTGCGGAGAAGATATTACAGGTAAAAAACATGCCTATTTTGTTTGCGGAAATTTTATTAAAAACTAAGGTAAAAAGAAGAAATAATTCGTAAAAGGCACAAGTATAAATACAATCAGAATTAATTTTAAACGTACAGTGAAACCCTGTTATCCCGGTACCATTCATTAACCGGTAGAAACGGGGTCCGGACTAACCAGGTTTCACTGTAGATGTTTTCAAATGAGGGCCTGACCATTCGATATTCTTGAAAAAAAATATGCTTCAGACTATTGAAAAAGAAATTGTTGCAAGGTGTTTTTCTTTTTAAAAAAATCAGGCTCCTAGTTTTGAATACAAAACTAACTTGTTTTGTAGCTGTAGCTGAAAAAAGTAACTAATCGCGACAAAAAAAACCAGGCCCCCACCCCCAGATTATCAAATGGTCGTTCCCTAACATCTTGACTGACCTGGTCCGACCCACAAGTTGATAGAGTAGAGCATCCTTTCCGCTGACTGAATGACTGACATGACAAGCACAACGGCCCATCTGTGGAAGAGCATTGATTTGGTTGGTTTGTTGTATAACGCCGCACCCAGCAGTATGACAGCTATATGACCGCGATCTCTAAATAATCGAATCTGGACCAGACCATCCAGTGATTGACATCATGAGAGTCGATCTTCGCAATTGGTATACGATGACATGCATCAACCAAGTCAGCGACCCTGACCACTCGATCCGTTAGTCGCCCCTTACAGCAAGCATGGGCTGCTGAAGACCTATTCTCTTCCCGGATCTTAACGGGTTGGAATAACATTGAAATAGACGGCGTAATGGCATCTTTAGAGAATACGTTTGCAACTGCATCATACATGTAAAACTTGATATAGGAGTGAAATGTGATTCAAAATGAAAAGAAGACCCACCAAACTCTGTAGCTCACCGTAACACTGTAGCTTTTCCTGGAATATTTTGAATATAAAAACTATACCTATCAGTTGAATTTATCATATGATTTTCAATTGAAAATATCATAACTTAGCGATAGTATTTCCAACTTTGAACTGTACTGGCGCTTAGTCATCACTCAAAGTATACTTCTACGTTGTTTAATTATTTAAGAATTTTATTTGAATTAAAACTATTAAAAATTGAAAAGAAATCCTTTTCTGCATAATGCACAACTGCCGAATGGTTATTGCTGACGCATTGAAATCGTCGGACCTGCTATTCGTTGTGTGGTGCTCGGTGTAGTGGTTGTTATACTTGTAGAAGGCGTTGTTGTTGAAGTCGTTACAGTCGGCATCAAGGTAGTAGTTGTAGTCGTGATTAGGGTAAATGTTGTAGTTTTCACGTCAACAGTAGTGAAATCACTTGTCGATGTTGTAGATGTAGACGTCAATGGTACCCCTGAACAGATTAAAAAAACCAACAAAGATAACAGAATGTATGTTGGAGATAGTATAATCAACACTCAGGTGTTGTTCATTCCAGCTCAAGTTCATTTTTATATGGAGAGAGAGAAAGAGAGAGGGGGAGTGAGAGAGAGAGAGGCAGCGAGAGAGAGGTGAGTGAGAGAGAGACAGAAATAGATATAAGAGAGATAAGGGTGAGAGGGAGTGAGAGATAGATAGAGGCAGAGAGAAAGAGACAGCGAGTGAGAGAAATGATAATACAGGAGGTAGACACTGATAGGTAATTCTAATTTGTGAACTCATTGGGTTCGATCTGCGGGTCCTGGAATGGCTAAGGGACGCAACTCTACACAGCTAATTGTGGCGCACGAGGCCACCTGTCCACATCAAACTGCAATTCGGTATCGCTGCCAAAATTTACCAACGCAGACATCGAACCCGTTTTTACAAGCGATCGCATTTGCTACATAAATATATATTTCAAAGATATCAGCTACGTGCGTCAAGAAACTAACACAACCTACCTATTGCAGACAGCATGTTGCAGAAATCCGTATCACAACAATCAATAGTTAACTGCCGTCTCCTTCCCTCGTGTGTATCGCATGTCTGCAAAGTGATTGATTGAGTGAGTGAGTGAGTGAGTGAGGGGGTGAGTGAGTGAGGGGTGAGTGAGTGAGTGAGGGGGTGAGTGAGTGAGTGAGGGGGTGAGTGAGGGGTGAGTGAGGGGGTGAGTGAGGGGTGAGTGAGGGGGTGAGTGAGTGAGTGAGGGGGTGAGTGAGTCGGTTCACGCCACCTACAGTCCGTTTGGTGCAAAATCGTACCGATGAAATGCAAAATAGATATAAATCCGAAAGCAACGATTCGTCTTAAATGGCATGAAAGTTATTTATTTGTTTTGTTTTGTTTGTTTGATGTTTAACGCCTTGTTAATATGGAACTAACGTAAAGTCAGCAACGGGCCAGACACTTACGATAAAGGGAGACAATTTGAGGTCAGGTAACTCTTGTGTGACAATAGTTCCGTCAAAGTGTTATGTTCACAGCAGTGAAATATCAAGTCTTATGCTCACTGCAGTGAAATATCAAGTTTTATGTTCTATGCGATGAAAATATCACTTTTCTCAACAACAACAACAACAATAACAATCATGTTTTTTAACTCGATTTTGATGCTTCTGTTTATAAGCCTTTTACGGCAAGCATGGATTGCTGAAGACCTATTCTACCCCGGATCTTCATGGGTCTAATGGTATTGAGAGCTTACTTCATAACATTGTATAAATCAGTTTGCAAACTAGTTTGTGAAGTTGGACAAACTGTTGCCGAGATACACAATATTGTGACCAACATTCTAGTGGTTTCAAACACCATTTTCACGTGTGAATGATTGTCAAACCTATGTTGATTCATCCGATACTGCGTAGATATCACATGATTATTACTTACATCTGCTACAGAATGGCGTCGACATATGAAAGACATGCTGTGGAACCCAGTAACAACGACACAAGTTAGCATGCATTTTGGAGTTTGGAAATTTGGAAACCTGAAGCCGCATTTAGACACGTACACCCATTACCGTTATACACGTAGGTACGATATATAATGTACACACCCGCTTGGACATGCAGCCCATCGCGTACCGAAGCTCCAAGAGGTCGTTGATGTAAGTCCGATACATGCACGTCTTGAAGGCAAGGACAAACACATGTTAATATGTCAGCTATGAACGCTGTTGTTAAAATGTTCGCGTTATTTAACGCCGCACTCAACAGTATTCCAGATGTATGACGGCGGTCTGTAAATAATCGAATCTTGACCACACAATCCAGTGAGCATGAGCATGTATGTACACAATTGGGATGCGATGGCATTCATCAACCAGGAGAGCCTGACCACTCGATCCCGTCAGTCGCACCTTGCAACAAGCATAGTTCCCACTTACGGCAAGCATAGTCGTCTCTTAGGGCAAGCATAGTCGCCTGTTACGACAAACATATCGCTTTTTACACCAGTCATGGGTTGCTGAAGACCTATTCTATCATCATCGTATCCCAGTTGCTTGGATCGATGCTCATGACGCCAATCAGTGGATTGCCTTGTCTTACACCTGGAATATAGCTGAGTGCGGCATTAAACAACATACACACAATGCCTGTATTTCAAACGGCAACGGTAACACAGCGACAGAGGATTCTAAATGATGCTGAGGGATTCTAAATGTTGCTGAGGCTATTGTCCGTAGGGCCTGTGAGTACTGCAGATTTGACAGTTATCGGGAAACACTTTCTGAGTAGTTATAAAGCATACAACACATTCACCTAACTGCGAAGAGATTGTCATATCACGACAACCATCCACAAAATTATTATAGCGGACCAAAATGAGGCTTCTATTAATGATTACGTGGGCTGAATGATTATACAGGTATGTCCAAAGTTTGATATAAATGATAAAAGTTGAAAAAACCCAACGTATAGTGAACTCTTATGAAGACAAGTGAAATAAAAGAAACGTCTTGCTTACCATGTGTGTTTGAATGACAAGTCAAATATGGCTTCTCTACATTTTGATTAGCCCTCTTTTACGAAATTTGCCAGCACTCTCGGCAGGATTAAAAAAACCTGTTCTTGAAATGAGATTGGTGTTATTGTTTGCTCTCTGTATTTTAAACGCAGTAACATAAAAGCGCCCAAGTTTAATACATTGTCATACTTCAATTGACATACCTCGTGGGCGGAACATGTTTTTATTCTTTCACATCGGTTAGGATGACTGACGTCAGTGCAGCTCACACAGCGAATATTCGTCTGAGATTCTGTAGTTTAGCCAGAGAAACCCTTTGGTAATGATACATAGCGATATCATTCGCCAATTTGACAATGCTAGTTCATATGAAACAGTTGTGGCCTACTCCAAGAGGGGATCGGGAAGGGATCCAGTCATGTGGACTCGCAGGATTTAAAATAAATTATTTGCCAGAATAATGAGTAATAACACTGCCATGTACATACATACGAGTGTCAGTTAATAGGTATAAAACAGCGATGCTTGTTTTCATACAAAGGACACCAGGGACCATATGATCATATGATTTGTTTGTTTGCTGACCAGGAGTTTGCTGACGTTATTTCAACATTAACAATACAAACTAATGGCAGATTGTCATTTATGGAGTAAATATCGCTTCATACCGTTCGTTATTCTCTTGAAAATGTTTTGTTATAAACTGTAAATTTCTCATTTGACTCGCCAATCGGGATTGTTCGGTTGGAAAAGCGCCATTTTCGGTACTTGACCAGCGTGTATTCTTTCGCTGCCAACAGCTGTCTCGTAGATTTCAAGAATATTTTTTGTTTAAGCTGATTTTGTATATAATCATATCCAAATGAATGATAAAGAATTTTTGTGGCCATGAATATGTTTTGTTGCTTTTTATATATTTTAAGATTTTACAAACACGGAACTACTTTATAAGTCGCAATTACAACTGGTGGTGAAACGTCCTGCGCGTTAGGTATGGAGAATTTACGTTTCAAGGTTTTACAATTGTAATGAAATTATTCAATTTTCTGGCAGACAACTACACAGAAAGGATATAATAAATAGGATATTTCATTTGTCTAATGGATTAAGAGGGATTCAGTAAAGGTAACCTCATACGTACTATAACTCGGACACAGTCTGTAGTTGCAGAAATGAGAAAAACACAGCCGGTCACACAGATATCGATTCTGGTCAGACCCCGCGGGCAAGGTCATCTGCGCCGGCAACGATGGACTTGGCGCAAAGGTCATCTTTGCCAGATTCTGAAACATTCAGACGACGTGTTGGTTCTGGAAAAGATGAAACTATAGATACGTGCAGATAGACATAGATAGCCAACATACATACGCCCTCGGGAACAGCATTGGGAGGCATCCATATTGGAACTGAATTCACTAGTTTCAGTGGTTCACGTGACGATCAGTTGACATAACACAACCTGGCGACAAGCGTGGCCTTTATACGCTAGTATACATTGCTCGATATCAAGTTGTATTTTATATTACCCATTGACAAGATATTTTAAATATTGGTCTCCGTCGATTCTTGAAGTGCGTTATCCATGTGCGTTTTTTGTTACGGACCGACAATTGCATATTCTAGTGGGCGGGGGCTGGAATTTTGTCGCAAAAAATTCTTTGGACGAAAATTCTTCAGAAATGATTATGCTTCAGACTATTGAAGAAAAAAGAAGCTGTGTGCCACAAAATTACATTGTCCCAAGGTGTATTTCTTTAAAAAGTATTTAGTCACATAGTTTTAATAAATATTTAAAAACGTATCCTATCTCCATAGAAAATCCAAGAAGCCAATTATCTCCCCTCTGAAAATTAAATGATCGGTCCCTTATTGGCATTTAGACGCTGTAGTGTCAATCACGACAGGACTGACATATGGATTTCAACTACCAACTGCCATCATTAAGATTCTGATGCAAGTGCCTTACGACCGTTGACAGAAAGAGCCATGTTCCTACCAGTGCATCGCTACAGCCCATGTCGTAGAGAACCCGTCCTGATGGAGAGACGTAGCTGGAGGCAAAGCAGATCTAGTGAGGAACAATAAACATATATTATCAATATGGTTCAATATGAGCCAGTAAATAAACTGCTATACGAAACAATCATTTAATAAGATGTAGGTGGACTTTGCCAGCTTAAACATACCGTATTCGACGTAATAGGCGACCAGGGCGCTCTCAAAATTAGAAATAGGGGGCTCTTATCAGAATATTATTTTGGTGAAAAAAAACAATATTAAAAGATAAATTTGGTGGTTTATGCTGACAGCCTGAAATGTTTATATACGACAGATATATTTTTCCAGAATTTATTTGCCTATAATTAAGGGTGCATATAACACACGAGTGCGTATTGTGCTAATTGGGTTTGTTCACTAGCCAATATATTAGCAAATATCTCCGTGGGCGCCTATTAGGGCGGGGCGCTTATTACGTCGAATACGGTATATCAAAAAAGTGAAGCAATTTCCGTCTTGACTTATTTTTTTACAGCAGGTAATACAATGTAAGGTGCTATGTAAAGAGGCCATTTGTGTCTGTGTTTTTGACGGTTTTATTGGTGCTGTATGAGCTCTGGATTAAGCGGTTCTGTTTTCACATGTAAAATGTGAAACATTTTTCTTTCCTCTGTTACCTTGTGCTTGACATGTGGAAATGGCTTTACTGCTTAAATACAGCGTAGAAATGTGTTTAGGCCCTATACACACTATCTAAAGACCAAAAGATGTATTTCGTTAACGTGCTAAGGTGTTATAGTATTACAATAGGACAGCACCAACATCAAAGGATTTCACTTCAAATAAGTGCCTCTCTTCTGTCCAAGCCTCGGGGCACGGATGGCCCAGTCGTCTAAAGCGCCGCGATTCGCTGTGTAGAGATGTGTCCCTTGGGAACGCCAGAAACCTATGATTGTGGGTTCGAATCCCGGTTCGCCCCAATTATGTTTCTAGGTTTGTCAGCAACATACCCGTGCTCGTGAGACCTGCATCACTTCGGGCTTTCCTCCCACATTAAGCTGACACGCCGTGATATAACTGGAATAATGTTAAAAGCGACGTTAAACCCAACTCACTCACTCACTCAAATGGCTGATGGAACTTGTCCAAGCCTCGTACATGCTTTCGTTTTTTATGAGTGAGTGAGTGACTTTGGTTTAACGCAGCTCAATGTAGGGGGAAGCCAGATGTGATGTAGGTCTTAGACGTTTTCCACTTTGGAGAAACCCACGAGCACGGGCATGGTCCTGACAAACCTAGAAACACAATCGGAGCGAACCGGGATGCGATCCCACAAGTTTAGGTTTCTAGCATACCCAAGACATCAACGGGTCGCTGGGCTGTCGATATATCTAGACTAACAAGCTCTATTGATATAATTACCAAAGTGCCATGGATATGTTCTATTTGTAGCGCCGTGTAGCAATGCTACAACAATACAGACCCATTAGTCTCCACCAAAACAGCGTGTTCCCGTATGACATTCCCAGTTACCTAAAATGAGGATCGGATGGTCATACCCTGACGGTCTGGAACCTCACAGGTTACCCGGGAACCACACTCCGAGACGTTAAAGATTGCTCATGATTTCAACCACTGGTTGACGTGTCCCCATTAGATTACAGTAAACTACGGCTATAACGAACACGCTTATAACGAACTGACGGATATAACGAACTTACCCTTTTGGTCCTGTCTATTTAGTGTAGTTATGTGTATAAACTAGTGTCCAAAAGAAACGATACCAACTTATTTTCAAAATTGTTTTTTACTAAGTGAATTGTCTAGTATGAAAACATGCCAATTCGTATTGCACATCCCAAACACAGCATAGTCGATAAAAAATACCGGGAATACGTGATCACTTCCGGGAAAAAACGTAAATTTAGTGAAAGTGACATTTCCCTCTCTAGCATGTTCTGCACGTGCATAAAAACTGTATAAAACGGCTGATCAGACACGTTGATATCACAGCAACAAAAAGAACACAAGATATGCCACGTTTGACAGCCATCGAGAGAGAGAGAGCCGTTGGAATGGTCCAACAAGGAGCGTCACACGTCGACGTCGCCAGAAGGTTGGGCTGCGCACGCATCACTATCACCAGGTTGATGCAGCGGTTACGTCAGACAGGTCAGACGTCAGACAGGCCCAGGAGTGGAAGACCACGAGTAACCACGCCCCGCGAAGATCGTTACATCCGGGTATTACACCTGAGGAACCGCACCGTAACAGCGACGTCCACGGCGGCTACAGCACTGGGACACAGGATCAGTCGACAGACCGTCTACAGGAGACTACGGCAGTATGGTATCCGGCCACGTCATCCCTACCGCGGACCGCTCCTGACGCCTCGAAACCGGAACAACAGACTGATCTGGGCCAGGCGAGTTCGACGTTGGCAACTGCGGGACTGGGCACGTGTTATGTTCTCTGATGAGAGCAGATTCCTCATCTTCAGAAACGATGGACGGCAGCTTGTATACCGACGATTTGGTGAACGTTTGGCGCCTAACTGTATCCAACAGGTCCGGCCGTTTGAAGGTGGAGGGTTAATGGTTTGGGGTGGCATATGTGGTGACGTCAAAACGATGCTTGTCGTAATTCGTGGAAACCTGAATGCACAGCGTTATCTTGATGTCATCCTACCGCCTGTTGTGGTGCCCTTTATTCAGCAACAGCCTCGTGGACTCCTTTTCCATCATGACAATGCAAGGCCACACACAGCAAGATTGACACAGAACTTCCTTGCCAACGCCAACGTACAGGTTTTGCCATGGCCCGCATGTTCACCGGACATGAATTCCATCGAGCACTTATGGGACCACCTCGATCGGCAAATCCGACGTCGCCGTGTGCCTCCAGTCAACGTCCAGGACTTGGAACGATGTCTCCTCGAGGAATGGCAACGCATCACTCCCAACGTCATCAGACGTTTGACGTCATCAGTCCGTAGGCGTGTTCTGGCATGTAATGATGCTCACGGTGGACATACCCGCTACTGACTTGACTTTGAGACGTGTGGTGTGACATTTCCCGTTGTTTCTGTGATCAGTGCTCTAACGAAATGTTCATTTTTCGACCCCACCCATCTCTAAAGGCTTGTCATATTGGTTGTACAGATTTTATTGAAATGAAATTTTTGTACAGATGTTGTGAAAGGATTTCTCAAAAGCATAACACCAATCCTAAACTTCTGCATTGTTTAGTTTTTCTTTTATGTCGTTGCAAACAGGTGGTATCGTTTCTTTTGGACACTAGTTTATATGCTTATAAAGAACTACGGTTATAACGAACTAAAATTAGTAGTCCCCTTGAGTTCGTTATAACCGTACTTTACTGTATTTACAAGCCACGAGAATTTTGCTTACTACGACATAAACATCAAACTCGGTACCCTCACTCAGATGGCAGTCTTATCTTAATTTTGGTCCTCTTTTAGGCCAAAAGTAAGTAAAGAGAACCAAAGGGTACAATCTTAGGCTATGATATCCTTACCATAGGTTCCTGGCAGAGTCTGAAAGCGTTACATTCAGATGGGTCCTCCACCCCCGTGCAGTGGAGACAAAGCCATGCGTTGTGGAGCTCTGCGATGAAACAACAGGAAACCTTGGCATCAATGTGTTGGAAATAATCAGGCATGCAAAACTCATTTCCAGTTGGCACATTTTTGTCAATCCATATGATATCGAATTACATGCTACGATCAGTCTGTTAATTCCAGTAAATATTTTTTCCAACTTTACTTCCTCACGCGGATAGTTGTAAGAGATGGTCTGCAATGTTTGCCATTCAGTTTTGACATCAATCGATGAACAAAGACAGTTTACTTGTACCTTCTGATATTGTACCTCCAGATTTGATATGCAGGAGGAAAAATCCCCTTGGCGTTCCCGGGACCAGTAAGGGCTCAGACACGGTTCATTGACTCGGGATTTTGTGCTCCCGTAACCAGGCAAACACAACGAGAACACAGGAGTTCAGCTCATCAATTTCCTTACCTTATTTAAGCATGTTATGTTATAATGTTTAAAATGTAAAATGTATAAATCTGTCGAATTCATGTCCGTTTAGGTCACTGCACCCGAGTCTGATGCGGTAGTGGATAATTTGTATTGAAGAAATGTTTGTAATTTGAAGCGCAAGATAATCACGGTTCACTGCACTCACGGCTATGTCTGTGATTTGGTGTTCTTGGTACCAACAGGGCGGTCGGGTAGCTCAGTGGTTAAAGCGTTCGCTCGTCACACCGAAGACCCGGGTTCGATTCCCGACATGTGTACAATGTGTGAAGCCCATTTGTGGTGTCCCCCGCCGTGATATTGCTGGAATATTGCTAAAACCATACTCACTCACTCACTCACTCACTCACTCACTCACTCACTCACTCACTCACTCACTCGCTCGCTCACTCACTCACTCACTCACTCACTCACTCGCTCACTCACTCACTCACTCACTCACTCAAACAGCAGAATCGGTGGTCGGCTTTCCGAGAACTATCTGATATTTTAATATGGCGTTTCCGGCCCATAACCGATGTTACTAATTTGAAGCTAAACTGCTGGGGAAAAGAAAGAACACACCCATGTTTGATGGTGAAGTATTTGATATGTTTATCAAAGTTTGTTTTGGACCTGACGTTTGCAGTCTCGGCGGCTGTATTAAGCGTGTAACGTTTTATTTTAATAACGTTCGTAATGTTTGAGTCAAATCCAATTTTCAAATCCAAGTATGTGTGTACTTTTGCCCAGCAATTTACATAGTAGTAATCAACGGACCTGGGTTCCGTTCCAGAAAGCTACCGTAGCCCTAAGGTAATCGTACATCCCATACTTAAACATAGACTTACGACTGTCGTTGAGCTTATGTCGCTTTGTTGAACGGGGCCCTGTACTTTAGAATCAGCTCGTGTAAGGTACATATACTGAGAGTATGTGAGTTATATCCCCCTCCATCTCGCCTCAAATATTGCTTAGCCATGATGGTAATTGGTCACAATGACCTTTTCACTGTTACGACAGGGTCAGGTTTCACGCCGTGTTCAACAGTATTGCATGTAATTTACGGACCCGTGAAGATCCGGAGTAGAATAGGTTTTCAGCAACCCATGCTTGCCATAAAAGGCGACTATGCTTGTCGTAAGAAGCGACTTACGGGATCGGGTGGTCAGGCTCGCTGATTTGGTTGACGTATATCATCGTATCCCAATTGCGTGACTCGATGCTCATGATGTCAATCACTGAATTGTCTGGTTCAGACTCGATTATTACAGACCGCCGTCATATAGTTGTAATATTGCTGAGTGCGGCGTTAAGCAGCGAACAAACAAACAAAACATGTAAGTTACGGCGTGTCAGCTGGATGTTCGAGGAAAGTCCAGTGTGGCAAAGCCCCTGGACATGCAAAGAACAAAGAATTATATTCGGGACCAATCTCAGATTCTATTCCACGTCAGCGGACCCTGGTAGCTAGGTGACATTTCGGCGCCATAGTGTCACATGCTTTGACCCGGAATTACAAATTAAAAAATATTCATAAAAATTTAACACTTTTACATTTCAAAAAGGATGATGTCTTGTGACCTTTCATCCGAAATAATCTCTATGCCTGAGCAGTTAGGGTAATTATTTGAGCCGGAAGGTTAGAACAGCGAGGGTTGTGACCCATACGCCACTCACACTTCGTCAGCACTCCTACTCGTCTTCGCATTATCTAGACCTGGTTACCGACTTCTCGATAAATAGGAATGTAGTGCATGTTTAGGAATCATCTGTAGACATGTCTGTACAACGTACCCAAAATGGGTACATCTAACTCAGTGTAGGGAGCGCACTCTACAGAAACGCCCTGTAGAAACAGCTGACAATGTTGTCTTCGTTACTGATCGATATTTCTTTACTTCACTAAAACACCACTGTGACTGCTTGAATGAGAATTGGGGTTTTACCCATTGTGTCCATCTGGGAATTGAAGCCGGGTCTTCGGCGAGAAGAGCAAATACATATATACCAAGGTTACTCTACTACCCTTGCTATATGTATGTTAGCACGTATGGGTCGAGAAAAAAGTTATTTTATTTAAAAATACATGTATCTATAAAATGAAATATAAAATCCCAATGGAACCCAGATCAATGCTTAATTTTAGAGCTCAGGCAATCTAGACTTGCCACATCTTTCCTGACGTGAGTTAGATTTATTTAACAATTTCTTCTCCAGGGTCTGCCAGACAGGCTAGTGTAGGTCCTTCTGTTATGTTATGAGCCCAGGCCAATCTCATTAAGGCCTGATCCTTAACTCCGACACCCTAGCGCTTTGCAACCCGAGGACACCCCATAGGAAATCTCGTCAGGTGAACCTTCTGATCAGCATCGATGCTTCTCGCTTTCGATACGAGTGAGCATTCAGACGAACATATCTGATTTCTATATCTTGTAAACGAATATAATCGAGGAAATCCGCCTGCCAAACAACAAAGCCGCGCTATTATATTGTGGATATTTTTTAACCCTGTCGTTTCTGAGCGCATTGACATCCAAATGCACATGGATGTACTAGCGAATGTATATGTGTGTTCTGAAGCGGTTTTCTTTGGCACAAATCAAAGTTTCCGAATCAAAACGGCAAGAAATAAAAGCCGACTAGTTTAAAAAATGAACTTCTATCGAGGCGTCCTCACATCTTGACGCAGACAGGTATGTATCGGAGTAAAAGATCTGCTTTTAATGCGATTGACACATAGCTAAGACATATTTACTGCGTTCAATGCAATCTTGAAAGACCGGAGGTTTCGAACTTTGTAAATGTAGCAAGCAGATTGGAGATTTCTAAAGAGTGTCCTGTACATGTTTTTCCAAAGATAAACATTCGATGTCTTTGGAATCATAATATTTTACCCTTTTAAGTTAAGAGTTTTCGATATTTTGAAGTGAAATGAGCTTTCATTCTGCCAGGTTAATATGAAATCTGTTGCATAAATGTTCTTGACGTTATTGCGCAATAATATCTTCCTACCTGATGGTGTAGAGGCGCATATCACAGCAGTCAACCCGAGATGGACAAATACTATAAAATAAATATGATAAAAATTGGATCAATTATTTGATTTTTTGTTTGCACTGAGTAATATTCCAGCTATATGGCAGTGGTCAGTAAATCATCAAATCTGGACCAGACAATCCAGTTGTTCGCATCATCAGCGTCCATCTACACAATTAGATCACGGTTATTCAGGTTGAAGTGGGACTAAAGCACGCAGTGATGCAGACGTGTACCACCACGGATATGATGCTGACAAACTGTGAAACATAAACTGTGAAACATAAACTGTGAAACATAAACTGTCACACAAACTATGTGACATTGCAAATGGACCGATGCCTATTTTATAGTCCTAGCCCACTGAGATACCATGCCGCAGTATACTGACTTCGACCATCCGACCAGTCCTTGTTTTTGATCCTTAATGCCGAGCGCCAGACAGCGTAACAACAAGTTCTATCTTTTAACGTCTTTTTGGTAAGAGGCAGCCGGGGTCCAGGGGATCGAACTCCGGACCTTCCGCTCTCATGGCAACTAGACCACGGAGGCGGTCCGTCATATATACTTCACGAGACTATTACATGACACAAGCTGGCTACAGTCGCCAAACACAAATGTTGCTCCATATTAAATTAATTTCGATTACCAAAACATAAAGCGTTCCAAAGAAAATGCTGCCATGTGTGTTCGAGCTACGAAAATGTGGAGGGATCGGTCGTAAGGCGGTTTACGGTTAAACCTTGCAAGATCACTACGCCATTGCTGCCTGAGGACCCGGATGGTGCATTCACGTGTGGATTGTAATTACGTCATAATTTTTTCCTCGTTTCGTTTTCCGGATACGGTTTCAGTGAACTCGGAATCGTCCGGGATCTTGCTACAATGACAAGTAGGGTTGAAAACGACGTGTTCACGTCATAGGCGATTTCTGAGTCGAAAAACTACCGCGCACATCGATTCAAGTGGGTTGGCCCAGAGAGTGGGTGAGCTCCTTGCAGGGATAAATAACGATGATCCTGGAAGCGATCCTCGAGAGTTGTGATGAGCTTGACAATTAATATTTTTTGCAAATATCGATTAATATTAGAAAATGTGTGATTCACACTTTCCCCTAATTTGACGGTGTGAAACCTTACAGGTCAATGATAAGATTGATATACAGCATCACCACAAGGTGTATTATGGACAACAACTACTTTATTATACATATATAATGTTTAGGGGCTACTTCTTAACTCGAAAAGGGGCAAGAAGTAGCTATGAAACGTTGTGTATGTATACTTAAAGAACTTGTCCATAAAACTCCATCAAGGTCTGACTTCTAAGTGCCAACAAATACTCTTATATACAGTATACAAGTAAGAGGGCTGGTCAAAAAGTTCCAAGTCTAACAAACGAAAGCAACAATTATGAAAGTATTTATAATAATCTCCCTGCTTTTCAAGACACTAATTGTGTCAATATTGAAGCTTTTCAATTCCAGCCAGGGAGAACTTTCCTAAAGCCACCCTGAACTACCCATTCACTGCAGCTTTGAGGTCATCGTTGTCGTTATAGCGCTTTCAACGAAGACGTTCTTTCAGTTTATGAAACAGGTGGAAATCACTGGGTACCAGGTCTGGTGAGTATGGAGGGTGGGAAAATTCTTCAAACCCACATTGTCGCACAGCAGCCTTTGCAAGTCGAGAGGTGTGGGAAGAGGCATTGTCATGAAAATGTAGAACTCAAGCAGTCATCATTCCTTGCCTCTTTTCTTTGATAGAATCTCCCAGGCGATGAAGCAAATCAGCATAGTAGGCACCAGTGATCGTCTTAAGACTTTCTAGGTAATCAACAAGGATCACACCCTTTGCATCCCATAGTACAGTGGCCATAACTTTCTTCGCTGATCTTGAAGACTTGAATTTCTTTGGTGCCGGAGAGGTGGAATGGTGCCATTCCATGGATTGAAGTTTTGACTCGGGGTCATAGTGGTGGACCCATGTTTCATCACCCGTTGCTAATCTTTCTTTTTTTTAATTTGACGAAATCCTCCTCAATTAGATCTAAAGTTTCTCTGGCAATGTCAGTTCTATTTTCCTAAAGATCAGAATTTAGAAAATCTGGAACCCAACGAGTAGATATCTTATTCATCTGTAAATGTTTATGAATAATAGTTTCAATAGATCCAGTATAGAACAGTATAACCTTTTCCATCTCCCTGATTGAATCTTTATTGATGGAAGTTAAGGGACGTCCAGACCTTGGGGCATCATCAAGGCATGTTCTCCCAGCTTTAAACATAACGTTTAACAGCGGAATAGCTGGGGTACTTATCCCCATACACTTGTGACATGCGGTCATGAAATTCTTTGGGAGTACATTTCACTAAAGTAAAATAAACTTGATGACTGCTCGGTACTCGTTCTTTTTCATTTCTGTGTCCATTTGGACCCCTATCACGTTCAACTGACTGTCATTAATATACAAACAGCCTCAACGAACCCAATACACTTGCAATGGACTACTGACACAATGCACTATGTTGACTAGTTTACTTTGTTATGTCCCATACTTGAAAGTTTGGCAAGCTTAAAACTTTTCTTCTTTAAAAGTCCAGTTTCCACCCTTGCCGAACTAGGCTGGTATTATGGAGTTACATTTTGGCTGGACTAACGAGTCTATGCATAGTCCAATAAAAATCGCGCACCGAAATCGAAATCCGGTTCGTAAACTGTCATGCAGATTTCGGTCGATTGCAGGATTTGCAAAGCATGTGCACCTCCATGTGTCCATAGGAGAGGCTTAGAGGGACATAACTGGTAAAGCCACTGGTGGCGCTACGATCGAGCCCAGTAATTCCAGCCTAGTTCGGCAAGGGTGGAAACTGGACTTTTAAAGTCAGTTAACTCTCTTGCTTCGGGAAGATGAGAACTTTTTGACCAACCCTAGGCCTCGTATCATCTTAGTTTGCAAACAAACTGTTATAGCAGTCAGACTGACATTATATTCGATATTTAAGACCCACAGTCCATTGTACAGTTGACACACTCACATCCATTTGTTGAGACACGTGATATGCATGATATATATATATATATATATATATCTGACAGATGTTTCAACAATATGGCTATGAACATACATGTATAACAGCAGAGTTGTTGGGTTTATAATTTCATAAGACAGATCATTAACATCTTGTTTTTATGCCTATTGTTAAACATCGGAATATACTTTTCTCCGAGATGTTCACACTTATTACATACCAATAAAACATGCAATTTATCCTCAGTCTCCCCTACTTGGCATTTTTTACAGATACCCATTTCAAGTTCTCTTTTTTCATATCTACGTATACGTCTAAAATTTACATTGAAATTGTGTGATGACACTCTGAATTTACATAATGCCCAAACAAGCGATTTATCATCTAACATACATGTACTTATATACTTCTCTGGTTCTATAGCAGAATTGATAGCATTGTAATGGCAAATGAAACGTGAAGAGGATATACTATATAGCGACTTGAGTCAAAACTCATACCCTTCTTACACTAAACCGTGTAATTGACCAGTCAGTCCGAGGCGATACATATCACATAATCCGTCATTTTAGGGGACATTTTTCAAGGTGATATATTTCAGGAAAATGATGGCTTTTAAAACGTATTTAATGAACGGCCGAAGTACCCATCAAATTTAGATCTAAAAAGTTCGAGCAAGTAGAAAAACGTGAAAGATGAAAGTTAAATCAACAGAATGTTTGCAAGAATGACCTCTGACTATTGACACACACAGATGGCGGCATACATTCAACGTCCCCGGGAATGTCATCGTTCATGTTATTAGAGGAATACAGATTTGAAAAACGTCCTTGCTGATAATTAAATCGTAGGCTGATTGTAGGGGCCGTGGTTAACGCTGTTCTGGGGATATGTTAATTGAACCGGGCACAGATCCCCTGTCATACACAGCGTCAACAACTGCCGAGGTTCAGGCTATATTATGACACGGCCATTGTATTTTAGAGTGTTCAGGTTATTTTTGCCGGGAACATCTAGACGTAATAAGAGAATAGTTTTCAGAACTGTTTGGTGGGCCATTTTTCCAAGACCGAAAATAAGGATGTGGGATGAGGATGCTGAGTAGGTGGGAACTCATTAAAGTAAGACAGAACAATCGATCATCCCTCAATCACTGGAGCACTTAACAAAGTAGGAAATTGGATGAGAATTGGTGCATTCAGTCGTTAAGTACCATTGTATCCATCCGATCCTCAATTAAAAAGCCTTTAGTGGTACTGCTTCGCTATTATATCCCAGTAGGACAACACGTAGAATTTTTGAAAATATAAAATGAGGTTGAGGCGTTCAGATAACGTCCAATACCTTTCCATATACTCCATTACCTAGCCGATATTAGAAAATGATACTTTTATAATTATCCCATTCAACAAAGCGATCTTAGTGCTACAGGTCTATGTTAAAGAATGGGAGTTACGACAATTGTGGGGATGGAACTTTTGAAAGGGGCTCAGATAAAGTATTTCGTACTTTTTATAGATAAAGTATTTAGTACTCTTTATAATATTCTGGGTTTACCTCGATACTACTCCCATAAAGATCATAGTTCGCAATGGTCTTCAACACCCCCATGTTTGTTGTAAGAGGCGACTAACGGGATCAGGTGGTCAGGCTCGCAAGATGCATGGCATCGTATCCCAGTTGTATTACGTGGGTCGATGCTCATGATATCAATCACTGGATTGTCTAGTCGAGTCTCGATTATTTACCAGAAATGGGCTTCACAAATTGTACCCATGTCGGGAATCGAACCCGGGTCTTCGGCGTGACGAGCGAACGTTTTAACCACCAGGCTACCCGACCGCCCCATTCTATAGATAGAACTGCCCCCCATGAACCTATGCTTGTAAGGGGCGATTATTAAAGGGGATCTGTGGGTCAAGCTCGGTGACTTCGTTGATTGCGTGTCAAGGTACGTCGACGGCGTGGGCCGTTGTTGATTATATCAACCATTCGTTTTCCTGACCCCTGCTGGGGCCACAGGTGGCCCAGTCGTCTAAGGCGCCGTGATCCGCTGTGCAGAGTTGCGTCCCTTGGACACGCCAGAAACCTATGATTGTGGGTTCGAATCCCGGTTCGCCCCGATTATGTTTCGAGGTACCATACCCGTCACACTCACACTCACTGACCCTTGCTGTGTGAATTGAATAGCAATCATACCCAACTACAAAGACTCGTGTCCAATGAGATGTCTTCATTTGATCACGTGGCTCAAATACATATCCCATGAAGTGGACTTCAGACTGTGCTGCACGTGCGTTACGTTTCCGTGCTAGGAATGCAATCGGATCCCGCATACCACGCAACGAACCGAAGCTCCCTGTCATCGCTACCAACTTTCACTGAAAGTAATCATGGTTACAAATTGAGTTGGAATGTGTTTAGATAACTAAATGTGAAGTTGTGATACAAACACGTTTTGCACGTCCAAAATTAATTAGACGCCTCCAGCACGTGGAAAATGCGAGTTACAATAAAACGTGTTCGATATGCATGCACAGTTAATGTATCATAAAGGTATATTCGATCGAAATAATTCTCTCTGCTGAATAATGTCCCGATGATTTACTGTCACTGTAGAGAGAATTTGAGCTGTTTGAAAGTTGATGCTTTAATTGTGCTACTTGTTTCCATTTCCTTTTAGTATCAAAAATCCAACAATGTTATTGGTGTCGTCAAATTATCGATGCTATTGCAGAATGTTGAGGTGAGGTGAAATGGGGTTTAACGTCTCGTCCAAGATTATTGCACTTATATAGCGACGTGCATGTACGTATGTGTGTTTGTGTGGCTGCTTGTACTAGTCCGGACTGATGCCGATTTATAGTGCTAGCTCACTGAGATACCATACTGCAGTTTAACATGAATACCCCACTCAGACACAGTATACTGACTACGAGCCGACCAGTCCTTGTTTTATCCCCTTAATGCCGAGCGCCAGACAGGGTAACAACAAGTACCATCTTTTGACGTCTTTTGGTATGACGGTGCCGGGGATCGAACCCGGACCTTCCTCTCTCCGGGCGGACGCTCTACCACTAGACCACGGAGGCGGTCTATTGCAGAATGTAATTATGAATTGGTGCAAAACAAAGTAATCAAAATCACGTTCTGTTGTCCATGCCAGCCAGGTGCTCAGAGAACAACTGGCATTGTGAACACTGATCTTTTTTAAAATCATATCTTAATACTCTTTACCCTAGCGGAAGTTGGGTTAGAATTAATGGTCAGAATTCCATTTGTGTCGTAAGACTCGATAACTTGCGTCTCATCGTACCTCGAAGGCATCCATCGCTACTCATACTATCAATCATTGGTATATCTGATTATTTAAAAAAAATAAGTAAAATAAGGTAAAGAGAAGGTAAAGAAATAAGAATTACCGTCAACCGTAAAATTAATGCGTCACTAAAATGATGCGAGTGTCGACACCTGGCCTAAAATGCGTCATGAAATTAATGGAAGTAACCCCGCCCTTTAACTATAACCAATCATCCATTGAATTCCATGCTATAGTGTAGGGTGATAGCAGCACGGTTGAATGACACTATTTGCTATCTTCAAAAACTCAAGTTCAATTGCTTCACATCTGATCGAATTTCCATGAAATCAAAAGCAGGACATTCCAAATAATGCATATCACAAAAATGAATCACCGACCACTGCATGGTATGTTGCTACTCTGACTTAATTCTTAAGGACATTGCCAACTTACCTACATGTGTATACATGGCTTATAACTAAACTTCTATTCAACAGATGCGTGTCGTAAGGGGCAACTAACGGGATCGGGTGGTCAGGCTCGCTGACTTGTTTGATAAATGTTATCTTATCACATTTTCGTAAGTCGATGATGTCAATCATCACTGGATTGTCTGGTCCAGACACGATTATTTACAGACTGCCGTCAAACAGCTGGGTTATTGCTGAATGCGGCTTCAAACAACAAACAAGTAATCCTTTCTACAGAAAATCAAAACATGACGGTATTTTATGACCTTGACACAGTCGTTCGTAGTCACAAGTCGTCCTCCAACATTTTGACGGTGTGAGGTCCTCAGATGTTCTTTGAAGAGCGACCCTGTGGTGGTGTGACTAAGCTGTTCTTGGCAAAAATCAGTTTATCAAATGGAAGATCAAATACAATTACATGTTTCACTTACCGAGAAGGTATGCACGTGACATGCGGGCGTGGTGTGCGCGAGGTGTCCCGTGGGAGGCGCTTCTTTTCATGAACAGGTCACAGACTGTCTTGTTATCTTGCGTAAGAATTTCTTGAAACGTGCTTACTAAGATAGGAACTAAGCTATATAAAACACGATAAGATTACAACAATATACATTAATGTGTTTTGGCTTCTTTGTGGACACCGCCGTTAAATGACGGGAATAGAAAATGATACAAGCGGAGTATATGAAGTGAAGCAGTCCGTTTCCAATTAGGATATATATAATATTATAACAAATCCGAGATATGTATTGTCCCTTTTGTCTGGTGTGTTTCGAATGCATAAGATTCTCTGATGAACTACAAATACTCTGACGAGCAATAGAAAACACACCCAAATTTATGGAATTTAGGATTCGAACACGATATAGTGTTACCAAATTAAATAATACTTTACAGTTGACAGAATCCCGTAAAAAAAACGACTTTTTGTCGCTAAAAGTAGAAGTACTCGTGCAACATGATCACAGAATGTGTAATATAGGTAATATACTTTACCCCAAAAATGCAATACGTATATTTTTGGACACAAAAGTAAAATTAACGGACCAAGAGGTGCAGAATGAAGAGGTGTAATGTATTGGCGTTAGATGGAGAGATGTCTGGTTCAGCGACGAATCAAGATTCCTTCGTCGTGATTCGCATTCTCGTCTCTTCCATGGGCAGGAAATGTCAGGCCGCTAACGATTCCAACGAGGGACATGCTGACCACCACCTTGGGCTTTTCCTATGGATCGATAACCGAGACTACAATCACCAAGTGTTCTCTCCACAACATTTTGGCTGAATACCTTGTACGGTTCCTCGTATAAATGTATTTTCATACTTCACACAAATCTGTCTTTGCGTTTCTTTTTTGGAACAGTATATGAATGCTCACAATATTCGTCAATGCATTTCGAGTCCTGAAATCAACAGTCATATACCACGTTTGTCAGCAGGACAGACAGAAAAGGCAATTGGTATATGCTGCAGCTGGTTGCTGGACATGACGCCGTCGCTAGACGCTGTGGTTGCACTAGGTTGCTGTCACGATACCGACTGTCGGGGAATACATGTCACCACGCCCAACGAAGATCGTTATTTGAATATTCTCCATTTGAAGAACCGATTCAGCGTGACCTTATGAGCATTATCTGCCAAATGACATGCTTTCAGTCCCCTCACTGTATGGACCTAACGGGGGGTCACGTTGAAAAGTCAATACCGACGTCAAAGACTGGCAGAACAGAAATGGGCAGGGAGTTAAGAACGTGGAGTAGTCGTCGAGAAGAACGCAATAGTCGTTAGTGTCTCCAGATGTGGTGTGTGAGATTGAACCAATTTGAGGTGGCAGCGTAATGATTTTGGGGGTGGAAATGTGGTCAGGAAAAGACAGTTCGTTTGAAAACACAATGGTCAATATAATTCTGGTCGAATGGGTGGGGGTTGTGAGTTGGAGGAGGGATGGGTAGGTTGCTTTGTTCCAGAAAAACCCCGGAAAAGTTGACCCCAGGTAATACTCCAGAATATATATTGTTCATTGGACTTGACAGTCCCATCAAAAGCAGTGTTGTGTAAAAAAATAAAATTGCTCGGTTTCTTCTTTCACAGTTTATGTTTTTTTCAGTTTTTAAAGCAGCAACCAAAAGTTTGTAGCCTACATATTCCAACCATCCAGAAGCGTCTCGAGGTAACCCGTTAACATCCGGGTTGAAATTGGTCTTCAGCAGCCCATGCTTGTCGAAGGAGGCGGCTAAGGGGTTCGGGTTGTCAATACGCATACTTGTTTAATGTGTGAACTTTTTGATATTTTATCGTATCCCAGTTGCATCTACCGATGCTCATGGTGTCAGTCCCTGGAAATGTTTGATCCATACTCGTTTAGTTACAGACCGCCGTCAGAGTATTGCTAAATGCGGCGTTAAACAAACAAACAAGCGTATCCAGGTTGCCACCCATAAACATTAATCTTCAGCTCCACATGCCTACATTGGTGTACATCCACCAACCAAACAGAAGCATATCGAGGGTTGGCACACGGCCACGTTTAGCTCGTGCTCCATGCGCATATTCCAGTCATCAAGAAGCAAATCGAGGGTTGCCACGCGGCCACGTTTAGCTCGTGCTCCTTTTCGCATATTCCAGCCACCAAGAAGCATATCGAGGGTTGCCACGCCGTCACGTTTAGCTCGTGCTCCATGCGCATATTCCAGCCACCAAGAAGCAAATCGAGGGTTGCCACGCGGCCACGTTTAGCTCGTGCTCCATGCGCATATTCCAGCCATCAAGAAGCATATCGAGGGTTGCCACGGCGTCATTTTTAGCTCGTGCTCCACATGCCTACATCCTCCAACCAAACAGAAGGATATCGAGGGTTGCCACGCCGTCATGTTTAGCTTGTGCTCCACGTGCATATTCCAACTATCAAGAAATATATCGAGGGTATAATTATAGAAGTATAAACGGGTCGTTATTAATGTTCTGCTAACAAGAACAGCTCAGCTGCATCACCACAAAGGCCGCTCTTCAAAGAAAATCTGACGACCTCACATCGTCAAACTGGCACTCTCAGTGAACTTTGCCATGGCACGCACTTGTCGTGCAGAATTGTACATTTCTGTCCTCCAGTATACAGAAATAATTGTGTAGCGTTGTGGTAGGGATAATTCCTGATCTGATACAGGCCAAGTCGTCCTTCCTGACCTTGCTTGTTTCTGCCCTACGCTTGCTCCACTAGACCATTACCTGTAATTTGATAACAGCCATTAATAAGAACTCGAGAACCTATCACACGGCAAACATGACCTGTGCATTAACTGTGAAATAGGATATAGCACTGGTGTATTAATCAGCAATATGAAGCGCCAATTATTGATTCTAAGATTGACACTGGAGTACCTGTCGTCCCACACGCCGCTATTCGCTGTTTAGAACAGTGTTCTTTTGTGGGTTCGAATCCCAGATGTTTCAGTTGGCTTGTCAGCACCGTGCTAACTGGTTTCACCATAGCAGAAAACGTCAAAGATCTACATCAAGCCGCGAAATAACTGGAATATTGTTTAAATGGGAGGTAAACAACTCTGTGAACCATAATGTTGCTTCTGAATGCTCCAGACCCGTGAAGATCTGGGTTAGAATAGGTATTCATGCTTGCCGTAAGAGGCGACGATGCGTGTTGTAAGAGGCGACAAACGGGCTCTGGTTGTCAGGCTCGGTGACTTGGTTGATGCTTGTCATCGTATCCCCATTGCGTAGATAGATGCTCATGATGTTAATCGCTGGCTCGTCTGGTCCTGACTCGATTATTTACAGACCGCTGTCATATGACTGGAATATTGCAGAGTGTGGCGTTACACAACAAACAAACAATACATGTACATAATATTATCAAAATGTATCAATTAACTCAATCTCTAATTAAAAAACAAGAATTAAATGATGATTTACTCGATCTTTTACAGGCCACCGTCATATAGTTGGAATATTGCTGAGTGGGGAGTTAAAAAAAACGTGTCGAAAGATGAGGTTACAATTGGATACGAGGGTCAGGCTCGGCGACTTAAAAACGACTTTACTAATTAAACCCAAAGGTGAGGCGAGGTGAAATGAGTTTTAACATCGCGTCCAAGATTATTGCACTTATATAGCGACGTGCATGTACGTGTGTGTGTTTGTGTGGCTGCTTGTACTAGTCCGAATTGATGCCGATTTATAGTGCGAGCTCACTGAGATACCATGCCGCAGTTTAACATGAATACCCCACTCAGAGACAGCTCTACCACTAGACCACGGAGGCGGTCAATTAAACAACAAACAAAAGAACACACCTCTTGCTCCAAGATTGAACTTTTGTCCGTTATGAACGTCTAGAGTTGACTATGTTAATCTGACACGACATGTTTGGAGTAGGAAATGGTGTCAGGGAATACCAGGAGGAAAGAGGTGATTCTCATGGGGAATCCGTGTCAGATTCAGGTGGTCAGGCTCTGTGATTGGCTCTTGTCATCGCGCATGCTGAAAGTCAATGCATTGCTTGGTAAAGACTCGGTTATGTTTTTCTTTTCTTGCTTGTTATCTAACGCCACTCAGTTATATTCCAGCCATATTGTGGCGGACTGTAAGTAAACGAGTGTGATCCAGACAATCCATTGTCAACCAACGAAGTCACCGAGCCTGACAATCCGATCCATTAAGTCGCCTCGTACGACAAGCAAAGTACGCTGAGGAGCGATTCTAACCCGGAATCCCCACGGGTGCTCAATCATGTACAATCCGCTGAGATATAACTGAAATATTTTAATTAGGAGCCGTAAAATGACTGATAAAATGACCGCTGAGACGTCAAACTCGCTCACTCAGATTGTGGCGTAAACTTCACTCACTTATTATGATTTCAATTGTTTCATTTTGGTATTAGCTTTCGTCAAAAACAAAACCAACGCAATTTAAGAAAATTTTAAACTGATCTTACATTCTTGGACCCCAGCCTCAAATGCCGCCCTTCCTGCATAGGTTGTGTCTGGCACCAGTGCTGTCTCAGATGACGGCGTTGATGTAGTTGGTGTACGCAGACACCTGAAGACCCGGGGTAGAATAGATCTTCGGCAACCCATGCTTGCCGTAAAAGGCGACTATGCTTGTCGTAAGAGGCGACTAACGGGATCGGGTGGTCAGGCTCGCTGACTTGGTTGATGCATGTCATCGATCCCATATTGCGAGGATCATTGCGCATGATGTAAATTACTGGATTGTCTGGTCCAGACTCGATTATTTACAGACCGCCGTCATATAGCTGGAATATTGCTGTGTGCAGCGTTAAACAACAAACCAACCAGTATACAGAGGTCTCTACACCAGTCCCCGCTCTGTACCTTTCATTACGGGAGTGTATTTCTGAAGGCATCTAACGATCGTAAATGTGTCTCTATTGTAATTAATCACAACATGAGTCCCACAAGATACCAATTTATTGTGTGTTCATTACTCACCTAAACGTAGCTTTGTGTACTCAGGCGTCGAAATAATACTTTGTGAAATCATAACGTATGGATGCAAAACAAATAACTTATGATTTGAGTGCCTTCATCTCACTTGTAATCCTAGAATGTGACCTCTGCGAGACATTTCTGTAAGTGAATAATATACATCTCGGTCACGACTCTTCCAACACGAGCTTCATAAATGTTCGACCCGTCAAGATCCGGGTTAAACATTGGTGTTCACCGACCCATCCTTGTCGAAAGAGACGAATACCGGGATCGGGTGGTCAGGCTCGCTGATCATGACTTAATTGATGCATATCATCATATCAGGTAGATCGATGCTCATGATATCAATCACTGGATTGTCTTGTCCAGTCTCGATTATTTAAAGACCGCCGTTACATAGCTGGAATATCGCTGGGTGCAGGGTTAAACAAACAAACAAACAAACGCATCCAGGTTGCCACGCATAAATGTTTGCTTCAGTTCCACGTGCATACACAAGCATGCATACTTGTACTCTAGTGCGGCGTTAAACAACAAACAATTACACAAGTCATAAATGTTCTGAACACGGCATCCACTATAGTAAGACCATATGTACTGTCACCTACCATAACCACAACCACACATCTTTAAATAACGTTTGTTTTGTTTGTTGTTTAACATCGCACTCAGCAATATTCCAGCTATATGACGGCGGCCTGTAAAATAATCGAGTCTGGACCAGACAATCCAGTGATTAATATCATGAGCATCGATCCACGCAATTGGGATCGATGACATGCATCAACCAAGTCAGCGAGCCTGACCACCCGATCCCGTTAGTCGCCTCTTACGACAAGCATAGTCGCCTTTTACGGCATGCATATTCTACCCCGGAATTTTCACGGGTCTTTACGGTGATTGTAACATGTATGTGAGTGTTATATCGTACTGATACATGTCACAACCACCGTTATTTAAATACGTGTGGTTGTAGTTATGGTAGGTGACAGTAGATATGGTCTTACTATAGTGGAGGCCGTGTTCAAAACACATGCACTCTAACACGGAATTTGCAAAATTCGTTCTCAAATCAAAGTCAGCCTTCACAGAACATCTTCCCGAGACAAGGGAGTTAACTGACCATAAAAGTCCAGTTTCAACCCTTGCCGAACAAGACTGCTATTATGGCGTTATATTTTGGTGGACTAACGAGTCTCTGCATAGTCCAATCAAAATTGCGTAACGAAATCGAGATCCTGTTCGTAAACTGACGTGCAGTTTCGGTCGATTGCAGGATTTGCAAAGCATGTGTACCAACATCTTCCCGAGGCAAGAGATTTAACTGACTTTAAAAGACTTGGCGAACTAGTCTGGAATTCCACCAGTGGTTACTACCAGTTATGTCCCTTCTTAGCCTCTCCTATGGACCAATCAGATTGCACCTCTCGTATCACTTGCATTTGCTTCAAACAAAATGTCGGCGCCAAGTCAGGACGATCTGCTCTATAATCAAGATCTATATTGTGATAAAACGGGTCTTACATCGCGAAATGCATCAAATCACGTGAGCACCTTGATTAAAAACATGCAAAGATTTTGAAAATATCTGTTGACAACGAGTTGGCGGTGCACATGCTTTGCAAATCCTGCAATCGACCAAAATCTGCATGACAGTTTACGAACCGGAATAAGATTTCGTTGCGCAATCTTGATTGGACTATACATAGACTCGTTAGTCCAGCCAAATTGTAGCTCCATAATACCAGCCTAGTTCGGCAAGGGTGGAAACTGGACTTTTCTAATCAGTTAACTCACTTGCCTCGGGAAGATGGGTGCTCACGTAATTTGATGCACTTCGCGACGTAAGACCAGTTTTATTGCATTATAGATCTTGATTATCGATCAAATTGTGGGCGACACCATTTTATTTGAGGCAAATGCAAGTGATATGAGAGGTGGAATCTGATTGTTCAATAGGAGGGACATAGAAAGGACGTCTGTTGTAATAGTCACGCTACGGCGGCGCTACGATCGAGCCCAGTAGTTCCAGTCTAGTTCGGCAAGGGTGGAAACAGGACTTTCATAGTCAGTTAACTCTCTGTCACAGAAGGACCTTTGGGATTCTACCGTCCAACACCCCACACCCTGCCAGCATCTTGTGACGCAGCGCTTGGATGGATGACATCTCCAGATCTGTATCATGTGCAGGTCACAAATCACGTGACGTTATTGCGATGTGCATGCACGTGAGTGTGTGGCTTCTTGTACTAGTCTGGACTGATGCTGATTTTATTGTGCTATTTATTTAACATGAATACCCTACTCAGACACAATATACTGACTCCGAGCCGACTAGTCCTTGTTTTAGCCCCTTAATGCCGAGCCCCAGTCAGAGTAACAACAGGTACCATTTGTCTTTTGGTATGACGCGGCCGGGAATTGAACCCCCGGTCTTCCGCTCGTTGGGCGGACGCTCTACTACTAGACCACGGAGGCGGTCTCAGATGAAGTCAAGCAACGTAGGACGTGGAGAATAGTTGGATGGGTGACTGAGAGTTTCTAGGGATTCCCTGTTCCCTCACATTGAAGCACATGTTCCACATGTGGTGTCTCCTAAGGCAGGTGACTTTGTTCTGTTCACCCTGCTTGGAATGGGTACCCTGTAGGATGAAATGATAATAATATTGGCTTTTAACCTTCTAGCGCCTCACAGGTAGCTTGGATTTTATACTCCCCAGTGAGAATGAATCAAGTGCGCATTCATCCATTAACTAATAATGTTAGCGGTTTGAGCACCTTGTGTTATGGGTTCAGGGCAATATAAGTACACACATTATTCGTTATTATATACTTGGATGACCTGATCATATTTTCCCGTACACAACAGTTAGAGCGTCTTGAAAGGTTTTTGACACGCCTTCGTGTCTGGATTAAAGAAATCTCCCCAGGACAAGATTTTAGGTTACATTATCAGCATCGGTGGGATTGAGGTAGACTCAGATAAGGTGAAATAGATACGAGATTTGGCCAACGTCAACCAGTGCTGCTGACTGTAATCGGAAATGTGTGCAGTTTCTGCAAGGCCCCTGTGTCTGATGTTCACGATGGCAACAAAAAAGACCCACGGACGGCGCTGTCACCAGGGAAGGCCTGCGGAGCTGCACAGGAACCGCGCGAACCAAATGTTGTCAACTTGCCTTCCACGAGATCAATGGTCGTCTTTCCATGGTGCTAGTCCTAGGTTAAGCCAAGGTCCATCAGCCATTTGAGTGAGTGAGTTGGGTTTAATGCCGCTTTTAACAGTATTATAGTTAATGTTAGTTAATGTGGGAGGAAAGCCCGAAGTGATGTAGATCTCAGATGTTTACCACCTTGGTTAAACCCACGAGCACGGGTATGGTGCTGACAAACCTAGAAACATAATCGGGGCCAACCGGGATTCGAACCCACAATCATAGGTTTCTGGCGTGCCCAAGGGACGCAACTCTGCACAGCGAATCGCGGCGCCTTAGACGACTGGGCCACCCGTGCCTCCATCAGCCATTTGAACTACACAGATGCAAGCACCAAGGTCAACACCCAGACAGTCACACGCGAGTAAAAATAAAATACAGATTAATAAACAAATGTAATAGTGAGGACCTAGGTTGATCTTGCACCACAAATCAGTCCCATCGCAAGCCTTACTATATTAAATATTACAATAATGCTTTTTCTATTTCAACCATCCATAGGTGAGAAATATTCCCCATTTCTGGCGGCCAATACATTCCGCATCTACAGTCTGATTCACACCTGTCAATTATCAGCAGTCGATGGCAGATATACCTGTCATCGATATCAGCTCGCGCGTGCTCCAGCTGATTACCATAGTATGACTCCAGAGGGAAACACTGTCAGTAAAGCTGCAATCACTATCAGCACTGACAGGTGTATCGATTATCAAGTACATGAGTGGTTATTTGGTTGAGCAAAAATATCTTTGGAATCGTTTCGTTTGATGTGGCGTTTTGATAATTGATGAACTTCTAAAATAACTCGGTGTCATTTTGAATAAATATTTGAGACGTGTATACTTCATTTTTATTTTGAATTTTTTACAAACATTGTTGGTATTTTATCGACGTTGTAAATATTAAATTAATAATGACCGTTTCCTGCACCCTTTGTATGAGTGTCGAATTCGGTAAGTGGGTAAAAGGTAGTTGCCACATTGCCTGCATTAAACAAAATAGACGCGGATCAACGGCCTGCGAGAATGTAATAGACAGCCAGGTGTCTAACAGAGGACATACGATATATGTGTATAATAGATAATGAAACGGGTCTCTTTTCGACAACAAGCATGTAATCAATGCCACCCATGATACATTGACACCCAATCAGCCTACCACACATTGTGACCAACCGATCCTCTTTCAGCCGACTCCGGGTCCATCATAACAGATGTCTTTCTTTATTACGTTCGTCTGTTTCGTTTATCTTACTTTATACAGTAATCTACGGTTATAACGAACACGCTTATAACGAACTGACGGATATAACGAACTACTTTTTTGGTCCCGACTATTTGCTGTAGTTATGCTGTACATATGCTTATAACGAACTAAAATCTGTAGTCCCTTTGAGTTCGTTATAACCGTACTTTACCGTATTTCAGTACTTAGGGACACCATGACACACCTGGTCCTAGTTCTGCTTCTGCTTCTGAATGTACTGTGGCCATGTAAAATGTGTGTGTGTGTGTGTGTGGCTGCTGGTACTAGTCCGAACTAATGGCTATTTTATAGTGCTAGCCCACTGAGACACCATGCCCCATTTTAACGTGAATACTCCACTCAGACACAGTAACCGACTCCGAGCATATCAGTCCCTTTTTAGCCCCTTAATGTTGAACGCCAGTCAGGGAAAGAAAAACATCTGCTTTGCCAGTTTATTTCTTTTATATCATAGTTTCAGCTAGCTACGGTTACCGCATGGCCATATTCGTTCATTCATTCCTTACCACGCACACCTCTCAGCAACATACAGAAATATTGTTACCGGGAGGGGGCACGGGTGGCCCAGTCATCTAAGGCACCGCGATTCGCTGTGCAGAGTTGCGTCGGACTCCCTTGGGCAAGCCAGAAACCTATGATTGTTGGTTCGAATCCCGGTTCGCACCGATTATGTTTCTAGGTTTGTCAGCACCATACCCGTGCTCGTGGGTTTCAACGAAGTGGTAAACGTCCGAGACCTGCATCACTTCGGGCTTTCCTCCCATATTAAGCTGGCACGCCGTGATATAACTGGAATATTGTTAAAAGCGGCATTAAACCAAACTCACTCACTCACTCACTCACTGTTACCGGGAAAACACGACAAACCAGATTGCGCGAATGACTGTGTACTTTGACAAAATAAATTTTCTTTACTATTTATTGTTCATTCATTTGGGTACAGTGACCATTTGTTTCACAATACTTGGGAAGAATTCGGTGTAAATCGCAACCGTTTTATGGATTACATCCATGTTTACCTTCAAAACAAAGGTGTTGTGCGATAAGCAGATAATTTGATATTTTTAACTAGCTATGTACGTGTGCGCAAAGACGGCACCTGCTGATTAAATTGCCACCAATGTTATAAATATGTTCGTCTTTCATTACATCTGTTCGATATGTTAGTCTGGGGGGCTACGGACGTGCCCGTTGAAAAAGTCTGCCAATGTCCGGTTGGCTACATATAATAAAATACTTGGGAAGCTGCATGCCTATTTCTTCCTGTAACTGCCTTTATTTTATTGAAAGAGAACATAAAATTAGGATTGCGGTTTAAATACGAAAGCCGGTAAAAATTCGGGAAAACAACATGGTGGCCTCCACGAACCTATAAAATCACATCAAGGACAAAGAGACGAATTCAAAATTTCAACACAAACTATAATTGTGAAAATGGTGACATCACACAATCCATGGTAGCTCTTCACACATGCATAATCACCCTAGTTTTAGATCAACACAACCACCAACACCAACATATGCTTAGAAGACCTTTGGATTGTTGCGATTTGTCTCGATAATCTATCTCGATAACGATATTGAATCTCTATGTCCAAGTAAGACATGACGATAAGGGCTGTTATTTATTTACTTAAGCTTTAGACATCATGAAAATAGTTTATCGGATGGTAAACCTCGACACCTCGCCCCCAAACTTACAGAATTGAGTTTTTATCCGATATGGAAGTATTTAAGTGCTCTCTTAAATAAGCAAAAGGGTTCTCAATGTGACGGTGAAAATGATCTATCTAAAACAATGTCTATTCACCTAACATTGATCCTCCTTTATAACGTCAAGGGAAATGGTTTCTCATATATCATTGTTTGACGTTAATGGAAAGAAAATGAGAGCCTAATTCTACCACGTCGCGAATTAATGGACAAATAAATATACTGTTAATTGGCAAAATGTTGTTTCTGAAAATAGAATTTCTGAATGGACTGCTGTCAGTTACACTTAAAATCCGAAAATATAGTTCCTTTGGAAACACGTGCAGCCCATTTATAGCTGTGCCGCCCGGCGGGATGTGCTTGATGATCAGCTAATAGTGACGTAAAATTCCAAGGATACCATTCGCGTCTCGTGAAACAGCTTTTAGGCAGATTGATACTTCACCGATAACAAGACAATGTGAATGTTAAAAACAATTAGGTTTCTAAAAAAAGGGAACTAATTGGGGTTTCTAAAAATGGGGACCATACACATGTGAATTGGGAATATTGGGTAAGTGATTGAATTGGGTTTAACGCCGTTTTCAGCAGTATTCCAGTAATACCACGGGGGCATGTCGGCTTAATGTGGGACGAAATTCCGAAGTGATGCAGGTCTCAAACACTTACCACTTTGGTGAAACCCACGAGCACGGGTGTGGCGCTGATGAACAGAGAAAACATATCGGGCGAACTGGAAAGGAACCCACGATAATACGTTTCTGGAGTCCCAAGGGACGCAACTCTACACAGTGAATTGTGACGCCTCAGATGAGTGAGCTCCCGTGCCCCCCAAAGGGTATGAAGTGGGTTAAATTCGCCGTAATCGGATTTGATATACAAAATCAACTTTGCTCCAAGCATTCTTCTATGGTAGCAGCAGTGTCAGCAACGGGGGCAGCTACATCCGATGGTCCTCAAGTGTCAGCAACAGCCATCAAGGTACCGGAAGTGGAAGCTGGCAGAGCGGAAGGGGCTAGTCCGGGGGTGGGAATTGGGGTGTCGGGGACCGTCGAACACAGGAACAGGCACAGGCACAGGGAACTTTACAAATGTCAAGGTAGAAAATGGCATCAGGCCGATGATTATAACTATTTGGTACATTTGAAGTTTATGTTTAAATACACAATTGTTAGAATAGTTCCACAGAAACCTTTGCATCTCGTACGAGGCGACTTAATGGATCGGATGGACGGCGTGGAGCGTTGCTCATAATATCAATCTCTGGTTCTTATACTCTCCAGGCCTGTATTATATACAGGCCGCCGTCATCAAGTAGGAATATTCCTGTTTGTGGGGTAAACAACAAATAAAACAAATTAATGCAACTGGCAATTTTCAATTGACATCAGTTTTGGGGGAAGCCTTTTGATTTGTTCTGCTTTTCTACTCTGGTCAGAATAATATAACCATCGTTTATAGTAAGTGAGTCGGATTTACCACCGTTAAATACAGCGTCGTAGTATCAGCTAAACGTGGAGGAAAAACCAGGTGATGAACGCCCTTGGCATTTACGATTTTATCCACCAGCAACCCATGAAGATCCGGGTTAGAATTAATTTTCAGCAACCCATGCTTGTCGTAAGAGGCAACTAACGGGATCGGATTGTCAGGCTCGCTGACTTGGTTGAAACATATTATCGTATCCCAATTGCGTGGGTCGATGCTCATAATGTCAGTCACTTGATTGTCTGGTCCAGACTCGATTATTTACAGAGCGCAGTCATATAGCTTGAGTGCGGCGTAAAACAAACAGAAGCCCCACGCGATACATTTCTCTAAAAACTATTAGTACTCTGATTGTTGCTCAATACGAACTGGAATATGACATGAAACATGGAAAGGTTAAACTTTGCGCCTTTGGTAACATGACCTTCACCTAGTTGGAGTGCAGCGTTAAACACCAAACAATCAAAGCCTGTGCAAGAATCCAATCCGAAGACGAAGCTGTAACGCATGCCCCCCACCCCACCCCACACCCTTATCCATTCCACCCCCGCATTCCCTGCCCGACCACACCCCAAACGTAATGTCACTTTACCACTAATGCATATTCATTGCGATGTACTGAAAATGAACAAAAGATAATGTACGTAATGTGTGTGAGTTGTTTACTTGTGTATCCTCAATGAGCAACAAATGAGGAATATATTGATAAACAATGTCACTAATAACTTCAACTGTCAACAATGTTTGCATGTTTTCGGGCAATACTTCTGGCCTACGTTGAAGCTTTTACAGATGTCGACCTCTTTCTGTTGACAGTTCATACCAACTTTGTCAAAACAGGGAACTCCTGAAAACAAAGAAGAAATTAAAGTAAAACCGTAAAGTAAAACAGTGAAACAAGGCAGTAATGAAATCTAGTAAAGCTGGACAGTAAATTACAACAGTGACACAATACAGTAAAACAAAACAGTAGGGCAAAACAGTAAATCAAAGCAGTAAGGCAAAACAGTCAAACAAAGCAGTAAGGCAAAAAAGTCCAACAAAACAGTCAAACAAAACAGTTAAACAAAGCAGTAAGGCAAAACAGTCAAACAAAGCAGTAAGACAAAACAGTCAAAAAAAACAGTCAAACAAAGCAGTAAGGCAAAACAGTCAAACAAAGCAGTAAGGCAAAACAATCCAACAAAACAGTCAAACAAAGCAGTAAGACAAAACAGTAAAAAAAAACAGTCAAACAAAGCAGTAAGGCAAAACAGTCAAACAAAGCAGTAAGGCAAAACAATCCAACAAAACAGTCAAACAAAGCAGTAAGGCAAAACAGTCAAAGCAGTAAGGCAAAACAGTAAAACAAAGCGGTAAGACAAAAGAGTCAAACAAAACAGTAAAACAAAGCAGTAAGGCAAAACAGTCAAACAAAGCAGTAAGACAAAACAGTCAAACAAAGCAGTAAGGCAAAACAGTAACAAAGCAGTAAGGCAAAACAGTCAACCAAAGCAGTAAGACAAAACAGTCAAACGAAAGAGTCAAACAAAGAAGTTAGACTAAACAGTCAAAGAAAGCAGTAAAACAAAGCAGTAAGGCAAAACAGTCAAACAGAGCAGTAAGGCAAAATAGTCAAACAAAGCAGTAAGGCAAAACAGTCAACCAAAGCAGTAAGACAAAACAGTCAAACAAAACAGTAGGGCAAAACAGTCAAACAAAGAAGTTAGACTAAACAGTAAAACAAAACAGAAAAACAAAGCAGTAAGGCAAAACAGTAAATAAAACAATTGATAATTGGAGATAACTGCGATATTAATCAAAAAGGCACTTTCGTACCGAAGGTTTGAAGAAGTACTCAGAGGCGACCGACCAATACAAGGTATCATATTTATTCCTGATACTGGCATCTACCAAACTAATTTTAAAACAGCAAACATTCTTTTGACTCAGCTCATGGAGTACCTTCGCAAACATTAACGCTTACGTTTACAAATCAAATAGTCTCAAAATCGGTAGAAAATGTTTGGTGTAAGAAATGGCAAAGACAATGAGTCATCCATCAGGTCAAACGTCGATCTCGAAGGAATGTGTTACCGGTGTGCGCTTGGTATTTAAACGTCTCAAAATGGCACTAATACATTGGCGAAATAGTGAGTGAGATCAAAAGTATGAGTTGTGTTTAACGCTAATTTGAACAGCATATCAACTATATCGCTGCGTGTCAGTTTAAGGTGGAAAAAAGTCGTACGTTATGCAGGTGTCAGACGTTTACCACTTTGGTGAAGCCCGAGAGCACGGGTAGGTACAACAGACAAGGACCATGGTCATGCCGAATCTAAGATTCGAATCGTTGATCACTGGATTCTGACACGACAAAGGGACGCAACTCTAATGTATGAATTGCTGCGTTTTAAACATATTTCGAGTAAGGTGCTTTTGCATTGGGTCAAAGATAAACTAAGTATATTTAACAGCCGGCATACTGAAAAAGTTCCCTGTTGGGATGCCGGGGTAGAACTGGGCCCTAGTAAACTGGATAAGAGGTGATGTAATTCATCGGAAAGTCTTAGTTAATTGCATGTTATCGTACCCCGACGGCGTCATAATATCGTCCACTTGATTGTCCGCTCCAGACTCGGGAAGTTACAGCTAAATGTCAATTGGAATATAGTGTGGGGCACACGTTGGATAAAGAGAGTGGGCGAGCGAAGGAATATAGGTGGTCTAACGCCAGAAGCAGAAATAAGATCGCCACATATCAAGTCTGGACCAGACACACCAGAGGCGGAGAACACGATCTAACGAAAAGCATATGATGTTGTGGATCACGTTTTGGCCGGAACCGCCACTGGCGGTCCCAGAGTCTGCGATGATAAACACACGACATGATATCAGTGTATCGAGACATAGTTACAAATGTCCAATATACCTGTTGTTGTGGTGACCACCGTCGTGGTGGCCGCTTCTAATGTTGTGGTGACCGCCGTCGTGGTGACCGCTTCTGTTGTTGTGAAGTATATAAGAAAACAGGCCCAACATTTCAATGAATAGAAAGCTGAATGTACCATTGTATTTCATAATTAATTACATAATACACATGTCCGTTATCTTGAAATAATTACTAGTACCTACGTGTATGAACCTATTTCTTTCGTGACACTTGTATTATTCAGCATGTGTTTATATTTATGAATTAAAACTCTTCGGGAAGAGGGAGGAGTCTCATATTGCCACTGTCTTGCATAAGGTTTACGTGGATTAAATATGGACTTCTGTGTCAAAACCACAAACATAGCGAAGACGGTAATAAAATGATGGAGCCACTCTATCATGTCGCTTAAGACACTGTGTTTGTGCCAAAGCTGGAATTCCACTGACAATGTGTTGGACAGTCTCATTAAATTCATTACATAATCTACATAAAATTTTCATATTCACATTTTGATGCAAAATCACAGATTGACGGTTTCGAGTGGGAAGTGACTGGTCCTGAGCAGCAAACAGAAAGCCTTCTATTTCACTTTTCAGGCCAGCCGACCTTATTCAAGCGAAGGACTCTGCGGGGTTGCTGATCTTCTCAACACACTGCACATAAACTCGATGCAGTGGTCGTTCAGATAGAAAAACTGAGTCTGGGCCGACTTGATATGGCACTTCGCTTGGTTGACACTCATTTCTGTACCGTCCAGCAGTACAGAACCATCAACATAATCAACACCGACATTGAGATTATGTCCCACATCCTTGGCTCGTTTTCGAAAAATGTGGAATGCCTTGTTTTCATCATGAGTCTTGACATGCTTCACAAGAGGATTATCAGACAAATAAATGTGTGCAAAAGTGCACAAAAGTGCACAAAAGTGCACAAAAGTGCACAAAACAATTCTAGCCCCAACGTTAAAAAAACATTATTATTATTATTATTATTATTATTATTATTATTATTATTATTATTATTATTACCTTCTTTAAACAGGTGAGTGTTGCAGAAGGCGTCCGAACAGCAATCCATGTTGGAGTACAGTGTAAATAAAAACCTCTTCCTGTTGTTCTTCTCGTTCAAGATTGCCTGGCATTTCTGTTTACAAGCAACCAAGCGAATTTATTTTGACGCAGAGGTCAGCAATATTGCAGCAAGCATGGCTGTCTATATAAAATCAATTCTGGACAAGACAATCAAGTGATTGATATTAAGGGCAACGATCCACGCCGTTTTCAGGAAGCGTTTATGTAATAACTGATCGTGAGTCAACACCGAACCAAAACTGATGAAGTGTAGGTCTGTTTGTTAGTTTGCTATGTTTAACGCCGCACTCAGAAATATTCCAGCTATATGACGGCGTTTTGAAAATAATCGAGTCTGGACCAGACAATCCAGTGATTGATATCATGAGCATCGACCCATGCATTTGGGAAACGATGGCACGCACCAACCAAGTCAGCAAGTCTGACCATCCCTTACCACGAGCATGGATTGCTGAAGACCAACTGTAACCTGGATCTTCAGGCAGTGGAAGTGTAGGTAAATACACTACACATGTATGGGTCATGGAATTTATCATTCGTGACCAACTCGTGTTATTTCCGGGACAAGCCGAATAGCGAGTTACGGAAAGGGGCGAGTGGTGACGAATGGGAATTTATAAGCTGTTTAAGGGACCGATCATTTAGGAACCATTTAAGGGAGAGTCCAACATTCTTTATACCCACAACACAATGTCTTTTCAGAACATTTAGCATGTCCAGTGAACAGATTATGTTTTAGGGTAAACCTGGAGGACAACATCTTTTTGGCGTTCATCTTATGGGACATAAACCCAATCAACCCAGCTCCCCAACCTCCCGTCCCAGATTATGTAATGGCCGCCCCTCTGTTATCGTAGCCACAGTATTGTACCTTGTGTCATAATCACACAAAGAACGGAAAGAAAGGCCAATATTACAAAGCTTGACATAGCCTAATAATTTCACATTTCCACTGTGGTGAAAGGATCCTTAACATGTCTCGTCCGTGGTGTTCAGTTAGACTAAGGTTGTCATATCATCATGGCTCTGTTCATACGTACGTCTCTGTCCGCACACTGGAGGTTGTAATGATTCCCAACCCTTTCCGTCTCGCAGACCTGATCATGAAACAAGAGTGTGAGTGAGTTGTGTTTAACGCCGCTTTTGGTAGTATTCCAGTTATATCGCGGCGTGTCAGTTTAATGTGGGGGGAAGGCTCGAAGTGATGCAGGTCTCAGACGTTTACCACTTCGGTGAAACCCACGAGCACGGGTATGGTGCTGACAAACCTAGAAACATAATCGGGGCGAACCGCGATTCGAACCCACAATCATAGGTTTCTGGCGTGCCCAAGGGACGCAAATCTGCACAGCGAATCGCGGCGCTATAGACGACTGGTCATGAAACAGGAAAATGGTATGACACATGTATTGTGTATATACTAACCAAAAGAAATAAGGAACATGCCTGATTTCAAGGGAAGTATTTGTAAATAAAGCGACAAAACACTTTCCATATCCAATAAAATCTCTGCATAAAGCAGAGTCGATTGTACGATTCCGACTATATCCTGAGCGTGTGTTTATGAATCACTTTAAAAAAGTAATGATACCGGGGGTTTGTGAAAAGGTGAGCGTGTCCTGCCCCACCGGTGGCACCCGTCAGGGACACAAGCAAAGGTAAGACATCCCCTGGGGGTAACCTGAGAACGGTTGTCATCCCCAAGGTGCCCTGGAGATGACCTCAACTTGCGGAGTGTCATCCATGAGAGTGCCCAAGAAGCCCACATCATCAATCGTCTGTCATTGTCATAACAATGAAGCGAAATCGCCAAAACATTAAGTTTCCTGTCTCGAAATTGCCACAATGTTTGTAAAACGTAACTGTAAAGAAACTTCCCGATGTTTCTTTACTCTTCTCTCGGTTTACGTATTTTATTCCACAATCCTCTGTCTGTACCTATCATATGTCTTCAAACTCGTGACTCTTTCACGCTTTTACAAGGCAAAATTTAAATATAAATTGACATTTCACATAACTGGGATGAAATATATACATTCATTCAGGTGGGTTAGGGAAAGATGCTGGTGCTCACAAATCAAATGATATTTGTGTGTGTTGTCCGTACCTGATGATGGTGGCATTGTTTGAAGAGTCTACAGTCCCGGGGGTTGGAGATGGACTTGCAGTTGCCACATATAGGGGCAGAACGCTGCACTGGAACACGATATATACTGCTCAAAAGAAGTTAAACAACACCCGATACTCTGCGTCCCATACGTACCTTGGCCTCCTCTGCGTACCCTCTACGTGTCATGGCACCCTTTCGCCGTTAACCGCCTCCGTGGTCTAGTTGTAGAGCGCCCCACTGGAGAGCGGAAGGTCCGGAGTTCGATCCCCGACCGCGTCATACCAAAAGATGTTAAGAGATGGTACTTGTTGTTACCCTGTCTGGCGCTCGGCATTAAGGGGCTAAAACAAGGACTGGTCGGCTCGGAGTCAGTATACTGTGTCTGAGTAGGGTATTCATGTTAAACTGCGGCATGATATCTCAGTGAGCTAGCACTATAAATCGGCATCAGTCCGGACTAGTACAAGCATCCACACAAACACACACACGTACATGCACGTCGCTATATAAGTGCAATAATCTTGGACGCGATGTTAAACCCCATTTCACCTCACCTCTCCTTTCACTCTTTCCCGGCCACAATACCAGGTCGTAGGGCTGGGACAAGTTTACTACCCGGGTACCCACCCCATATTACCCGACCCTACCCGGATACCCGATGTTGGTTTCAAGAGATAGGTATGTCCGATTGGGAATAGTTTGACTGTAGCCCGAGGAAATGTATAAAACGATCTGGTGATGCATATACACTCAAGTTGACAGAAGTTTTATCTTTATTCAAACATATATGTCATAAGGAATGCGTTCAACGTCATGAAGAAATGCGAACATAAGTGGCTTGTGTAACCATGTAGTTAATACTAGTAATAGTGAATTTTTGGCATGAAACAATGTATTAGGTGACTAACCACGGGTCCGGGTAGTCCTGTTACCCGTCCGAGTTTACCCGTCCCAACCCTACCAGGTAGCAAATAAGATGTACATTTATTAGGTACTGAGTGATTAAATACTGCATTTATCTGAAAATGTAAATATGTATCTCACTTGAGTGACATAAATTTAATGTCAGACCTACTGGCAGTCTGTCTCAATGACACAACTTTTTTCAGAGTAAGATAATGAAAAAAATGCATCTTAAATATAACATTTGTCTTTTCATGTCAAACAATCATGATTTGCGCCACAATTAAAATGTCAACACAAGGTATTTGAGAAGAACACATAGAAAAGGTTAAAACCATTAAATGTGAATACATACTCATACGCATACACAATCGGAATCTGCCTGTGCCAGTCCTTTTCTTGTAAATTATTAGATTATCAGTGCACCTATGTATATTTAGTATCTACAAAATTTTCACTGATATAACATGGCAGTTTATAAATTTTGTTTGGATTATACTGGATTAAAAAAGTAATAATTGTTTTAAAAAACAACAAATCAAATTTCTCCCAAATTGGAACGTGTAATAAAACGTTGCAGAATTACACAGTAGACAGCGATTGTCATCCTCGTCACTTGGCATCTTGATCTTCATCAACTCTCACTGAGTTAGGATTATTTTCCTATCTTAATGATGATTCTTTTACGAGAGTGGGTGGGTTCAAGTTTGAGCTGATGGGAAGCTGGAGTTCTCTGAAGACCATTTAAAGGCGCTTCAACAATCCTTGGGACACCTGGTCCTGATCGATTCAGAGACCCGAGGCATACATTGCGGCATTGGATTGAAAAGTCGTCGATGAGTTCTTAACAGAGCAGGGATACAATAGCCATAGACTTGCACAGGGCCCCTATGGTGTTTCAGTTTGGTAACGCCTGTGTCACGTCTCTACAAATGTGACATACTTAGAGAATATAGAATATGATTCGGAGCAATGTAGGTCCAACACGTCGTCCCTCGGGCGTACCAGAATCCTATGATCGTGGGTTCGAATCCCAGATACGTTCTAATTATGTTTCTATGTTTGTCAGCACCATACGCGAGTGGGTTTCACCAAATTGACGAATTCTAAGGCCAACATCACTTCTGACATTACTCCCACATCAGGCTGATACGCTATGATAAAACTGAAATACTGTTCAACGCATCACTAAAACCCAAACTTACTCACTCACTCACACATAAGATCAACAAGTGTCGTGCTTTGACACCAGAACGAAATGAAGTCTGTCTGCACCGGGATTTTAATAAACCAGACTCACTGAGATACCATGCCGCAGTTTAACATGAATACTTTGAGCCCACCAGTCCTTGTTTTAGCCCCTAAGGCCATTAATTCCAGGCAGAGTAACAAGTACCATCTTTTGGTATGACGCGGCCGGGTGGACGCTCTACTACAAGACCAAGGAGGCGGTCCGGCGACCATTCAGTGTCTATAAGCCTATAAGTATATCAGGTCGCGCTAGATGAGAGATCCTGTCTTTGTGTAATTATGGTCATCGTTAAGTGCAATATTGAAAGACATCTTAAACTTTGATATAGCATAGAATGTGGGTTTCGAATAAAACGTGGTACGGCAGTCAGCAATATTCCAACTCTATCAAGGAAACCGGTCAATAATCTGGGACAGGCAAACTAATGGTTGATAAAATGAGCAACGTCTCACGCCTTCGGGTTAGTCCGATGAGACACAATCAACAACATATATTGGAGGCAATTATATGGAGGCACAGGTGACCCAGTGGCCTAAGTCACCGTGCGGAGTTATGTGCTTCTGGTCATGTGCATATTTCTCAGTTTAATTTCACATGTTCAAGTCATAGAAGAATGTTTGGACATGTTTTGATCTCTACATGCTCTTAGTCAAACTCGGGGGCACGGGAAGCCCAGTCATCTAAGGCGCCGTGATTCGCTGTGCACAGTTGCGTCCCTTGGGCACGCCAGAAACCAATAATTATGGGTTCGAATCCAGGTTGGCCCCGATTATTTTACTAGGTTTGTGAGCATCGTGCACCACCTCGGGCGTTTCTCCCACATTAAACGGACACGCCGTGACATGGCTGGAATAATGTTCACAACGGCGTTAACCCAAAGTCACTCGCTCATTCTTCACTAAATATATCTTTGTTTTCAATCTGATATTGCACTGGTCCGTTTTGACCAGATATGTGGCCTTTATGGTGGAATTGATTGACCCCTGTTTCTTGTATCCAATAGAGTGATTGACCTCTTTTACACTTTTGATTGTCTAATGAATTTCAAAACTATATTCTTCATTTCTTCAAATATTCAGTGAGCCCCAAAGGTACCCACAACATCATCCGTTATCCGTCTTACCTCTTGCATCCTCATCAGCTGTAACAAGCAGGCCTGAAAATTGAAGATCGTGTCATATATAGATGGGCATCAGCATTTGGGGTAATACTTCTGTAAGTATTAGGACCACGTGTACCGACGTGCATTATTTGTTTAAAGAATTTTTAAACGCTGTTTGCCTGTGTAGGAAAGAACATTTATTTTGATAAAAACATATCTGGAAACGTAATGAAATTAACTATTCCTTCATGTTAATTTTGTTATGAGACGACGGAAGGCTTTGACCGCTAAATTACCCCTATACGCCCCGCGAACCGAACAATCTATTAAGTGTGTTTGTTTGTTTATCTGTTTGTTGTTTAACGCTTCACTCAACAGTATTCCAGATATATGAAGTGGTCTATAAATGATCGTATCTGGAGCAGACAATCCAGTGACTGGCATCTTGAGCATCAATCTACGCAAATCTACGACGACATGCATCAAACAAGTCAGCGAACCTGACCACCCGATCCCGTCAGCTGCCTCTTACATTTGGCTGCTAAAAAAACAGTTCTAATCCCGGGGTGAACAAGTGAATATAACCGCTTTACGTGGTGAATAGAGGAATGGAAATAATGTTAAACGACGAAATACGTCTCTTAGTAATCATCTTTTGAACAGCTCTTTAACAAGGTTATCTTTAGCTAGGTCGTACCTCCAAAAAGAAGAGTCGCTACAACACCAGCGTTGACCATGTTGATTCAGTTGAGACGACCTATCTGACAGGTGTGTGAAATCGCGACCAACCCACATAAATAACAGTAAATATTCAAAGATAAGAGGTTTAGCTCGTCATTATCTGTATTAATCATTTGTTAAAAATAATGAATCTTTTTATGATATTCGTCGATAAATAACGATACATATATCTATAAAGTAAATAATTATAACCCTTTATTTGTGTGTAAATAAAATTATCATATTGTTTTTAATTTGTAATTATTTTGAAGGTTCCTTGTGCCCAGGCAATGGAAACAACAGAGCATTGCGCGAAAACGCACCCAAGGGGAGATAACTGTAAATCCTACCAGATGTCGCTTGTTGTGGTTCCGGCTCACACAGGTGTGTCAGTCAAACGTGTATGGTGAAAATGACATGAATAATGTGATCCGTGACTAAATTTAAGATTTGTCAGGCGATCGGACGTTTCAATAAATTGGAAATGGGTGCAGAAAATAGCATTCTAGAGAACTGTAAATGGGGTGACGTTATCCCGACATCCTCGGAGACTGACTGGAGTTTACGTCTCGCATCCTTGAAAGATGAATCGACTGTCACTGTGTTTCGACACAAACGGAAGGACAGAAAAGAAGTGGATTTGCTACAGAGAGCAACCAAAGTGTGTTGATAATACTGACCATCACATCAAGTGATTGCTGAAATCTGCAAATACTATTAACAGTAGAATAAACATGAGCTGCGAAAAAACAAAAACATCATGGACTTCTGCTCAGTCTTGTACATTTTTCTGGACTAAATGTTAACCTATTCCGTTATTGAGTTCGTTGATATGACGTGGTTATACCAGTTTCATATAATAATGACATGTGTCTTTGTTGAAAGAAATACATGTGAAGGAATATCGAAAATTATTCAGGTTTATTGCCTCTTGCAGTATTATACTTGACAACATTGAAAACCCCTGGAACCAGTCTGCTCGTTAACATGTGAATTTTATATCATTCCCTCCTGTACAAAGATATTGTACATTAATCATAATAGAAACTGATCCTCCAGTTGCCTTAGAGATAGGTTAACTGAAACACGGAGTATACATACAGTTTATGCAAGTAATGTTTTTTAGGCATGCTAGGACACTTTTGAAATTATTTCAGTAAACATTTACTGGAATTAGCAGAGGTACCTAGAATTATAGAAATATGCACGATATCAGGTCGCAGTCATATTGTGAAATATGTCACTATTCATTATTGAGATGATGCCTTGTAGGGCTGTGACGGGTACTTGGTAGGGTGGGGCCTGAGTAGGACCCAGGTACCCACATGACTTCCCGGACCCATGTTAGTCACGTGATATATTGTTTAATGACAATAGAACTGTTGCAATAAAAATATCAATGGTTACACTCCTAGTTGCTAAAGTTCACATTTCTTTCTGACTATGCATGCATTCCTGCTTTTATATATTTGAGGAAAGATAAGGCTGCAGTCAACTTCAGTGTATTCATGATCGTTTTATATGTTTATGTATCTAATCAGTTTTTGCCAGGTAAAACTGTTCCAAATATTTGTATCCAAATTTTGAGGCCTACAGAAGGATCCGTGCAGGGTAGTTATAGGATGAAGGGATGTCGGGTACACAGGTACTCATTTTGGACTCTTCCAGCCCTAATTCCTTGCAATTACTGCCAGGAACAAGTCTGTGCCGAAATATTGTCATTTCAATTTAATATATATCAACTATTAGCTCGGCTTAGACAAGACAGAAATATATATATGACTCGACTTGGGTGATATGTATGACTGATATGTTGAATAGTAAAATGCATTAAGGATTATTCTGATCATGCTGATATCCCAGCAGGATGTTTGGAAATGATGCAATTAAGAATATTTTTCTTCATTCCAGAACCTACGGACACTACGGCACCCGAATCTTCTTCGTTTCATTGCATCTGGCGTGAACTCGGATGGCTCATACCTGGTCACCGAGCGGGTCCAGCCCCTGGAAAACACACTGACCTCGCTGCACCCACTTGAGATATGTGCTGGACTCCACAGTGTCCTCGAGGCGCTGCTCTTCCTCCACGACACAGTGAGTACACAGCCCTGTGCCCTGTGGGGATTCCAGGACAAAATAAGTTCCTAGCACCTAGTGTTGGAAATCGGGTGGGATTATATTATCAGTCATTGGTTCTTAGCTCACCTTGACAGGGTTATATCATGATCATGCATTCATTATGATCATTGGAACATCACTACCAGCACCCTGTGTAGGTGCACTCACAAGGAAGTCATATTGTTTTCAAACACATTACATATTTTTTACATCGTATCATTTCTGACCTATGTCAAAACGTTGTTATATTCCAAAAGCTGCATTTACACAGTTTGAAATTTCTTTGAACCGCACATTTTACCTATGCCAAATGACGATTCTTCATAAAGGGAGATAATAAAAAATCGGTTGACACCAGCCGTGCTGTGTCAAATTCTCGGTTGCCTCGATCTCAACTTCTGGTCCCTGCAAATTTCTTCAATATTTATCGTCAGTTATACTCTTCTCTGGATGTGTCAAATTCCCGGTTTTCTCGAACTCATTTGGGAGTCACAAGTATCCGAATTAAGCGTAAAATTCCCTCATGACTCAAACAGTTCAACATAAAACTTAATGCCCCCATTCCCACACTTTTATTTGAGATATGACATAAATAATAACGTCAGTCCAGATGGGGAGAGTGAGATTGATAATACACCCCTTCAGTACCAGCAGCTTTGACACTGAAATTTATATATGCCTTGAAATCTATTTTTGCGTCCAGACCTGGTAATAATCTTTCATAACAAATGTTTTTCAAAAATTCTCTTTGTTGGTTGTATCAAACCCCAGATACTGTAACTCAAACTTTTTTCAGGTCCCCATGAGGTTGACACAACGAGGTTTGACTGTACTATGGGTTGTCTGGTCCAGACTCTAGTATTCACAGCAGCTTTACACAACGAACAAACAAACAAACAAACAAAAGACCTCTGCTCATTGGTTTTCGGCACATACTGCTTTAGTGTTGAATGAGTCCATGATGTTTATCATAATAGAATCGTGATATAGTACCCTGAATAACTGGGAATGGAATTTTCCAGGCATTGAAAATTAAATTCCACTTCAAATCTTAACCTCTCAATAATGGCATTGTTTTAGGTGGGTGTGAGTCACAACAACGTGTGCCTCTCCTCGGTGTATGTGACGACTGATGGCACGTGGAGGCTCGGCGGACTTGAACATTCCTGCAAGTTCCAGGAAGCCACTGCAGAGTTTCTGGACAAGTGTCTTGCATTCCGGAATGAGGATACAGTGTCCCCTGAGGAAAAGGTTAAAATGATCATGATTAGGCTAAAAAAAAAAATTTCTTGGTTCTCAGGCACCGCCCACATCATCATAAAGTCAGTTGCACATTTCACTTTTGTTTCCACTTAAACAACAAGAAAAAGATCTTTAAGTATTCCAAGTCCAGTGGTAGTCAAATACTGTATTCGTGTATCTTACTCATCAAGGAATACATTTATGTAGGGAGGCCCTTTCCCAGGTTGATTGTACACATTTAATTATTGATTTCATAACTGTTTATTAGTTACATACTAGTTTGAACACCACCATCAACCCCCCCCCCCCCCCCCCCTCCCCCTAAAAAAAGACACCGATCGCCCTCACTATATTTTCAAAAACCATTGCCTGAGAACCAATTCTTTTATTTTTTTAAGCCTTATATGGATGATACATGATGTTATCATGATGTACTGTTCACCTGTTAAAAGTGTGTGTCGTGATGACTCAGTAAAAATTTGAGAGTCATGATCACAAGAGAAGGCAATTGTAACCCAGTCGTCTAAGGCACCGCAATTCGTTGTTCAGAGTTGCGTCCCTTGGGCACACCAGAAACTTGTGATTATAGGTTTGAATCCCAGTTTTCAGGTCTGTCAGCACCACACCCGTTCACTAAAGTGACCTTTCTGATGAACAACATCGGGCTTTCCTCCCACATCAAGCTGACATGCCGTGATATAACTGGAATATCGTTGACCGGCGTAAAACTCCACTCACTCACTCACTCATGTTCACAACTTAGAGTCAAGCATGAGTTTGATTTCACTAGGTTTTGTTTACAAGACAGTCTCATTAAAATCAGATCTTTTACACTGACACGATACCTCTCTGCATCAACATGTTCAAGATATGAGGACACCTGCATAGAAGGTTGCTTCAGATGAACCCTCAGCAACTTTGACTGCCCAATTTAACTAAAGGATGCACAAGTCCTTGAGGCAGTCAGATGTCACCTATTTTTTAAATGATTTGACTTCATATGTTTAACACCTCAGTTCAGAAATTTTGATTGCTACACATAAAAATACACACAGAACACAAATATACCTCACGTGGTACTCCCTTTTGGGAGTAGATTCCACTGAGCTGAGACAGGGTGTGTAACTTATCGACAATACACAGCTTTATTTTTTGGTAGTTGGAAGTCCCTGATTGTATTTGTTTTCGAAAATGGTTCTGACAGGACTTCCTTTGGGGGTGTCCTCAGATCTTCTTACATCGTATCGGAGTAATAGATCTTATTTTAATGTTTGTTTGTTTAACGCTGCACTCTACAATATTCCAACTATATGATGGCAGTCTGTAAATAATCGAGTCTGGACCAGACAATCAAGTGATTGACATCATGAGCATCGATCTGCTCAATTGGGATACAACAACATGCATGAACCACCCAATCCCATTAGTTGCCGCAGACTAATTGAGATTGGTCTACAAGATAATGATAACACAAAATAACACCAGGAGATTATAGTTGATTGAAACATGTTTTTTATAGAACATTAAGAAAATTCTGTTGCAGTCCCTATGATGGTTTTCTAGGAACTAGTTCTCAAAGACATGTTGTATCAGATGCGAAAATATGATTTATAATAGGAGTATTTTATACAAATCGTGTCAAATATGTATTATTCCTGTGTGTTGTGGAACTCTGTGTTTGAGCACCGGTGGGATTGAGTGTTATGGATAAAGACAGATAATGTTTATAACTTACAATTTTGATAAAATTATTAAATTATATGTTTTCAGACTTGTGTCTGTGATTAATTTTGAGGGAAATTAAAAACTCTGTGACCTCTTGCTAAAATCATTGTTTGAAAATTAGAATTATGACACAAATACTAAACAATTCCCACAGATATGAGAAAACTGAATCAGTATGGTGGGGGGATACTGGGCCTAGTTCCACAAAGTGGTCTTAGCACTGCAATTGTTGCAAGTCTATGTTTAAGTATGGGAGTTGATCATCTTAGCGCTAATATTGCTTTGTGGAATGGGGCCCTGGGTTCTTTGAGGCCTTTTCCAAGGGAACTTGAGTCTAGAGACCCCATAATCTTTTAACTTAAACATGGGGGGTTACGACTTCGGCTTTCCTGCTTAATTACAATCAGTGCATAATGTTTGTCTGGTAATTGTTTGTTCCAGCAAGGGGTAGTCAAGGCAACAGAGGAGTATGGCCATGCTAGAGATGTTTTTGCTTTTGGTGTGCTGGCAGAACAGCTGCAGGAAGGACTGGAGGACTTAGGTACGACCAGCAGGAGTAGTCGTAGGACTGTGTGCACCACTATACTGGGTTGCACTTACATAGCTGTCGAAATTCATGCTAGTCTAAAAGCCTGAGACTACTAAATTGTGATCAGGACAAGTGAAAATCCAATGGTAGTCCTCAGTGACAAGTAGCATTTGAGCATGTTGAGGGCTGATTCTGAACCAGTTTTCAAGGCTAAAATATTGAAACTGGTAGAAAATGTAAACATAGTAAACAGTTTTGTCTCATTCAAGTCGGACAAGCTACAAACTCGAGGACTAGTGAAATATGAATAAAGTATTATAATAATAAAATATTAATCCTTTTGCTGGCTGTTATATTAATCAACATTCATTGGTGGAACAAAATATCCACATCCACTGGAATTAATTTTTACTCTCTGTTTCAGGAGATCTAACAAAGACGTTTGAGTTACTTGTCCAGGACGAATGTTTAAATGTTGACCCAGAACAGAGGCCTCGAGTACAGTCACTTCTAAATGACAGAATGTTTAGGTACACCCTCCTTGTCTCACTAGTGGCCAAGTATAATCATTTCCTCCCCTTAGCTGCGCCAGGATTCCTTTTATCAGGGATTTGAATCCCTTGTTTCCCTGATTATGATCCTAGGTTAGTCTTGACCTTACCGTGATGGTGGATTGACCAATGTGGTAAATGTCTGAGACGTGTCATTTTGGCCGTTCCTCCCACATTGGGATCCTTCTCATACAACTGAAATAACTGTTTAACGGGGAGTTAACGTTACTCATGGAATACTGCATCCTTACTTGTAACCCCAAGCTGTTTGCTTTGGGGATTTTATATGAATCCTAGAGGAATGGACAACATAACAGCACTAGGTATAGAACGGTATTTTCAGTTTGATTTGATTCAGAGTCTAAGTGTAGCCTTGCTTCTTTTGCAGACATGATTTCATCGATGTTTTAAGATTTGTGAAAAATGTGACAACCAAGTCTGAAGAAGAAAAGAAGAAGTTCTTTGGGTAAATCATCAATTATGACCAGAGCACTATCATAACAGACAGACCAATAAAATTATTCTGACATACAGAGCATTGGAATGCATACAGCTCTTTCATTTACTGCAGCCACCTACTGTCTCCAACCTTTTTAAACTGTGTAATCTATTTCTTATTGAAACATCTCTCAACACCCACATCATTCAGATGTGAATCACATTTGCTTTTCTTAAACTTTTGCCAGCTGTTATTTTACCTGACAAAGATATGTAGCTTCAAACTTTAAGGGAAAGTCACTGGTGCAGTAGAATCCTGACCATCACCATACAGCTGTTACAACTTGGTCTCCTGTATTGCAGCAATGTGACGCCAAGACTTCTCTCACTCCCAGAGGAGTTGGTGGCCAAGCGTCTGACGGTGCCGCTCTTGTCCCGCTTTGTCATGCTGGATGATACTGCCAATAAGGCTCTGCTGGCTAATTTACTAACACCTTACAGAGGTATGTACTTCAATATTGATGTAATATCTACCGTCGGGACAAGTCTGTTCATCACAGGTACTTGACAGCAGTCCCCCAAAATAAATCTCAGGGATGGAAATTAGAACTAGACCACTAGCCCAGACCAGTTTTGTCAGTGTTAAACTTATCCTCAGGGCAATTTTACACATTTGGGGGAAAACTGCTCTGTGTTATCACTATTTGTGCTGGTAGATGTTCTTGGTTAATTTCCTTCCCTGTATGTGCATTAATTAACAATTATGGCCTAAAACAAAATGTCTTGTAGTCCTTCTTAACCATCTTCCTGAGGCAAGGGAGTTAACTGACTATAAAAGTCCAGTTTCTTCCCTTGCCGAAATGGGCTGGAATTTTGTGGCTTGATCATAGCACCACCAGTGGCTATTATGAGTTCTCTGTCCCTCCTTTTGACCAATCAGATTCCACATATCATGTCACTTGTTTTTGCTTCAACCACAAAATGGTGGCACCCAGCCACAGTGATCTATTTTGTAATAAAACAGGTCTAACCTCTAGAAGTATAAAATTACTGATTGAAAACGTAAAAAGACTTTGAAAATTTCTGTCGACACGTAGTTGCTTTGCTTTACACATGCTTTGCAAATTTGGTGATTGACCTAAATCTGTACGTCAGTTAATTTACGAACAGGATGTTGTCATCATTATGCAACGTTGGATTGGACCATGCATAGACTGGTTAATCCAGCCAAAATATAACTCAGTTTTTTCAGCCTATTTCGGCAAGGGCGGAAACTCTACTTTTATCATCAGTTAACACTCTAAAAGTGACTTAAAGTGTTTTAGTGTTACTCACTGTCCATTACAATGGCATGGGTTTTCCTGGCACAGATTTGATTATCTACAGGCCTCTGACAGCTGGTATTATGCGTAAAACAAACAAACAAACATGATCTCAAGGCAAGGTATTGTTCGGGGCATGGAAAGCCTAGTGTTCTTAGGTGTGACCATTGTGCATAAATAGAGCATGTTGATGCTTCCCTTGCTCATTCTAGGACGGATCCTGAATCCAAGATTCACTGATTATGATCCTTGATTGATGCTTCCCTTGCTCATTCTAGGACAGATCCTGAATCCCAAGATTCACTGATTATGATCCTTGATTGATGCTTCCCTTGCTCATTCTAGGACAGATCCTGAATCCCAAGATTCACTGATTATGATCCTTGATTGATGCTTCCCTTGCTCATTCTAGGACAGATCCTGAATCCAAGATTCACTGATTATGATCCTTGATTGATGCTTCCCTTGCTCATTCTAGGACAGATCCTGAATCCCAAGATTCACTGATTATGATCCTTGATTGATGCTTCCCTTGCTCATTCTAGGACAGATCCTGAATCCCAAGATTCACTGATTATGATCCCTGATTGATGCTTCCCTTGCTCATTCTACATGTTCTAGGACAGATCCTGAATCCAAGATTCACTGATTATGATCCTTGATTGATGCTTCCCTTGCTCATTCTAGGACAGATCCTGAATCCAAGATTCAATGATTATGATTCTTGATTGATGCTTCCCTTGCTCATTCTACATGTTCTAGGACAGATCCTGAATCCAAGATTCACTGATTATGATCCTTGATTGATTCTCTGGGTCTTCCTGCTGTATTTTACTGACAAACAGAAATATCAATGAAATACTGTTCAAAATCAATTGTGTCTGCATTATTGTGTTACATGCTGTGATTCGTATGTAAAGTTTCTTTATCAACGTCTGTTGCAGAGAAATCTCGTCCTCCAGTCCGCATCAATCAAACCTCCCCGATCCTGTGTGCTCAACTCTTCAAGGATCATGTGATTCCAGAACTATTTCGTATATTCCACATCCGAGATGCTCACATCCGACTGGTCCTACTCACTCACTTTGCCGCCTATGTTGACCTGTTTGAAAAGGAAACGCTGGAGGAAACAGTCTTTCCTCAGGTACTTCTCAATTGCATATTGTTTTTGTGTGTGAGGGATTGCTTGTGGAATACTTGCTGTGTTGAGGACTGTCAGTTGCATGTGTTGTAGTTTTTCATCAAGCAGTTGATGAATGGTCTCATACAACCTATGCTTGTCGTAAGAGGCGACTAAATGGATTGGGTAACTTGGTCCATTGCCATCGGGTTACAGCGGATTGGTGCTGATGTTTATGAACCGGATTTCGATTTCATTGCACGATCGTGAATGGACTATGCATAGACTGGTTAGTCAAGCCCAAATGTAACTCCATAATAAAAGCCTAGTCCGGCAAGGGTGGAAACTTGATTTTTATAGTCAGTTAACTCACTGGCCTTGGGAAGATGACAGCCAATAAGTCTTCCACTTTGTGTGCTGGCGATTATGTGCCTCACACTGAGAGTGTGGGTTCGAATCCCCGATGGGACTTCTCTTCCAAAAATACAAAATTTGTACTTTACTGAGAAAGTGTAATCCCAAATATAAATATTTACAACTTTCTAAAAAAGCATTGTCTGTTCAAAGGGGAATAGTGTTTGTAACTAACGCAGTGCTATAGCAATAGGTAAGATACACAAAGAAATAATTGATCAACTGTTTAAAGCACTGTTAGTTCAACTCACTCTCTCATTTGCCACTGTAGCTTCTCCTCGGTCTTCGAGACACAAACGACAACATCGTGGCAGCAAGCTTACATGGTCTTTCCTTCCTTGTGCCAATACTGGGAGGGGACATCATTATTGGCGGTGCCAGGAAGAAGTTCTTCACAGAGGGAATGCCCAAGGTAAGTCAGTTAGCAACCTGATTTGGACAATGGAATGAGCATGGTGGGGTGTCTTGTTTGCCTGTTAATATATATAGCATATAAAGCATACTTGATTCATTTCTACATGATTTTATTCATTGCATGGCTGTAAATCATCATCTTACCTCTATGTTTAGTTGGGTTTTGTCCTTTGAGTCTAAATGGTTCAAGTAGGCAGTGTGGGCGCAGGTGGCCGAATCGTCTAAGGCGCTGCGATTTCAGCGATTAAGGTGCTGCAGAGTTTCGTCCCTTGGGCACACCAAAAATCTTTGATTGTGGGTTCGAATCCCAGTTAGCCCTGATTGTGTTTCTAGGTTTGTCAGCACCATACCCATGCTCGTGAGTTTCACCGAACTGGTAAACGTCTGAGACCTGCATCACTTCGGGTTTTCCTCTCACATAAGGCTGACGCACCGTGATATAACTGGAATACTGTTAAAAGCGGCTTTAAACCTCACTCACTCACTCACTCACTCACTGAAACAAGTCAGACTGAATTATTTCCTTGTTTTATGAATAATTTAGGTCCTGATGTGAAGATTCAGGAAGCAAACAAATTATTTTTGTCACGATTGATTTACAAAAATGTCTGTAGGAAATAAATGTTTTTACAAAATATGCATGTGTGCTGATTATGTTATCAATGCATGATGGGGATTTTTTTATAATTATTGACTTATTTTTTTCACTTTTCATTGTGCTTCAGATGTCAGAGGTAAAGGTATCATGGCAACTGTCATTTCTGCATGTGTATAATGTTCTTGGATCGCCGCTTTTTCACTAGCAATATGCATGGTAACGCTTATTGGTACCAGGCACGGTGTTGCTTCACATGTAAGGGTTCCTCCCGAATAGGGCTCCAGTAGCCCTTGCTTGTCAGAATATAGGACTTCCATTGGGATTTAGGGTAGGCTAGGTTCCCAGTAGCCCTTGCTTGTTCAGAATATAAGACTTTCATTGGGATTCAGGGTCGAATAGGTCTCCAGTAGCCCTTGCTTGTCAGAATATAGGACTTCCATTGGGATTCAGGGTAGACTAGGTTCCCAGTAGCCCTTGCTTGTAAGAATATAGGACTTCCATTGGGATTCAGGGTCGAATAGGTCTCCAGTAGCCCTTGATTGTCAGAATATAGGACTTCCATTGGGATTCAGGCTAGAATAGGTCTCCAGTAGCCCTTGCTTGTCAGAATATAGGACTTCCATTGGGATTCAGGGTAGAATAGGTCTCCAGTAGCCCTTGCTTGTAAGAATATAGAACTTCCATTGGGATTCAGGGTAGAATAGGTCTCCAGTAGCCCTTGCTTGTCAGAATATAGGACTTCCATTGGGATTCAGGGTAGACTAGGTTCCCAGTAGCCCTTGCTTGTCAGAATATAGGACTTCCATTGGGATTCAGGGTAGAATAGGTCTCCAGTAGCCCTTGCTTGTCAGAATATAGGACTTCCATTGGGATTCAGGCTAGAATAGGTCTCCAGTAGCCCTTGCTTGTCAGAATATAGGACTTCCATTGGGATTCAGGGTCGAATAGGGCTCCAGTAGCCCTTGCTTGTAAGAATATAGGACTTTCATTGGGATTCAGGGTAGACTAGGTTCCCAGTAGCCCTTGCTTGTCAGAATATAGGACTTCCATTGGGATTCAGGGTAGACTAGGTTCCCAGTAGCCCTTGTTTGTCAGAATATAGGACTGCTCTTGGGATTCAGGGTCGAATAGGTCTCCAGTAGCCCTTGCTTGTCAGAATATAGGACTTCCATTGGGATTCAGGCTAGAATAGGCCTCCAGTAGCCCTTGCTTGTCAGAATATAGGACTTCCATTGGGATTCAGGCTAGAATAGGTCTCCAGTAGCCCTTGCTTGTCAGAATATAGGACTTCCTTTGGGATTCAGGGTAGAATAGGTCTCCAGTAGCCCTTGCTTGTCAGAATATAGGACTTACATTTGGATTTAGGGTAGAATAGGTCCCCAGTAGCCCTTGCTTGTAAGAATATAGGACTTCCATTGGGATTCAGGGTCGAATAGGTCTCCAGTAGCCCTTGCTTTTCAGAATATAGGACTGCCCTTGGGATTCAGGGTAGAATAGGTCCCCAGTAGTCTTTGCTTGTCAGAAGATAGGACTTCCATTGGGATTCAGGGTCGAATAGGTCTCCAGTAGCCCTTGCTTTTCAGAATATAGGACTGCCCTTGGGATTCAGGGTAGAATAGGTCCCCAGTAGTCTTTGCTTGTCAGAAGATAGGACTTCCATTGGGATTCGTGGTAGAACAGGTCCCTAGTACCCCTTGCTTGTCAGAATATAGGACTTCCATTGGGATTCGGGGTAGAACAGGTCCCCAGTAGCCCTTGATATCTAAGAAACAAAACACTGGCAGATCTGATGGTAGGATTTGATTGATTGGGACTGATGTGGACTGTAACCAATACCAAAATATAAGCCAGCCAGTCCGCTAGTTACCATGGTCATTATTATCAATATGATTAATCATTCAATAATTATCGATTTCATTCTTTCTCTCACTAACATGCTCTGCGGATAGCATATGAGACATTGAGTACACAGCCATGAAATATATCCATTGGGGTAATTTTCAGTAGATAGTAGTTCTAACAAATGTGCTTCTATATGCTGATTAGGATACATATAACATGACTTCACTTAGCTTCACAATGATGTTTGCATTAAACTTTATTACAAAGTGTTTTGAGAAGACCCAGACATATTCTCTTCATTGGTGAAATGTATGAAGCCTGTCTTTGTGTCCTGATATGGCTGGAATATTCCTGAAAGCAGTGATAAGCTTACTCAGTCTCGGGGGGCACGGGTGGCCCAGTCGTCTAAGGCGCCACGATTTGCTGTGCAGAGTTGCGTCCCTTGGGCACGCCAGAAACCTATGATTGTGGGTTCAAATCACGGTTCGCCCCGATTATGTTTCTAGGTTTGTCAGCACCATACGTGCTCATGGGCTTCACCGAAGTGTTAAACGTCTGAGACCTGCATCACTTCGGACTTTCCTCCCTCATTAAGCTGACACGCTGCGATATAACTGGAATACTGTTAAAAGCGGCGTTAAACCCAACTCACTCACTTACTCAGTCTCAGTAAGGAGAAGAATTTATGGATGAACAACCTCTTTATTACAATTAAGAGTGACGTTTTGGTGCTCGAAGTGATGCAGGTCTCAGATGTTTACCACTTTGGTGAAACCCACAAGCATGGGTATGGTGATGACAAACATAGAAACATAATCAGGGCAAACAGGGATTCAAACCCACAATCATAGGTTTCTGGTGTGCCCAAGGTACGCAACCCTGCACAGCGAATTTTTCCTCCCACATTAAGCTGATATAACTGGAGTACTTAAGTGGCGTAAATCTGACTGACTCTGTCAATGAGTGAACCATGAACATTTAATGAAAATTAAGGATGAGTATGTTTTTTAGCCACTCAGATGTCAGCTGTCACAATTGTCACAATTGATTTTCAACATGATCTGTTGTCGATCTTGAAATAGTGTCCCCGATTTGGAAATAATGGTATGAACAAAAGAAAAAAGCCACAAAACACAAGTGTTCCTTCAATGGTGGTCAGTCCACCCCCAAAAAATGACAGGGTGTTATTTTGTTTTTCACAATTCTACCCTCTGAATTGTCGTTTGTTTACCAGCTCCTGAAATTAGAGGTGCTGTTCCAAATGCTTCTCTTCATAGTGCTGAGTTTAGAAGCCTTGATGCTGATTGGCTGATTAGTAAGCTCACCTGACATGACCCCTGGTGGAGGGTTTGTGAGATCATCCACCAGAGAGGAATCAAATCAGGAGTGAAACACTGCTAATTTGAGATTTTCCCAGACAACTCTAACGTGTAGCGTTGTGATTTCAGTTTGGGCAGCATGATAGCGAGGATGGGAAGAACAGGAAGTTGCAGAATGTCACTGGCATTATGGGTAAAAAGATGTTGCTCAAGGATCTGGCACAACTAAGGTAAGCTGTTTGGTGATGTTCAGATAATCATTTCTAGATGATGATTCATGCTACTGATGAAAGGATGGTTTGTGCGTGTCTACAGCAAATTGTTGATTTAATTGATAGTTGACCTGAAAGAATTATTGTAAATGTTCAACCTGTCTGGTATTCTGTAAGGGGTAACACAGAGATGCACACATTCAGCTTGAACATTCAACCAAGTCTTTTTGTAGAATAACTTTCATCAAAGGGACTATGCTCAACAAACGATCCTATTTCCAGTTTGCAGTGGTAGGGTAGCCTCGTGGTTAAAGCGTTTGCCCGGGTTTGAATCCCCACATGGTACAATTTGTGCATCCCTTTACTTGTGTCCCCTGATCTGATATTGGTGGAATATTGCATAAAGCAGTGTAAAACCCAACACTCACTCCAGTTCAGCTCTGGACATAATAATTGCCATGTGAGACATAGTCGTTGTATACAGGGCTTGAAAAATCCACATGTCCGCTCGTATTGACAAGTGGCATCATGTGCAGGGTGAGAAGAATTGAAGAAACATTCGTCCTACCGGGCGGGTATATATGTTTCATTCCTAGTAATTCATTCAATAAAATATGCAAAATAATTTCGAACCTAAAGTATATTATCATCACTCTCATGTTCCAAGTAATAACAACAAAATACATGTTTCTCATTTATCATAAATAGACATACTTGGCCACTGTCTGTTGTATAAATAAATAGGAAGTGCATTTGCACAGCAGGTATTGAAACTAGATCTTAAAGGGAGATAATTTCATTCATTATTTGATTGTAAGCGACTCGTTACTGATGCTCAAATGGCAAAGCAGTGAGTGAGTATGGTTTTATGCCGCTTTTAGCAATATTCCAGCAATACCACAGCGGGGGACACCAGAAATGGGCTTCACACATTGTACCCATGTCGGGGATCGACCCTGGGTCTTCGGCGTGACAAACGAACGCTTTAACCACTAGGCTACCTGACCGCCCCAAATGGCAAAGCGATAGTGAACAGCTGATGATTGATGTTGTGAGGGAAGTGGCTGACATACGGAAGGTTCAGATAGAGAATGTGGGGTTAACGACAAAAAACATGATTTAATTAACAAACAGGTTGAAAAAGGAAAATTTATCAAAAACAGTATTTCTGTTAAAAAAAGAAAAACTGTGCAAGACACATGGTTCAGCGAGTTTGTATGGGCGGAGATGAACGTAGATTGCAGAGACTCTGTCTGCTGTAAATAAAAACTGAGAAACATTAACTTTATAAAATTGAACAGGGTAAGTGAACGAGTACAAGATATTATCTTCATGCCCTGCAGGTCAAATTTTCGATGCCTTCTATGATAAAGTGAATCATTAACTTTTGATGTATTTTTTTCAGAATTGTTGATGATCATATGTAAATTCTGTCTGTATTTCTATCTACTGGTACCTGTATTATTAATCGCTTTCAAGCTGACACTGTCAGGGATTAAAACGTGATCTGTAACATCAATCTTTGTCAGTGCATATGATGCATATGGTTTGCATCATTTGAAAGGCTGCATCGTTTAGACATTCTTTGTGTGTTTGAACAAAAAATGTACATTTCACACTGTTGGGTGTCATGTGGAAGGCTGCATATCTGTACAGTCAAGTCTCGTTAATCCGACATCGTTGGTTGCACATGATTGTGTCGGATTAACGAGTATGTCAGATTAACAAAATTAAGTGATTTGTGATCGAAAATCCGACGTCTTCACGAGAGATAATAACCGTGTGTACCTTGTAATAAAATCATTAAAAACAAAATATTTATATTGTTATGTTGTTTATTCATTCATTCCTTAATATATAAATTAATGACACTGCAAAAATAATAATAATTTTCTCATTTATACATAACAATAGAGACATTACTCACTGAATTTATCACATCAACGACACACATTTCCTCGTGTAAATGCAAGCGCTACTGTCTTAACAACTTGCTTCATCTACTTAAAATAGTCTGTCAGTGTTTTCTGTTTTTCACATTTTGAAGGCACATTAGTTCTCAAAGTCCCCTGCTCGCTTGACGCCTAGGGCTTGTGGTTCTTCAGTATCAACATTGTTGAGGTGTAATTTCATTTGCTGTTTCTTATAATAAAGCTTGAAATTTTTTATGATCCCGGCATCAGTGGCTGAATGTGCGATGTGGTGTTTGGTGGCAAAAAGTGACATTTCACATTAGTTGTGTCGACAGTAGCATGGGATGGGGCGTTGTCTAACAGCAATACCACGTGGCGTCGCACCAATCGCATTTGCCGATCCAAGATCAGTAGCCAGGCTTTGAATATTAATAAAGTCATCCGTGCTTTCCTGTTTACATACCAGTCGACCATGGTGAGTCGACCATGTTTTACATACCTGTTCGTATTTTAAACTGGCTTCATGTACATTTATCTGGCTTCAATTTGTAAACTACATTTGTATAGCTTTGTACATACAGGTTTGAATAGCTTTTCCTGTTAATTTCCCAAGTTAATCTCTGCAGCCAGTGCGTGTCAAAACACGGGGTTGTGTACTCGCGGGCAGATGACCACGGAGTAAGCTGACCACTGTGTCGGATTAATGAGACTGATTAATGTGTGATTTCGGTAATTCGTTGCTAATTAGGTGTGTCGGAGTCAGAGTGCGAGAATGTCGGGTTAACGGGAATAAATAGCACTGAATCAATCAGTTCCCATCATTTGTGTCGGATAAAGCCGAGTGTCGGATTAACGAGTATCGGATTAACGAGAATTGACTGTATATTGCCATGATTATTGTTTCCATGGTTACTGTAGAGGACATTATTTCATCTTTCTCAGCAGCAGTAATGGAGCTGTGATCTCAGGGAATGAAGAGAAGGAGGCAAAAAGAAAGGAACGAGAGAAAAGGAGAGAGGAAGCTCGTCAACGGAGAGAAGAGCGAAAGAAGAAGCAAAGAGAACAAGAGGAAATTGAAAACAGTAAGACAAAGTAGATTGTCTGGATTAATAGGTTTAGAGTGTCGCAATTTGATTTGTGTCTGATTGGTCAATTAGAGGTTTCAAATCACAATAACCTGCCTCAGATTTAAGCAACCCGTGACATGAAGGACAATGTTTATCATGTTCATGAATACTGATGTAGATCACAATGCACAGAAGCTCATTGTGTTGCTTCAGGTGAATCCTTGGTTGGATTAGGAAAAATTAGACGCAACATCAGCATGATCAGTGTGACTGTTATATTTGCGCAATTATTGTCGCAGATGTTTTGAATGTGAATCCTCACCTTGCAGAACATGAGTGAGAATATACTAATAAAACTGATGATTTTGATGATTGTTTTCAAGGATAAGCCCTGTGGGGATTCTGGGTCAGAATAAGTCCCAGGTACATCATGCTTGTTGTAAGAGCTGATTGGGTAGACAGCTGGTCAGGTTATGTAACACATTGGTGCACACTCCTCTCCACTCCACTCCACTCCACTCCACTCCGCTCCGCTCCCCTCCCCTCCTCTCCGCTCCACTCCTCTCCACTCCACTCCACTCCGCTCCCCTCCACCTCGCTCCGCTCCACTCCACTCCATGCTGGCACGCCTGCTCCATTTAAGTTTTTAGATAAAACATTTATGTTTTCAGATAAAAACACTGTATCTGAAGAGGCTCAAATTGTTGGTGATGTGGATGGTGTTGAAGTAGAAGGAGACACATGTGACAATGAGACATATAAGGAAGTCAAGGTCAGTGATATGGATGTCAAGGTTACTAGTTGTGAGCAGAATGGAGAGGAGAAATCTGATTGGTCAGATTGGGAGAATAATCGAAATGATACTAATGACAATGTCAACCAATCAGATTCTACACTTGATGAAGATAAATTGAGTGACGAAATAGAAAATGAACTGCGAAGTATGCCAAGCACTGTGTCATTTTCTCCCAAACCAAGTGATACAAGCTCAACCTTTCCTTCTCCGAATGTTGACTGGTCAGACACAGTAGGAAGTATGAGTGATAGTTCAAAACCTGATGCCAGACAAGGCAGGACAAAAGGTGCTTTAAAGCTCGGCGGTCAGTCGAAAGCTAAGAAGTCAGGTGATAAAGAAACCACTACTGTGCACGTAGAAACAGAACTGTCGGACTGGGGACAGACATGGGACAATGTAGACTCAGTTACAGAACACACGGACAACTCCACGTCCAGCACCAAACACTCTTCCACAAAACAACCATCTTCCACACTGAAGCCTGTGATGAAACCAACCATTCCAAAACCTCAGTCTGACCTCGGGGCCGAGTTTGATATCAAAGGAATCAAGGTACAGGCATCTACAACAACTGATGTAGATTTTTTCTCCGACATGATGCCTGAAATCACGGTGACCCACAAGGACCCGCTCAGTGAGTTGTCTGGTCGGGGCAAGTCCGAGAACAGAGAAACGGCTCAAGACAGTCCCAAGACAGAATCCACAAAGTCATTGTCTTTTGCTGTGGTCCCTCAAGCTTCGGAATCTATGACTGAGGTAAGAATATGTTTCTTTCTTTCAAAGAAAATCAAACAAAGATAAGGGAGCCTACTCGTTTACTCTCTGAATCATACAGGGACGCTGGGGTTGTCTAGTGGTTAAAGCTTTTGCTTTCCCCACCATGAGTTTACTGGAGGGGCGGTCGGGTAGCCTAGTGGTTAAAAGTGTTCACTCGTCATGTCGAAGACCCGGGTTCTAATCCTGACATGGGTACAATGTGTGAAGCCCATTTCTTGTGTCACCCGCCGTGATATTACTGGAATAATGCTAAAAGCGGCATAAAACCAAACTCACTCACTCACTCACTCACTCACTCATTACTGGAATATTGCTAGAAGTGGTGTAAAACAATACTCTCTCACTGTTCGAAGCATAAGCTGAGGTCATGAAGCTTGCTGAGACAATTGTTGATTATCATATTGACTAACTGGATCAGGTGGTCAGGCTAGGTGACTAGGTTGATTTCGTGTCATCGTACCAAGATGGCCTGGACCATTCCTCAAAATATGAATCACTGGATTGTCTGGCCCAGACTAGACTAATTACAGGCCGCTGTCATACAGCTGGAATATTGCTGAGTGTGGCATTAAACAAACAAACAAACCAAATCATCGTGATATAATTACGTATATGGAGATGGATGCTCATGATATAAATCACAGAATTGTCAGGTCCAGACACGACTATTAACAGGCCGCTGTCATATAGCTGGAATATTACTGAGTATGGCGTTGAAGAACCAACAACACTGTGGTGTATATAGTACTTATTGTGGTAGTTACATTTCCAGGCAGATGGCGGCGGTTGGGGAGATGACCTTGACTGGGGCGCTGAAGACTTCTGATGTCACGGCCATGAAGTATTAGGATCCAAAGTTGCCATAGTTACAGTAACCATGTGACAATCATATTCATGCATCATGTATATAGTTATTTCTGCCTGTTCCACACCTTCCATAGTCATCCTGGTGGGCTGGGTCATTTTATCATGAAAGCAGTAGTAACAGTTGCCATGGTAACAGCTTTCTCACTATTTACTCTATTCACTGGTTACTATTAACAATGTGGTTTGTATAGAGCTGACACATTACTGAAACCAAATTTCCACAATATCTGATTATGCGATAAATTGAGATTCTCTGTGATACATAATGTCGAAACAATATTTTAATCCAGTTTTTTGTCATGATAAATGATCTGCTTCAAATGGATGCTCTCATCTAAAACTCAGTTTTTTTTATAGTAATTGAGCTGTTGTTATGTATAAAAAATTAGGTCTATATTTTCTGCAACTTCCTCATGTAAGATAATGTGTATCATGGATTGTTTGAAATAAATGGATCTGTTCTTGCAAATCAAGACATTCAAAGAATAATCATGAAACAAATAATCATTCCCTTCTTATAAAGTCATATGGCAGCCCTCCAAGTAGCAACCAGTTTGGTTGCCTGTGCAAACTAAATTACCATTTTGTGACCTGTATTTATTGCTTGGTTGCCAGTTGGCTTCCACTAATAAGATTAGCTCGGCGACTAAGATATTTCACACATTGAGAGAATCTGGAGAAGAACATTGCTTGTCTGTATCGACATCATCACTTCACTGTTTAGGGTGTAGTGTAACTCCTTACAGAGATACAAAAGCCTATCTTGCCTGTAATGCTACAAGGTCATGTATTTCTGGTCATGTGCAGTTTCACAATGGTGGCATGTTTGACATGTTTTGAAGAGTCATCTCTGCATGCTCTTAGCCAAACTCGAGGGCACGGGTGGCCCAGTCATCTAAGGCACCGCGATTCGCTGTGCAGAGTTGTGTCCCTTGAGCACGACAGAGACCTAAGACCGTGGTTTGGAATCCTGGTTCGCCCTCGATTATGTTTCTAGGTTTGGCAGCACCATACTCATGCTCGTGGGTTTCACCGAAGTGGTAAACAACTAAGATCTGCATCACTTTGGGCTTTCTTCACATATCAGGGAGGCCTTTTGCCTTTTCACCTGGACACTTGTCAAAGGACAAGCACTTAGCTGACCAAGGAGCAGTGTGTAAGTAAAAGGTTTATCGCTACTGTGTTAGGTGTATTTCTATAGTTTGTATATTGGGGATACCATAGGCACAAGTAATATATATGCACTCCTGGCAATTGAATATTTATTGCTCTTTTCTATTTATTGTGTTTTATTACATCCACAGCTGACAAAAGTAAGGTTTAACAAATAAAAGAATTGGTTCTCAGGCAATGGCTTTTGAAAATATAGTTATTTTTGTTTTTTGGAGGGTGGGTTGGGGGGTGTTGTTCAAACTAGTATGTATCCAAATGAACAGTTGTGTAACCAAATAAACAGTTGTGTAACCAAATAAACAGTTATGTTCAATCAACGTGGAAAGGGTCTCCCTACATAAATGTATTCCTTGATGAGTAAAATACTGGAATACAGTATTTGGCTACCGTTATACTTGGAATATTTAAGGATTTTTTTATCATGATGTTGGCAGTCCCTGGGAACCAAGACTATTATTTTTTTTAGCTTGACATAAAATATTCACAAAATGCTTGATATAATGTAATTAGTGTCCAAATGCAGATCAGAGGACTGATGTCCAAGCTTGACAGTCAGAACTTTCTGGGTGCATAGATCCTCTACGTTAACCTGCACACATTCTGATTTTGATGTTATTTTGCATCTGGAATGGTATAAAACCACACTCTTCTTAACCAGGCAGAAGTGTATTGTGGCCTCTCCTCTTCAGCCCAATTGGAAAAGTGAAGGTGTATCAACCAATGCATCCCAATCTCATTAAAATCAGATCTTAGTTCTCGCTACCGCTAAACAAAGATCTGAGGACATCCCATTAGGGGTCCCATCAGAACGACCTTTCATCCGACCAATCAGAGCGTCACTTACCAGATCATGAAAGTGACAGTCGGAATGTGATTTCTAATCATGTAGCCTCTGAAACGTTAAAACGGGGTATTCCGAACAATAGTTATGGGTTCAACAACTGAATCTATACAATCTAGACCATATATTAGCCTATCTGGAACGTTCTTTTGTTCAAGTTTCAAATTTTTAAGTGAGCATTTGTCAAAATATGTTTCGAAGCAAAGTCGCCAAATTGAAATTAGTGCCGTAAAGCACGAGAAAGCTGCCTTCTGATTGGCTAATGTTGACTTCTTATCAGTAATTCCATTGGTCGGTGAGATTTTGCCAAAGGTCGGTCTGATGTGACCCGTATTGGGATGTCCTCAGATCTTTGTTTAGCGGCAGCAAGAACTTAGATCTGATTTTAATGAGATTGAATGCATCTAGAGTTTAAAGAAAGAAACCATGACAATGGGACTGAAAATGGGGTAGACATGGACATAATGTACTGTATGGTGTACTGGTCAATAGTTTTGATACACTGTTTTATTCTGTGCTTGTAGGCCATTTGCCATGTACAAATCAGTACAAATATACATGATAAAATATGACAGAGAAAATTGTGTTATATGAACAGTTCAGACAAGTTACGTATTTATATCAATACAATCCTTAACATATTTGGCAAAATTTGCAAGGATATTTTTATTGTTATAGTTTAAAAATTTGGTATATTTCATAATATTTTACACATTTGTATAACATGGAATAGACCTATTTCTTAACAGTGTATACACAGTACATTCAAACAGAAAATGGAGCTTATCTTCAATAATGTTACAAATACATATCTTACAAATTTGATTTACAATTTCAGTAATGTTACTTTTAATTTTACACCTCACCGGTAACTCATGCTGTCAAAGTAAACATAAATAAATAGATTTACCCTCTGTCCAAATCCATAACTGAGTAATAACAGTCGCACTTGTGATTCTCAGGTACTCCTGCAGACTGCATCCAAATTTTGTGATAACACGATGAGTAAATCGCATCAGAGCTCCAGATAAGCTGCGTGTCTGTGTAAAATACGGATCAGAAATGCAGAAATATGCAGTAAAATAAAATCCAAGAATATCAAATACGCAACAAACATTTCAGATACGCTACAAAAATAAAACTTGTGTGTATCATCAAAATATTGTGAAGTAACCCTGCGTGTTCGATTAGCAAATAAGCAACTTATTTTGAATTTATAAACATGATAAACGGGCATTCCGTCAACCTTGCCAAACTCCACGATGATAGTTACATCATGATCATTTGCCATCACACTTTCTTGTGGAAGTATCGTGGTATTTTTGAGTCCTATAAAGCTCTCGAAACCACACGGCACCAGTTTGCAGGGACGAGATTAATAGTGTTTTTAAATATTTAACTTAAATACCCACATGTGTAAAAACTAGTGGGTAACAGAAATTTGAATACCCAGATAGAATTACTGATACCCAATGATTTTAAAATGCATGGGTAAAATACCCACAACACCAAAAGCTTATCTGGAGCTCTGAGCATTGCATAGGGGTAACTAGGTGTGTTCACAGGGTGTTCTGAAGGATACACTTGCAGGCTAGATGACCCGTCCCCAATTGATTTCATTTTGTTTCAACACACCCAAGCTAGTTACTTGGTTAGCAAAAATTCTGTAGTAATTAGAATTAGCAAAGTGTGACCTTACAACAACATTACAAATATTACATTATGAATTTTATTTCCTCGGAAAATATTAAGTGGAAATGAGGTATCTCTAAAATGTCTGTACTGTCCTGCTTGCCCATTTTACAAAGGCCACTGACCAGTCAGATAGCTAGATTTATACATGATTGTTCTCAGCAATATTAGTTCCAGGATAAAAGATGTGTCCAAAATCATTCGAGCTTTGAGACTTTGTAAAGCTTAAATAAAAAAAGTAGGTATTCAAAATAAAGCGTGAAACTTGTCATAATCCGAATGTTACGTATTAAAGATTGAGGATGTCCGTGGATGTTAAGACAGTAGCAATAAAGGTTAAGGACCCGGTTATTCCTGATGCACTTCATACAGTGTATTAACAAAACAGTTAATTTAGTTCTTGTAGGTTCAAGTTATATCTTTAAGAATATTATTTATAGGTTAGTGTCATCATTTCGTGTTGAATCAGTTCAAATCATATTTGTGTCACTGGTAAGTCAGTGCAAATCAGTGCAAGTCAGTTTTGTTGATTTTAGAGAATCAGTTCAATCCATATCATCACTAAACACAAGGCTGGGAGGGGTTACGTGCTTGAGGTGCCTATTGAAGGTACTTTAACCAGTAACCAATAGTACTGCAATAGTTCAGAAATCACTTTTATGATCAGTGTTTGTAATAAATAACATTTGCCAGACTGCCATCAGCACCAACCAATGTTAGAACCTTCGGTCCTGACTCTTCTCAAGTCCTTGTTTCATGTTTCAGTTCAAGTTGAACAGCAAAAAATACTATCCGTTAAAAAATAAAACTGAAATTCAAAAATAAATCTGCAATTCTTCAAGAACTGTTATTATTTAACGTTAGTCATAATGTACAAAATATCAGTGATTTGCTGACCCAGGTACCCTTGAATTTCTGGGTTAGAATAAGACTTCCGCAACCTATGCCTTCCCATAAGAGGCAACTAACAGGATCGGGTAGTCAGGCTTGCTGACTTGGTGGACATGACAGCACCTGGCAGACAAATTGGGAAAAAACAATGTTATTTTGATAAAAATTGGGAGTTTCTAAAGTTCTTATATTCATACATTCAGAGGTACACATTGAATTTTGAGATTGCATATACTGGAATAATATGTCAATAAGCATTACAAACTTATTCTTTTCATCCTGTTATCATTAAAATACAGGTTATTTATGGAAAGCCATAAAATTAGCTATTTATTATATATATATTAACATAAATTGGGAAACCTTCAATTCCATTTGAGGAATTTTAATGAACTTTTGCTGCAGACTTAGTACCAAATTTCGGCCTCTGAGCAGGTCATGATAAATCCCTGGCAGCATAATGAACCTGTTGCCATATTGGGATTTAAAGTTAGAATAAAAGCGACAAGCCCTTTCCTTATTCATAAGAGATCTCACCTCCATTTTGTTTGAAGGGTTTGTATAAATGTGAAGTTCCATTGAAGTAGTGTGTCTATACAATATGATGTGGGAACATGTGTCACAAGGAGTTGTGTGGTATTTTTTCAAGTGATTGCTGATTGAATTTTGTCTCGAGTTGCCTGATTATTTGTGTTTAGATCTCTTTTCCAGTGATGTTGGACTTACACACCTTAACATGACATTCATTCATCATATCAGGTAGCATGTCGCATCTAGACTGTAAAGACTCATATCGTATCATGTCTTGCTGTCACCCGTTAGACTTGATTGGACATTTTAGTGTAACTCTTATTCAAAGTATATGATATGTGAGTGATTGGTGCCGGTACCTGGGTGGGGTGAGGTAGGGATCATGCAGATACCATGGTGGGGTGAGATAGGAATCGTGTAGATACCTTGGTGGGGTGAGGTAGGAGTCGTGCAGGTCCCTTGGTGGGGTGAGGTATGAATCGTGCAGGTACCCGAGTGGTATATGTATTGAGGGGGCGGGGCTTGAAAAATATAAAATTATATAGATTGTGGAAAATGTTACACCAATCTCAACCCCTTCCTCGAGTAAATGACCAGACCCTAAATAGTCAAGGACATTAAGTGTGAACTACATGTTGCACATTGACCAAGAACATCTCTTATAAGTAAATATTATTTTGATGAACAGAGTAAAATCATTGCCTGTGACTTTTGCCAGTATCTGCAGATAGTAGGTTTGTATCCCAGTCTTTTCCTGGTTATGATCCTTGGTTTGTCTTACCTTACCAATGCTTGTGGGTTTCATATGCATGCTGTCACATTGAGTGCATGATAAATGTACAATCTCTCTTCTTTTCATTTCTTCCTTGTTTTTCTGTTGGTTTGATTTGTTGAAGGACTTTATGCCAGTTAATATGGGGGATGACTGTGTCTTGAATTATCCAGGTTGGAGAGAATATTTATTGAAACATCCCGTTTATTTTGTGTTATGTATGATTGTTAGTCTTACTTGGGTGCCATTGAATAAAAAAATGGTGTGCAATTGATGTTTTATGTTGTTTTATTGCATCCAAGATCGTGATGAGAGAGCACCCAGTCATTCACAATGGCCGCTAAATACAGAGAGGTTAATGCTAATAGGGCACCTTGTACCAGGGTGGAGCAGAAATGGAATCTTGAAATGGAGTTGGCAGCAAGTGAACTTGGCATGGCAACAGCAAAACCTGGCTTGGTGAAAATGAAACCTGGCTTGCCAAAAACGAAAACTGGCTTGGCAATAATGAAACCTAGCTTGGTTATAAGGAACCTGATTTTGTAAGAATTGAATTTGGCTGTTTGAACACAGAAGCTGGCTTGTCAAGACAGAACTTTGACTTGATAAAAACAGAACCACATCTTTATGACAGCAGCACTGCATCTGGTTTCCGTGCTCTGGGGGAAGATGGCCGGAGAGGGTAGAGGAGAAGGTCGGTGGTTCGATCCCATCTGGGTCACGTCTTACCTATAGATATTAAAAGATCGTACTTCTTGTTACCCTGACTGGTGTTCAGAATTAGGGGGATAAAACAAGGATGGGTAGCCCCAAAGTCAATGTTATATGAGAAGGTTATCCACGTAAAACTGCGGCTAGCACTATAAAACTGGCATGTGCCCTTACTGGTACAAATATCTGCTCACTCACCCACATGTCACTCTAAAAGTATCATCATCTTTACCGGGACCTTAAACCCCCTTTCACCTCACCTCGTGCTTCGTGTGTACACTTGATAACTATTTCACCAGATGTAAGTTTGTCATACTCTTAGGTAACAAACACGTTTAAGGTAATATTACCTGGTAAAAACAACGTGTACTACTCAAATGAAGTTGAAATTTAAACTATAACCATGTTAACCTCTTTCAAGTATGTATTGTTTATTATTATTATTATTATTATTATTATTTCAAACAGCTTAATTACCTCAAAGTTGTTGTTTTATAGAAAAGTAAGGGATCTGCACCACCTTAGGCTCAGACATGACAGATTGACTACAGTAATTTGATATACTTCTTTTGAGTGGTATATTTCAACATCCTTGTTTCAACTATTTCCTAAGTAGAAATTGTCTCAAGTTACCAATTTATGCTTATTTTGACTGCATATGGGATATATGTTTGAAGGATCAAGAAATGCTCTTCGAAAAACAACTTGTATTTTTTGCTGCTGAAACCGACTCCAGAAAAGGCTGGAAAATATCGTTTGTCCTCAGGTTTTGCCCCGAAAATACATTGTTCCCGGGATTTCCTGGATTTCCTGAAAAAAAGAGTTGTTAGTCTCAACCTTCAGTGAACGCAATTGGTTGATTTGAAGCAGTAAACAGAAATCACAGCCAATTGAAACAAAAGTGTCAAAAACAGCATTCTTCGATAGCATTGTAATCAGACCCGTGAAGATCCGGGTCAGCATTTGTCTCCAGCAACCCTTGCTTGTGGAAAGAGGTGACTTTAGAGATTCGGTGGTCAGGCTCGCTGACTTGGTTGATGAATGTCATCGTATCCAAATTGCGTAGTTCGATGCTCATGATGTCAGCCACTGGATTACCTGGTCCAGAATCGATTATTTACAGACCGCGATCAAGAAGCCGGAAATATGCGGCGTAAAACAACAAACAAATAATCTTTGCAACCAAATCAGGTACCAAACTAGAAAAAGTTATATTCTACAAACCCCAGGATAAAAGGTCATTTGAATGAGATTGTGCACATGCATGCTAAGCAGTGCCACTGTTGACGAAGCTAAGGTGAGGTGAAATGGGGTTTAACGCCGCGTCCAAGATTATTGACTTATATAGCGACGTGCATGTACGTGTGTGTGTTTGTGTGGCTGCTTGTAATAGTCCGGACTGATGCCGATTTATAGTGCTAGCTCACTGAGATACCATGCCGCAGTTTAACATGAATATCCCACTCATACACAGTATACTGACTCCGAGCCGACCAGTCCTTGTTTTAACCCCTTAATGCCGAGCGCCAGACAGGGTAACAACAAATACCATCTTTTAACGTCTTTTGGTATGACGCGGCCGGGGATCGAACCCCGGATCTTCCGCTCGTTGGGCGGACGCTCTACCATTAGACCACGGAGGCGGTCGACGAAGCTAAGGCTTCATGTTAATCATTATGGTGTTGGAGAAAGCCATGTTTTTCAAGGGCCTCATTAAGCAAGATGTTGAAATGTTAAATGTGTTTTGTCATGTCTAAAAGATAAGTAATCTTGATTCATGTGATCGCATGCATGATATGCCCCAAGGCTGAATTAATGTGACAATTTTATAAAAAATCATGTGCATCAAGTTTAGTTTAACGATTGAGTAATCATTTATCTTGTCAAAATGGTCTCTCAATGTGAATCTCAAAGCGTCCAGTAAAGATATTTAGTCAAAGCAATACCTCCGTGAGTCAAGAGGGTAATTAAACATGACGCTCGGGCGCTCCTCCAACGTCAAACTGATACACCCTGGCGGCGGATATCCCCATGCACATAGGCGGATAGTCAGACACTGTGACTTAGCAGATTACGTGTCACTGTTCCCCGATATGACTTGGATCAATGGTCATTCTGTCAGTCACTGGTTTGCCTGGTCAGATTATCTACAGCCGTCGTGATATTGCTGGCTGCGGCATTAAACAACATTCTCTTCTCACATCCATAGTATCAGATATAACGATAATCTCATATAGACTTTCCTTACAGCGATGTATAGTGGTTGTGGTAGGGGTTGGTGGGGCACATTTTGAATTCTTCATTTCAGTTCAGTGTGTGTATGTGCGTGCTGTCAATAGACGTGACACGTTTTTACAGCAATATACAGCAATGGTAGCATAACAATTTATCATGTAACGATTGACCGAGACTACGAAAGCCTAATGATGCCACTTTGGTACCATAATTTTATATTTTTAAAATCGAACTTTCTCGTTATTTCAATTATTTTCTCGTTACTTCGACTATATTTCAAAAACTCGAAATTTCGAATTTTTTCCTCGTCACTTTGATTATTTTCTGGTTATTTCAATTATTTTCTCGAAATTTCGATTATTTTCTCGTTATTTTGATTATTTGCTCGTTACTTTGAATATTTTCTCGTTGTTCTTGTTTATTTTTAAAAAACTCAGAATTTCGAGTAGTTTCTCGTTACTTTGATTATTTTCTGGTTATTTCCATTTTTTTCTTAACTTAGAGTTCTTTCTCGTTATTTTATCGAAATGTCGAGTTCTGTCTCGTTACTTCTATCATTTTGTCATTATTTCTTGTTTAGTTCAAAAACTCGAGGAACCCCTCCGTGGTCTAGTGGTAGAGCGTCCGCCCGGAGAGCGGAAAGTCCGGGGTTCGATCCCCGGTCGCGTCATACCAAAAGACGTCTAAAGATGGTACTTGTTGTTACTCTGACTGGCGCTAAGCACTAAAACAAGGACTTATCAGCTCGGAGTCAGTATACTGTGTCTGAGTGGGGAATTCAAGTTAAGCTGCGGCATATTATCTCAGTGGGCTGGCACTATAAATCGGCATCAGTCCGGACGAGTACAAGCAGCCACACATGCACCTGCATGCACGTCGCTATATAAGTACAATAATCGTGGACGCGACGTTAAACCCAATTTTACCCCACCTCACCTTCTTTGACTCTAGACTCAGTTAATGCTTGCAAGTGTTGTATACTGCTTAAGTTGTTATGTATCCATTGGTGACCTAATCCCAGGGGTCGGAAAATATGCATGTAAGAGGAATGACAATATTTCAACCCAATAGAACGCCAATGGGAAAAGGTCTGATATACAATTAAATGCGCGAGTCTTTCTAATATGTAATACGTTTTCGGTGCATACTGTCATGTTTGGCCAAACTATTACCATTGACTTTCACATAAACCAAGGCCTGATGTTCGAGTTTTGATGCATTTTCGGCAGTTTTGAAGCATTGGTGTTTAATACCAAAGTGCATACTTACATGTGTGTACTGCGGGAACAGGTCTGAATATTGAAAACTTTCAACATCCCTTGGCTAATTCAACGACATTACGCGTGGTAGAGCGTCCGCCCGGAGAGCGGAAGGTTCGGGGTTCGATCCGCGTCACTACCAAAAGACGTTAAAAGATTGTACTTGTTGTTACCCTGTCTTGCGCTCGGCATTCATGGGCTAAAACAAGGACTGGTCGGCTCGGAGTTAGTATACTGTGTCTGAGTGGGATATTCATGTTAAACTGCGGTGTGGTATCTCAGTGAGCTAGCACTATAAATCGGCATCAGTCCGGACTAGTACAAGCAGCAACACACACACATGTGCATCCACGTCGCTATATATAAGTGCAATAATCTTGGACGCGACGTTAAACCCAATTTCACCTCACCTCACCTCAAAAACTCGAAATTTCGAGTATTTTCTCGTTGTTCTAGTAATTTTCTCGTTACTTCGATTATTTTCGTTGTTGTTAGGTCTATCTTAAAAAACTCAAAATTTTATGTTTCTTGTTTCTTTGATTATTTTCTGGTTATTTCCATTTTCTTCTCGTTACTTGGATTATTTTTTCGTTACTTACAGTTTATTTCAAAAACTCAAAATGTCGAGTTCTTTCTTGTCATTTCGATAGTTTTCTTGTTATTTCGATTATTTTCTCGAAATATTTTCTCGTTACTTCAAATAATTTCTATATATTTCATGTTTATTTCTGAAAAAGTCGAACTTTCGATTATTTTCTTGTTACTTCGATTATTTGCTCGTTACTTTTATTTTTTTCTCATTACTTCGATCATTTTCTCGTTATATCTTGTTAATTTCCAAAACTCGAAATTTTGGTTATTTTCTCGTTTTTTCAATTATTTTCTTCGATTATTTCCTTGATATCTTGATATTTCAAGTTCATTTAATAACTAAGGATTTTGAGTGTTTTCTCGTTACTTCAACTATTTTCTTGATATTTCGGGGAACCATTGAACATATTATGGTAACGAGGAAGAAACTTGTAATTTCGAGTTTTTGAAGTGAACTTGAAATAACGAGAAAATAATAGAAATAACGAGAGAAAAATCAAAATTTCGAGAAATTAATGAAATAACGAGAAGTTTTTATTCTCGAAATTTTGAGTTTTTGAGATGAACTTGAAATAACGAGAACATAACTGAAGTATCGAGAAAATAATCGAAGCAACAAAAACAAACTCGAAGTGACGAGAAAGAAATTAGAAATTTTGAGTAAATAATTGAAATAAGGAGAAATGTCGATGAAAAAATAAATAATTATGCAACGAAAGTGGCACCATTAGGATTTCGTACGAAACAAAGTATTCATATGAAGAAGACCAAACAGTTTTATACAGAACAAAAAAATGGGATATATTTTCATTCTAAATCTTTATAACTTTTAACATTATCACAAAAATATTCACATTCCCTAACTGTTTTGTTCGTTATGTTATTGTTTCGGCAAATTATACATTTTTTAAATGAACTGAAAACACATTAAAAACTTGCATCGTATTTTGTTTGATGCCCTGCAATTTATTTTTTTAAAGTACACACGTGACAATTTCATATCCGTTTTTGCTCAGGATAAGAAGTCACTATATGGCCAACAAAATGCCGATGCGACGTTAAATTATTATTTTGTATATTTTAACTCACTCACTCGGGATGTGTTATATTTATCCAAATAATCCACGTGCACGTTTCGTTTCAACTTGACTGGGAGCGTTGATCGTTTCAACTTGATAAGGATCGTTGATACCCTTGTTTGGATCCACAGTCTGTTCGTTTTGCAGAGTGGAATGGACTTCTTTATTCTCTTGTGGCGGTGGGGAATGAAGCTCCGTATCATTTTGTTGCGGTGGGGAATGAAGCTCCGTATGCTCTTGTGGGGGTAGGGAATTAAGCCCGGTTTGCTCTTGTGGCGGTGGGGAATTAAGCTCCGTATGCTCTTGTTGGGGTAGGGGATTAAACTCGGTATGCTCTTGTGGGGATGGAGAATTAAGCTCCATATGCTCTTGTGGCGGTAGGGAATTAAGCCCGGTTTGCTCTTGTTGCGGTGGGGAATTAAGCTCCGTATGCTCTTGTGACGGTGGGGAATAAGGCCCGGTTTGCTCTTGTGGCGATGGGGAATTAAGCTCCGTATGCTCTTGTGGTGGTGGGGAATTAAGCTCCGTATTCTCTTGTGGCGCTGGGGAATTAAGCTCGGTATGCTCTTCTGGCAGTGGGGAATTAAGCTCGGTATGCCCTTGTAGCGGTGGGGAAAGAGGCTCCGGATGCTTTTGTGGCGGTGGGGAATGAAGCTCCTTATACCCTTGTGTTGGGGGAGGGAGTACCTTATGTCCCTGTGGTGTTTGTTTATACCCTAGTGGAGAATAGTGAGGATGCCGATGCCCTTGTGGAGGGTAGTAGGGGTGCTGACGCCTTAGTGGAGAATAGATGGGATGCTGATGCTCTTGTGGTGGAAAGATGGGATGCTGATGCCTTTGTGGAGGATAGTAGGGGTTATGATGCCCTCGTGGAGGATAGATGGGGTGCTGATGCCCTCGTGGAGGATAGTAGGGGTTATGATGCCCTCGTGGGGGATAGATGGGGTTATAATGCCCTGGTGGAGGATAGTGGAGTTGCTGATGCCCTTTTGGAGTAAAGTGAGGTTCTTGTCCATGTTGCGTATAGGAGGGATTCTTCACATGTTTCTGATAATATTTTTGCTTCTTGGTCTTATGTTCGAGTTTCTTGATATTCTTTTCCTGAGTTTGACTGTGTTTACGCTGGTTAGGCTGTTGCTTCCCGTGCGGTGGATAGAGACCTTCATGCTTTCCGTGCGGTGGGTATTGGCCTTGTTGCTTCCAGTGCGGTGGGTATTGGCCTTGTTTCTTCCCGTACGGTGGGTATTGGCCTTGGTGCTTCCCGTACGGTGGGTATTGGCCTTGGTGCTTCCCATACGGTGGGTATTGGCCTTGTTGTTTCCCGTACGGTGGATATTGGCCTTGCTGCTTCCCCTGCGGTGGGTATTGGCCTTGATGCTTCACGTGCGGTGGGTATTGCCCTTGTTTCTTCCCGTGCGGTGGGTATTGCACTTGTTTCTTCCCGTGCGGTGGGGATTGGTTTTGTTTCCTCCCGTGCGGTGGGTATTGGCCTTGTTGCTTCCCGTGCGTTGAGTATTGGCCGTCGTGCTTCCCGTGCGGTGGGTATTGGCCTTGTTGCTTCCCGTACGGTGGGTATTGGCCTTGTTGTTTCCCGTGAGGTGGGTATTGGCCTTGGTGCTTCCCGTACGGTGGGTATTGGCCTTGATGCTTCCCGTGCGTTGGGTATTGCCCTTGTTTCTTCCCGTGCGTTGGGTATTGCCCTTGTTTCTTCCCGTGCGGTAGGTATTGCCCTTGTTTCTTCGCGTGAGTTGAGTATTGGCCGTCGTGCTTCCCGTGCGGTGTGTAGTGGCCTCCTTGCTTCCCGTGTGTTGGGTAGTGGTCTTCATGCTTCCCGTGCGTTGGGTATTGGCCGTCGTGCTTCCCGTGCGTCGGGTAGTAGACTTGTTTCTTTCCGTGCGTTGAGTATTGGCCTTCTGGCTTCTCGTGCGGTGGGTAGTGGTCTTCATGCTTCCCGTGCGTTGGGTATTGGCCGTCGTGCTTCCCGTGCAGTGGAAAGTGGCCTGGGTGGTCGAAATATATTTGTGGCGGGTATTGGCCTTGTTTCTTCCCGTGCGTTGGGTATTGGCCTTCTTGCCTCCCATGCGGTGGGTAGTGGTCTTCCTGCTTTCCGTGCGTTGGGTATTGGCCGTTGTGCTTCCCGTGCGTTGGGTATTGGCCGTCGTGTTTCCCGTGCAGTGGAAAGTGGCCTGGGTGGTCGAAATATATTTGTGGCGGGTAGAAATGTTGATATTGCCTGTAGGGCCGGTGATTCGCAATAGGGAAGTAGTTTTGGCGAGCGAAGGAGCCTTGTCCTGACACCATAACCCCCAGTACGGCCAGGCAGAGACAGGCTATCAATGGCGTCATGTTGATATTTCTGTCATCAAAGTATAAAAAGGGCAAATATTAATGAATAATTCCATTAGCTGTGTATGATATATCATGCATGTATTGAACTACTAGGCTATTTTGCTCCACATTGACGCTAGCTAACATTTTCTTTTTCATTCTTGCAAAATCTTACATCTTAGTATAAGTCCATGAACCTAAATGCTTATTTTACCCAATGTTCGTGTTGTCACCGAGTACATCTTCAATGAAAAACAGCACGAAAGCAGTTAAGATACGGCTTTTTGACACAATTTTCTTTACCTGGGTATTTTGTGTTTTTGAAATGAATAGTTCTAGTTCAAATTGATTAGTGCACATGCATTAACTTACTAAACAATTTCTAAACATTTTGCCCGACTTGAGCCAAAAATGGCCCTTGTCCTACTTCACCCTAAACAATCTTCCCGAGGCAAGTGAGTTAACTGACTGTAAGAGTCCAGTTTCCACCCTTGTCGAACTAGGTTGGTATTATGGAGTTACATTTCGGCTGGACGAACGAGTCTATGCATAGTCCAATCAAAATCGCGCAACGAAATCGAAATTGTCATGCAGATTTCGGTCGATTACAAGATTTGCAAAGTATGTGAACTCTTTGTCAACATATATTTTCTAAATCTTTTAATCAGGATGCTCGTGTGATTTGAAGCACTTTGGGAAGTAAGACTCGTTTTATCACAATATATATCTTGATTATCGATCAGAATGTCTTGATTAGGCGCAGCCATTTTGTTTGTAGCAAATTCAAGTGATACGAGAGGTGGAATCTGATTGGTCCATGGGAGAGGCATAGAAGGGACATAACTCTTTGTAGCCACAGGTGGCGCTACGACGTGTCATACACGGATGGCAAAAGAAAAAACCGCTGTTTCTCCCCAGTAGACATCCTTACAGTATGTTCATGTAACTACACATATACACGTGCCATATTGGATATTATGTTTAACGCCGTTTCGAACACTATGTTAATTATATCACGGCGTGTCAGCTTAATGTGATGCAGCTCGGACATTTACCAATTTAGTGAAACCCACGAGCACGGGTATGGTGCTGGCAAATCTAGAACCATAGGGCGAACCGGGATTCAAAACCGAAATTATAGGTTTCTGGCGTGGTCAAGGGACGCAACTCTGTTCAACGAATTGCGGCGCCTTAGACGACTGAGCCACCCTTAACCTCATTTAGAGGCCTCAGCCATGTGTTAACCATGATTGCCATCTACCTTCTGGCAGCCACAGTAGCACATGCAGCTCATATCTTGAAATTGTGTAACAATATGCCACAATACACAACAAAATAAACATTTATATATAGAGAGAATCTCACTCGAGTGTCTTTTGATATCAAATATATCAACACGAGTTGATAAAAGTGGAAAAATTCCGAGGCTTGCCGAGGATTTTTGCCACTTTTATCAACAAGTGTTGATATATTTGATATCAAAAGACACGAGGGTGAGATTTTATTTATCATCCAACATCATTCTTCCAACTTTTTCAATTTGTAGACAGTAATTAGCAGTGTCTTCAGTGTAAAAAGTACTGCTAACAGCTTCAGTAGCAGTGCCATTAGTGATGTCATTTGATTGTGATGTCATGGTAACCAGTAACGTCACAATGGTCTGCAAAGCATTGTGATGTAATTTCATTGCAGCGATATCTACAGTGTAGATATCGCTTGATCTAATCCAAGCGATATCTCCTGTGGGAGCCAGTTTTGGATGATAAAACGCACACACATACTGAATAGGACATTTCACAATGAGTGGGCAAAAATTGACATTTTCAATTTGACTGCCAGGCGAAATCTTTACACTCCCCAGTGAGATGAAAATCATGTTTAGATGCACATCGACCCAATGATCCTTAACCGGAATAATATGTCAAAGGTTTCAGCTTTGTTTTAAATATAAAATGTCAACGCCAGAGTAATCAGTCTCGATCATCTCCCGATCCTCCGAAACAGATTCCATTGGGCTCAAATTTTGGGTTCAATAGTGCTGATCTTGACTAACCTTGGGGAAGGCTGAAGGAACTCTCTTGAGTATACTAGCATGCATCGCACCCACCAAGTTTGTCTCCCCTATCATTTTTATACGTACTACGGAGCTGATGAAATTTGTATGAAACAGATAGCTCGGGTAGAATTTCATGCTCGGGCATCATGTTTTAAGGTCTTTGGGTTGTATCCTATTATCCTGACTGATGTTGAGCCTTGGCATGGCGCGAAGGACCACTTGCAACCAACCTGCTTTGTAGTTGTTATTCCTATAGTCACAGTGCATAGATTAAAGGAAGCTATCGAACGATAGTCAAAGGCTGGAAGACCTAAAGTAACACGTAACGATAATGTAAGCCTCTTTAAATTTGATGGTGAAGCGATACTTAGATTGTGCGTTCGACGTTTGCCCCAATCGTTAAATCTAGCGGGAAAGTCATTGCCATCATCTGATATTAGGGATTCCGGGTTGCGGACTGATCGACAGCAAATTCTGGTGGTTGCTGGAAGCAGTATAATGGACTTGGTTGATAGTGTGTCGCTATTATGTGGCTGCTCATTAAATCAATCACTTTATTGTCGAGTCCAGGCTCAATGGTGTTCAGGGTCCAGGCTCAATGATGTACAGGCCGTTACCACCCCCCCCACCCCCCCACCCCACACACACATATAATCGTATATTCAACTCTGTTTTTTGCAGAGATTTCATATGTATATGGAAAGTGTTTTGTCGCTTTTATTTATTTGATGACATTTGTTGAAATTGGGGAGCTCAAATTACCGTTTAAAGGGGACGGCTGAAATATACACCCATTTCCCGATATGAAATGCATGGTATGAAACATGAATGATGTTTGTTTTAAGATCTCTCTTATTTGCCCATTTCTTTTAAACAACAACATGTTTACATCGAATCTAGTATCAAAATAGAAATTGCATACTCTTTTTGAAAGTCTACTTTACCTGCTGTTCGAGTTTCCTTGAGTTCTCAATTACCATTCAATATCGCATTTAAAGACAAACAGTACATAGAATGTACACATCAAATATGACTCTAAATAGACGGTAGGGCCCCCGCAAAAACAGGCCACATGAAACTTTCTATGTCTATCTAAGGAAAGTTCAAACTCACCGGTCTGCAACGTTGTTCAAGGTAAATAACCTGTTGTCCCCGTGTCCTTCTTAAATATCATTCACTAATGCCTCGAGGTTTTCAACTGTAACGATACAAATAAAAACTAAATGTGATTTCTCAATCGCTCACAGAGTATATTTTTCTTGAATATACAGTATTTTGCTGGTGTCTCATTTGGAAGGCCATAAAAATATTAGTTTCAAAATGAAAGGAATGTGTTTTGTTTATTACTGGCTCACGAAACAATGTTCCAGTTGTATGGCGTCTCACTTAGTTCCATGGGTACAGGTATTGGTTTTGAGGATGAATATACTTTAGGCCAAATGTTGTCGGTGAGTGTATGTCTGAAATACGTTATTCATAAAGTAGAGCCATGGTCCGTTTGCTGATCAGTTAGTCATTATCGTAATGTTGTCAAAGAAATGATGAACCCAACATGGATGAGGTCATATTTATTTCATCCATTAAATTCAAGTAGCCCGTGCCATAGGTTTTAGCTATAATAACGGTAATGCTATTTTTCAGGGCATTATCATTTGCAGAAGCCCCTGGTCTTTTCAACTGCCCTCCTTCGTCTGGCAGTTAATTGGAGAACTCGGGCTTCTGCAAATGAAAATGCCATGGAAAAAACTCGTTGCCCTTATATTATAGCTGAAATGGATAGAATTATCATTAAACCGCCCGCAAGTTATCAGAAATGAGCGGGCCGCTGTAACTTGGAAATGCCCTCACATTGCATGACGACGGGCCATTATCACGCCCGTTTTTAGGTGACGTCATATGGATAGGAAAAAGTGACGTCACGTTCAATAGTGACGTCATCGAGCTTGTTCTCTATGACGTTTCCATATTTGTAAAAGTGGGTCAGTGAAATTTGCGTTAATTGCAGTAAATGTTTCAAAACCGATACTGTAGTTTATAATGGTTAATGGGAGACTTCGGGCTTCTGCAAATGATAATACCCTGAAAAAAGCGTTACCCTAATAATATTGGCGACCAGTCGGTCAAAAACATTACATCAAAGAAATGTAGGTTACCAGCATGCAATAATAATCAAATGTTACGCATAAAATATATAGAGAATACTACACTCTTTCTTGTGAGATACCTTTTCTACGAAACGAGTGGACTTTCTATGGTATATGACCTCGTTTTCGCTCGGTCAGATACCACAGAAAGTTCACGAGTCTATATATAGGTGTAAATACATAATAACTTTCGTTCGTTGACAGACCAAACTAAACCGGTTGCAAAATCTGGTTGTGCGTGAATATTGATATATGCCCAAATATGGGCATTGCTGGCATATCTATGCACACGCAATAACAACTTGCTCTTGCTGTTGTGTTTGTAAACATACTAGCCCCTACGCTCAAGATTCTGTTAGAAGAATTTCTTCAACTTATGGTTATTCAAGCGCATTGTTGAAAGTACGCAGGACACCTATAAGAAAATTTGAAAAGTCACATTACCGCCGCGCTTTGAATATCGGACCAACAGCTAGTCGGTCACTCGCACTGCCGGGGTCCCGTCTGTGCATTCAAAATGGTTCGGTTTCCTTGATCTATCAGCTGAATTTATATCCTGTCCGTACCATTTTGGAAGAGGAAAATCAGAGCGTTCGACAAAGACATTCATGTTAACTGTACCACCCTATACTGAAGACGTGAAAATCAAGTCTGTTTTGATTGTTAGTGACAGCTTCGAACGATCGAAGGGCAAGGTCACCAATGGAATAAGAAAAGACAACCGTGATCTACTCACATCGTTTTACGCTAGAGATAGGGAATGTTATTGTTCACATTTGGGATGTTTTGGATCACATAATGAGAAGTCAGGCAAACTTCTACGGAGTTTTTGAATTATTTGTATCGGAAATGTTCACCACTAGTGATCTGGTCATAGAGTCGTGTACGTTCATTCATGAAGCAATGTCACAAAATACGCTTCGAATGGTGGCACTAATGGCGCAAACGGAGCATCGAACGTAAGTCTTGATATCTATCCAGATAGTTTAAATTGACTTCAATTTACCACGCTTAATTACCTTTAATGTCAAATATAATTGAAAGTCGCAAAAGTGGTCGTGTGCGTCACGCTCATTGGGACCCTCGATCCATCGGTAGACATTGCACATGGATATGCATGGGTCGATTATATAATGTCTGCAGTAGCTCTATGTGTAACTAATATAGAATGCAGAGCGAATTAAATGCGCGTGGGGATCTTGTTTGGTTTAATAAAGTGTGTGTAAATGGCTCTCGATTTCGTGAGATCCCTTTAGTTCTGCTTTGTATAGTTGAGAAAGCTAATGACGTCTTGCGATTTTTTTTATGAATGAAAAAAGTAATTCCGATGTGACAGAGGTCACGGTTATCCAATCAAAGCGAATAAAACGAGGTCAACTTTGTACGACACACGTGTGACGTACAGATTTAGTATCTTACCACCTGTATCGTCACGGTAAATTACGATTTATAGTCCGACCAGCCCCCTAATGTCGAGTGCTTCACAGGGTAACAAGAGTTACCATCTTTTCACGTCTTTTGGAATGACGCGACCGGGGCTCTCCGGGCGGACGCTCTACCACAAAACCACGGAGGCGGTCCCTTGCCAGAAGGGTATATTGACCACTGACACGTGTTGGTCAGAAGTATCTCCTTCCACCCTGACCACGTCATCTTTAAGTGTACGAGTCATGGTTGGAGAACAGAACTGTGCGTGTATATAAACCGACTACCTTTGTATACGCCTCGATACTTGGGATTGACTGCCTACCCCTTGGCCATTGACAGTCAAGCAATGAAGGCTCCAAGTGCAAACGGCCTCTTCTTAACCTTCCCAGTAGTTTACTGAACTTAATAAAACTTCTACATGGATGCATTAAGTTCGCAATATATGGTTATAACATGTGTATGACGTCATACAGTGGGTACACGAGGAATGACGTAATGATACATTGTGAACCTCGGCGCCGTGTTGCGCAACATGCATTTATCATATATACACGTCGGAATTAGCCAATTAAACTCGTAATGGTATACTAAAAGCAGCGCCCCCTGGTCTTCTTTATTGAGAATGTTATCCTTTAGCGTTTGGTGTCCTTGTGAACACTGACGTTCTTTTGTACACGCTGTTTCATATGGCGTCTTTTCTTTGCTATCTATATGATTTGTCAAGGTTGTTCATTGAAACTATGATTGTGGATTCGAATCCCGGTTCGCTCCGTTCGCTCATTGATATTTGTTTTGTATTTTGACATTCCATATCCAAATGCAAATGATGACGTTTATCGTAATATGTGTGTCTGTTATTTGCAGCTTGTGACTTTTATTTCAATTGATGTGTTGTATTGACCGAATGGCCGCCCATTTGAGTAGAAATTATACAATTGATAAGAAAAGACCTTTGATAGAATCATTCATGCTGTCACAACACTGAGTAATAACACAACACAAATATGGATTAAGAAAATAATGTATTAATTGGATATGCATGTAGCTATCACCAGACGAGCTAAGCTCCTACCCAGCGAGTGACACCTTCGTTACACTCTCGGTAACAACGCTGTTACCAGTGTGGGCGCGGCCATTACAAGAATCTTGAAATTTGCCCTCTAACCCCAAATGTAGTCACGTTCATACTTTTGTTTATGTCTTTGGGAATGCCATCATAGTTCATTTTGAAAAGGTTTACGACTGACCGTGTTTTCCACATGAATTTACTTTGTTGTTTGTATAATCAGATTGGTTCGAGATTGCAGACTAACGGAAAACCAACCAACTTCTCCCTTACATTTATAATGTATCAATTACATGATAGCTTTAATGAAATAGAAATTCAAATTGACAAACTAAAAAAGTAATTTAGCAGGGGTAAGTGTATTCGGCGTCACGACAGTCGTCACTTGTTTGTAAACATAACGGTCAATCGGCTGCGAGTTCAACTCCAAGCATGGTTGTGGTCATCTATCACTGTGGGGAGTTTTGACTGGTGGCAGCGATAGTTTAGACAGCACCGCGAACGACATATCGCTGTGAGGAGCTTGCAGACGAGCATGACTTTGTCACCTCTTGCAGTGAAGAGTTAAAGCTGTTGTGTGCTGTTGTGGATACTATTGTTCATCCTGATAATCTGTTGCTATTGTACCGCCCGAAGTTGTCACTGATGCGCATCGAAAATACGCTTGTTTGTTTTCGTCATCATCTATTCATTACTTAACATTGTAATACTTGCGATGTCGAAATAAGTAAATGAATCAGCATCAAAACAACACAAGTAATCAGATATGCTTTATTAAGTCTCAATACAACAACAATCATATATACATAGTCACTGCCGTGTTGATATGCATCATGTAATCTTCGATTTTCTTGCTGCATAGACATAGGGTTTAAGTCAGGGATGGTGAATCTGAAACAAGCCAGTACGTATTAACACACAACGAACCAGCTCAGGAATCTGGAGGTATATCAAGGCTGTCGTTAGAACAGGCTCAGGAATGGCTCAGATAGTCAGTGACTTATAAACTGCCGAGCTAAAAAAAGTAAGCACTAACTGTTTTGATAGTGGCTAAAAATAAAACAAACACGAAATGGTTATTCGATGGTGATGTATTTGATACAGATACCATAGGCGATATTACATGCATCATGTCAGTGAGTGAGTGAGTTCGGTTTTACGCCGCTTATAGCAATATTCCAGCAATTTCACGGTGGGGGACACCAGAAATGGGCTTCAAACATTGTACCATGTCGGGAATCGAACCCTTGTCTTCGGCGTGACGAGCGAACGCTCATGTCAATGAGGACTAGTATCTATCGACGGGTCTGCGTGATGACGTTTTGTACATTTGTAATTGTTTGGTCTAATCCAGTGTTTAAGTGTATACTTTGTTGTGCTTGGCAGTTAACACACACTAGCCCTCGTCACTTGAAACAGAATAGCGATATATCGCGATTATTAATTAAGAAGACAGTTGCATGTGTGCTAATAATTATACAGTGAAAACAAGCCATTCCGCCGATAAGGAATATTACTTACAATAATGACAAAAATTGCAAAGTGTGCTTTCAAGAAATAGCCATTTTGCTGGCGATAAGTAACATCATTGAGTTTTGATCACGTGGTTACAAACCGACTGAGGATCGACAGATGGTCTGCGTGGGCAGTCCTCCCCATTTGAAATAGACATGTGACTGCATGCGGATGTATATGCGGAACGTTCATTACCAGCACGAACTGAAAGAAAACAAAGACGTGCAGATTAATTTTTAAAGGGATTTTGATATAGTTCGAGATGTACACACCGCTATATATAGCCGTTGGCAGTCACTTGTCTATTTCATATGGGGAGGACTGCCCACGCAGACCATTCTACATGACCGGTCAACATCAACGATGACGCTCCAGTGCCTCATGCATACCATTGAACCCCGATCAATGCTCATTCTTTCAGTCAGTGGTTTGATAGCGTACTTGATTCTGTGTTACAGATTGTAAATAGCAAGTGCTGTCATAAGAGCTACGTAATATAGTTTTTTTTCTTTCCGCGAACGAGTGTGAATGCTATCACACGTGCAAGACACACACGCCCGTCAGCCCGCACGCACATTACCATGAAAAATAATGTGTTTTTATACGTACTCGGTACTCAAACACATAAAAAATTACGTCGTTTTTAGTTTTGGTTTCTTTCAATGTCTTTCGATTATCATATGTGATAATTTCAGTATTTACACAGGATAAATGTTCTTACTTTTACCCTTGTTTTCCAAACTCAGAGTTGTCAGTCATCAGCCGGAGTCTTCGGTGTCGAAACCTTCTGACTGGGGTTGTTGATATGCTTATTTCTGTTTTTGCTGTTTTGCGGTTGCTGGTGCCCATTTGTTGAAAAGTGGGGTTGATGTGACCCTGGTGATGGGTAGTGGAGTTGTTGCCCTTTTGGGAGGAACTTGGGTCCCAGATGCCCTTTGGGTGGGTAGTAGGGTTGTTGGTGCCCTTGCGTTGGGTAGTGGCCTTGTTGATTCCCGTGCGTTGGGTATTGGCCTTGTTGCTTCCCGTGCGTTGGGTAGTGGCCTTGTTGCTTCCCGTGCTTTTGGTAGTGGCCTTGTTGCTTCCCGTGCGTTGGGTAGTGGCCTTGTTGCTTCCCGTGCGTTGGGTATTGGCCTTGTTGCTTCCCGTGCGTTGGGTAGTGGCCTTGTTGCTTCTCGTGCGTTGGGTAGTGGCCTTGTTGCTTCCCGTGCGTTGGGTATTGGCCTTGTTGCTTCCCGTGCGTTTGGTATTGGCCTTGTTGCTTCCCGTGCTTTGGGTAGTGGCTTTGTTGCTTCCCGTGCGTTTGGTATTGGCCTTGTTGCTTCCCGTGTGTTGGGTATTGGCCTTGTTGCTTCCCGTGCGTTGGGTATTGGCCTTGTTGCTTCTCGTGCTTTGGGTAGTGTTCTTGTTGCTTCCCGTGTGTTGGGTAGTGGCCTTGTTGCTTACCGTGCGTTGGGTAGTGGCCATGTTGCTTCCCGTGCGTTGGGTAGTGGCCTTGCTGCTTCCCGTGCGTTGGGTATTGGCCTTGCTGCTTCCCGTGCGTTGGGTATTGGCCTCCTTGCTTCACGTGCGTTGGGTATTGGCCTTTTTGCTTCCCGTGTGTTGGGTATTGGCCTTGATGCTTCCCGTGCGTTTGATAGTGGTCTTCTTGCTTCCCGTGCGTTGGGTATTGGCCATGTTGCTTCCCATGCGGGGGATATTGGCCGTCGTGTTTCCCGTGCGGTGGAAAATGGCCTGGGTGGTCGAAATATATTCTTGACGGGTAGAAATGTTGGTGTTGCTTGTTGGGCCGGTAATTCGCTATAGGGAAGTAGTTTGGGCCGGTCAAGGGGCCTTGTCCTGACACCATAACCCCCAGTACGGCCAGGCAGAGACAGGCTATCAATGGCGTCATGTTGATATTTCTGTCATCAAAGTATAAAAAGGGCAAATATTAATGAATAATTCCATTAGCTGTGTATGATATATCATGCATGTATTGAACTACTGGACTATTTGGCTCCACATTGACGCTAAGCTGACTCTTTTCTTTTTCATGCTTTCAAAATCTTACATCTTAGTATAAGTCCGTGAACCTAAATGCTTATTTTACCCTATGTTCGTGTTGTCACCGAGTACATCTTCAATGAAAAACAGCACGAAAGCAGTTAAGACTTTTTTACACAATTTGCTTTACTCATGTACTTTGTGTTGCAGGTCTTGAAATGAATAGTTCTAGTTCAAATTGATTAGGGCGTAATCAGGGTGCTCACGTGATTTGATGCACTTTGGGAAGTAAGACTCGTTTTATCACAACATATATCTTGATTATCGATCAGATTGTCTTGATTGGGCGCAGTCATTTTGTTTGAAGCAAATGCAAGTGATACGAGAGGTGGAATCTGATTGGTCCATAGGAGAGGCATAGAAGGGACAGGTGGCGATACGATCGAGACCAGGAATTCCAACCTAGTTCGGCCAGGGTTGAAACTGGACTTTCATACACCAGAATAACTAACCAGATCCAAAGTCACTTAGCAGGGATGAGCTCAGAGAAATAAGGTCACAGGGTTTTGAAGCTCACTTCATTTTGGAATATTACGGAGTAGAATCTTTGATCAGATTGGTCATACACGGATGGCAAAAGAAATAACCGATGTTTCTCCTCAGTAGACATCCTACAGTATGTTCATGTAACTACACATATACACGTGCGATATTGGATATTGTGGTCAAGGCATGGGGGAACAATTACTTGCAAAGCATCATCACAATATATTCATTTTCACAATAAATGTTTTGGTATCATTATCAAACGTTCATTTGTTCCACGAGCGATACCCAAAGGCTGGAATGCCTAAAGTAGCACGTGACCAAAATGCGTCACAATGGCATTCATTTTCTGCATAACAAACTGGTAATATAAATACCATTCACACCTTACAGAATCTAGAAAAGCTAAAACTAGCACGATAATATCAGCTTCAAGCATATAACACTTGCAATTATTAAATGAATATAGACTCAAAGATGCTTCTCAACAAAGAAAGATGTCAAATTGTGAATGCTCTACTGAGGTTATATTTTCTAATATCGTTAAAGTGAATTAAGATGTAAAACATACTTCCTCACAAGAACATTTTTGATAACATCTGTTGAAATTCAGGAGCTCACATTACTCGTTAAAGATAAAAAAACCACCATTTCTCTGAAGGAAAAACACGCAATATTTGAATGTTCTTAAAAGCGACAAAACCTTTCCATATTCATAAGAAGCCGAACCGATTGTACTATTGCGACAATGAATCACTATCTGTTTATGAATCACTATCAAATTGTAATGATACAAGGTGTCCGCAAAAAGGTGTGGCTATCCTGCCCCCTGTGGCACCCGTCACAACCACATGCAAAAGCATGTCAATTGTTCACCCGACAAAAACACAAGGACATGTGGTACAAGTCAAAATTGGGAAATTGCATAGGACGTAATTTTTATCACTGATGTGTCAAATTTGAAAATGTCCTCCACACGTCTACCATAAAACATTTTGAAAGCTTTACTGAGGCCTTGAATGTATTAACCACGATCACACATTGATCAACATGTTTCCGTTGAATCTTCCCTAAAAAAGCGAAATCAGAACAAACGTCACTCACTACTGAAGCACAAATGGTCACAACTATGTTAAGATGTCTTACTAATCATAAAGATGTGCCTACTTGACATTGTCTGCAAAAGAATGTAAATGTGTATATATGTGTGGGTGAGAGAGCGTGGTTGAGCGCAGCTTTTGACAGTACATAAATCACCGCGTGTTAGCTTATTGGGAAATGGGAGGAAAACCCATATATCAGGACAACTCGGGAACTGTCTATGAATTTCTGTGCACCTCTATGTATATGTTTTTCTGTTGCCTCTTGTTGGTGCCACAACAAAAGAAGGTTTAGTTCAGTATTTTTTTTAATGGAAACATTTTTTCGAACCACAATTGTACATTCATTATTTTTCTATTAGAAGGGGGTGAGGTGAGGTGAAATTTGGTTTAACGTCGTCCAAGATTATTGCGTGTGTGTGTGTGTGTGTCTGTTTGTACTCGTCCAGACTAATGCCGATTGTATAATGCTATCCCCTGCCACCTAGAAACCATGCTGCACTTAACATGAATACCCCACTCAGATACAGAATACTGACTCCGAGCCGACCAGTCCTTGTTTTAGCCCCTTAATGCCGGCTCCAAACAGGGTAAGAACAAGTACCAACTTTTAACGTCTTTTGGTATGACGCGGCCGGGAATCGAACATTGGACCTTCAGCTCTCTGGGCGGACGCTGTACCATTAGACCACGGAGGCGGTCTCTATTAGAAGGATTAAGGACAGCCGGAATATACCATGTAAACATGCAGCTGTATGCAGGTGTGAAATATGTCTAGACATATAATATGTGTATGTTAAACCCATGGCTGTAAAGGAAACTCAGACTCACCGATCGGCAGCGACGTCCAAGGTCGCTGTGTTGTGAAGTCTTGTTCGTGTTTCTGTCTTAAATATCGTTCGATGATGCCTTCAGGTCTCCAATTGTAAGGATACGAAAAAACAAACAAATATGCATTCTCACTCATTTAATTGTGCAAGTGCGTTTATCTTAAATATATGGCATTTTTCTGATTTGAAAGGCCGACAAAAGCGTTGGTTTCAAAGGAAATATTTTTGTTTGTTATTGCCGCAATAATATTACAGTTCCTGTCCATAGACAATTGTCATGTTCGGGATGATGTAAATAGAGCTAATATACTTTAGGCCAGATCACATTTGGGAGGAATCTGCAATAGGCTATTCTAAATGCAGGGTCATGGTACGTTTACAGACCTGACCCAATCTGACGTTTTCGCTAAGTTACATTAAATATAACGTAAAATGTAGAATGAAGTAATTCATAAGCATCTTACCAGCAAACGTAGTCAAACATATTTTATTTTTATGTGTCTAACAACTAACAGCTTTGCATCATGTAGTCTTCGGTTTTCTTGCTGATGTAGAAAGTACGGTCGACTCAATTGCAGGTCTGGGCAATCTAAAACAGCCATATAGATACCAATAACGACATCTGTGGGGTTACGAGGTTATATAAGTGTAGGTTTCAAATTCTACTTGTTCATGCTTCTGATATTCACACCCTGGCTGGGCTGATCCTTAAACCCAGAAATGGGCTTCGCACATTGTTCCCATGTCGGGAATCGAACCCTAGTCTTCGGCGTGACGAGCGAACGCTTTAACCAATAGGCCACCCGACCGCCCCTAATTATTAACAGGCCGTTGTGACAATGCTGTATACAACGTTAAACAACATACATTTATTACCTCAGATTCAGGGGTCCATAATAAATAGCATTCAATTCAACAATGACGGCATATAGAATTTTCTAACAGCGACCCTTCGTCTCAAACCTTTTAAAGTTTTAATAAAACTTCTTACAGGTATAAAGACAAGAAGATTTAACCGTCTCTTTGTCCTCAGGACATGACACTGTCATGTTGATTGATTGGAAATTGCTGTTGCGTGTTGATAAAAATAAAACATATGGTTGAACTTTCCGTTTGCTGTCATTAATTTTCGTACGATTGACAACGGATTATAATATAAAGAAGAACTTTTTATACACTGAAGTGTCACAGTGTATCAGGTACACGGATCTCCCTGTTGTTCGGATGCATGGATTGTGTTAGAGTGGGTCATTATATTCTTGTCTATTGTTGCTCTGCATACATTGGAGATACCACCATCCAGCCGCTCAACACAAACTGAAACAAACAGTATACAGCAGGAGGCAAAACAATTTAACTGGGGTATATTGCCCGAGACAAAATATTGACCGTAGAATAAAAAAATATATAATGCCATTACAATGTTATTGCTCATTCAAATATATGACAAATAACATCTTTAACGAATTGGAAACATATTTGTATATCATGTTTGGTTTTAGGCATTTGTACCTTTCAGTTTTTGCCAATTTCATATTTGTTTACTCAGGAAAAGGTCACGTTTTTTACGTTTACAATCATTTACCAAGTTTAGAGTTGCCATGAACATGTTTCTTAAAATTTGGTGTTGAACCCTTCTGATTTGGGTTGTGGATTTGCTTATTGGTGCTTTTGCCATTTTGCGGTGGGTATCTGGGATGTTGCTGCCCTTGTTGAGGGTAGTTAGGTTGCTGTTGCCCCTGTTGTGGGTAGATTGGTTGTTGTTGCTGTCCTTGTTGTTGGTAGATTGGTTGTTGATGCTTCCCTTGTTGAGGGTAGATTGCTTGTTGTTGGTAGATTGGTTGTTGATGCTTCCCATGTTGAGGGTAGAAGGGTTGTTGTTGCCCTTGTTGAGGGTAGATTGGTTGTTGCTGCCCCTGTTGTGGGTAGATGGCTTGTTGATGCTTCACTCGTTGTGGGTAGATAGGTTGTTGCTGCCCTGTTTGAGGGTAGTGGCCTTTATGTTTACCGTGTGGTAGGTAGTGGTGGTCGAGATATATCCGTGGCCGGTAGAAGGGTTGGTGTAGCCTGTAGGGCCGGTAGTTTGCTGTAGGGAGGAAGGGTTGGTGTAGCCTGTAGGGCCGGTAGTTTGCCGTAGGGAGGAAAGGTTGGTGTAGCCTGTAGGGCCGGTAGTTTGCCGTAGGGAGGAAGGGTTGGTGTAGCCTGTAGGGCCGGTAGTTTGCCGTAGGGAGGAAGGGTTGGTGTAGCCTGTAGGGCCGGTAGTTTGCTGTAGGGAGGAAGGGTTGGTGTAGCCTGTAGGGCCGGTAGTTTGCCGTAGGGAGGAAGGGTTGGTGTAGCCTGTAGGGCCGGTAGTTTGCCGTAGGGAGGAAGGGTTGGTGTAGCCTGTAGGGCCGGTAGTTTGCCGTAGGGAGGAAGGGTTGGTGTAGCCTGTAGGGCCGGTAGTTTGCTGTAGGGAGGAAGGGTTGGTGTAGCCTGTAGGGCCGGTAGTTTGCTGTAGGGAGGAAGGGTTGGTGTAGCCTGTAGGGCCGGTAGTTTGCCGTAGGGAGGAAGGGTTGGTGTAGCCTGTAGGGCCGGTAGTTTGCTGTAGGGAGGAAGGGTTGGTGTAGCCTGCAGGGCCGGTAGTTTGCTGTAGGGAGGAAGGGTTGGTGTAGCCTGTAGGGCCGGTAGTTTGCCGTAGGGAGGAAGGGTTGGTGTAGCCTGTAGGGCCGGTAGTTTGCCGTAGGGAGGAAGGGTTGGTGTAGCCTGTAGGGCCGGTAGTTTGCTGTAGGGAGGAAGGGTTGGTGTAGCCTGTAGGGCCGGTAGTTTGCTGTAGGGAGGAAGGGTTGGTGTAGCCTGTAGGGCCGGTAGTTTGCCGTAGGGAGGAAGGGTTGGTGTAGCCTGTAGGGCCGGTAGTTTGCTGTAGGGAGGAAGGGTTGGTGTAGCCTGTAGGGCCGGTAGTTTGCCGTAGGGAGGAAGGGTTGGTGTAGCCTGTAGGGCCGGTAGTTTGCCGTAGGGAGGAAGGGTTGGTGTAGCCTGTAGGGCCGGTAGTTTGCCGTAGGGAGGAAGGGTTGGTGTAGCCTGTAGGGCCGGTAGTTTGCTGTAGGGAGGAAGGGTTGGTGTAGCCTGCAGGGCCGGTAGTTTGCTGTAGGGAGGAAGGGTTGGTGTAGCCTGCAGGGCCGGTAGTTTGCTGTAGGGAGGAAGGGTTGGTGTAGCCTGTAGGGTCGGTAGTTTGCTGTAGGGAGGAAGGGTTGGCGAAAAAAGCCGCTTTGACCAGACACAAGAACCGCCAGAACCCCCAGGCAGAGACCAACTATCAGTGACGTCATGTTGGTATATCTGTTTTCAAAGTAAACAAGGACAAATATAAAATTATTGCATAATGAGCTAAACCAGATCCAGAATCACCAAACCGGAATTAAGTAGGTCGATCCATATTAAAGCTAAACAGTTCTCCTTGGTATTTGACATCACATCAGAACCATACATTGGATTTGTCACCCGATAATGATTTGGTTGGTTGGTTGGTTGGTTTGTTGTTTAACACCGCACTTAGCAATATTCCAGCTATATGACGGCGGTCTGTAAATAATCGAGTCTAGACCAGACAATCCAGTGATTCATATCATGAGCATCGATCCACGCAATTGGGATCGATGACATGCATCAACCAAGTCAGCGAGCCTGACCACCCGATCCCGTTAGTCGCCTCTTACGACAAGCATAGTCACCTATTACGGCAATAATGGGTTGTTGAAGACCTATTCTACCACGGAATCTTCACGGGTAACCCGATAATGAAATTATAACACCTAATCCATAATGAGCTAAACCAGATCAAGAATAACCAAGCCGGAATTAAGGAGGTCGATCCATAATTACCCCATAGCACACAAGGTCAAAGACAAGAATAAGCAAATGAAATCACATTTCTACACAATAGATGTCCTCACAAAATGTTCATGAAACTACACATTTATACAAGCAAACTGGCCATTGAGAGGACCCAACCTATATGTAACATTGTTCACTGTGGCCCTGCCGACAGCCACATTCGCGCATGGAGCTCAAATCTTAAAGTATACCAAATAACCCTTCAAAATAATAGTTAATAATAATGTTAATGGGCATTACACATACATACTAGACCCGTGAAGATCCAGGGTAGAAGAGGTCTTCAGCAACCCATGCTTTGTGTGCATGAAAGGCTACTTTGCTTGTCGTAAGAGGCGACTAACGGGATAGGGTGGTCAGACTCTCTGACTTGGTTGATGCATGTCATCGTATCTCAGTTGCGTGGATCGATGCTTATGATGTCAATAACTGGATTGAACGGGGTCTTGCACCACAAAGCAATCACGCACAATTCCCTCTGTAATTTGAGAAGTTTTGCTGCAAGACACACCGAAACGATGCCGTGTGACGTCAGCCTAGCAAACAGGTTTGCTGGGGTCATCGAGTGTGCATAAGCTCCTCTCAGGAATCTATAATCTCCACGCGTAATGTCGTTGAATTAGCCAAGGGATGTTGAAAGTTTTCAATATTCAGACCTGTTCCCGCAGTACACACATGTAAGTATGCACTTTGGTATTAAACACCAATGCTTCAAAACTGTCGAAAATGCATCAAAACTCGAACATCAGGCCTTGGTTTATGTGAAAGTCAATGGTAATAGTTTGGCCAAACATGACAGTATGCACCGAAAACGTATTACATATTAGAAAGACTCGCGCACTTAATTGTATATCAGACCTTTTCCCATTGGCGTTCTATTGGGTTGAAATATTGTCATTCCTCTTACATGCATATTTTTCGACCCCTGGGATTAGGTCACCAATGAATACATAACAACTTAAGCAGTATACAACACTTGCAAGCATTAACTGAGTCTAGAATCAAAGAAGGTGAGGTGAGGTAAAATTGGGTTTAACGTCGCGTCCACGATTATTGTACTTGTATAGCGACGTACATGCAGGTGCATGTGTGGCTGCTTGTACTCGTCCGGACTGATGCCGATTTATAGTGCCAGCCCACTGAGATAATATGCCGCAGCTTAACATGAATTCCCCACTCAGACACAGTATACTGACTCCGAGCTGATCAGTCCTTGTTTTAGCCCCTTAGTGCTTAGCGCCAGACAGAGTAACAACAAGTACGATCTTTTAACGTCTTTTGGTATGACGCGACCGGGGATCGAACCCCGGACTTTCCCCTCTCCGGGCGGACGTTCTACCACTAGACCACGGAGGCGGTCAGAGGTCAAAGAAACATATCAGTCAACAAAGACTTTCATTTAATGACTTCGTTCAAACTAAATTAGAATTAGGAAACTAACTCCTTCACAAGAAAATATATGTTGAAAATCTGGAGCTCAAATTTCCTTTTGAAAAGGGAAGATTGTAACATTTAACAAAATGTTTACCTCGAATAATAGAATCGAGAGTTGTACAAATGAAACTTACTAGTGAAGAACGAAACATTATATATCTCTTAAATATTGTCCAGACTATGCCAGCATGTGATTGTCTGTAACATTGTCTGTAAATGAGTATGGTTCTACGCTGCTTTTAGCAATATTCCAGCATAATGCGTCTAGGAACACTAGAAATGGGCTTCACATATTGTACCCATGTCGGGAATTGAACCCGGTCTTCAGCATGACGAGCGAACGCTTTAACCACTAGGCTAACCGACCGCCCCTGTCTGTAAATGAACGCATGTTGATGTATATGTATTGACTTCTATTGTCTTCTATGTTTCAACATTCTTTCAAACAATAATTGCATATGCATTGTTCATCCTTATCCTTTAGAACGATACAGGACCAGCAGTTCCCAACGTCCATACACGCCTCCATACAGTTGTTAACCATAGGACGACATGTAAGATATATGAAACTTTCTATGCCTATCTTCAAGGACAATCAAACTCACCGACCTGAAACGATATATTCACGGTAAAGGTTTTTTTCGTTTTCCCTTCTGAAATACAATTTTATTATGCCTCGAGGTCTTCAGTTATATGTGTAAGCATAAGAGAGAAGCAAATCATTCTTAATCGCCCACTCAGATTTCATGACTTGCGCCAAGGTTTTGTAGCCCAAAGTAGACAGTGGTTTTCAAATTAAAATCAATCAATTGCTGGCGAACCAATCAGTCACCGCCAACAATATACTTCATGCTTGTGAAGATGAAAGTTGGGCTAATATACTTTGGACCAACTCCCATTGGTGAGGGCATTCTGAAATAGCTATGCATAAGTAGAGAAATGATCCGTTAGATCAATTGATCCAATAAGACAACGGAGAAACTTTTTTAGCTGAAAGGTGAAACGGAAATAGATATAGAAGTTGAAGTTGTCAGTGACATGGCAGGAAAATAAATATAGGTATAAAGAGTAAATGATCGGATCAACATGAGAACCAGAATATTGTCCATATTCTTATAACAGATAAGGAATCCTTCAATTCAAATCGGCTTATGGCAGTACACAACATGTACATGTAGCTTTCACGAGAGGAACATATTGTCACAGAGTGACTTAATGGCACTCTGAAACAACGCATTATATTTAAAGAATTATAGCTTCTGAACTACTTCCCTTTTGTACAGTGTTGAGTACATATCGTTTAGGAATCCATGCGTAACAGAGTTCAGTTGTACCATTGTCTAACACAGCATTTCACATTATGACATTTACAGCCTAAGTGTCCATTTCGAGGCGCCGCGATTCCCTGTCCAGAGTTGCGTCCCTTTGGCACGCCAGAAACCTTTGATTGTGGGTTCGAATCCCGGTTCGCCCCGATTATGTTTCTAGGTTTGTCAGCATCATACCCGTGCTCGTGGGTTTAACCGAAGTGGTAAACGTCTGACACCTGCATCACTTCGGGCTTTCCGCCCACATTAAGCCGATACGCCGCGATATAACTGGAATACTGTTAAAAGCGGCGTTAAACCCAACTCACTCACTCACTCACTCATTCTCAACAATAGATAAGTCATCTGTGATTTATATGACCTACAGGTTGGTGGCAATATGGTGAATCTTGGCAGCTACAAGTAGTGAAATTGACATTATGAGCTGCCAAGTCCACGTTCTGCAACACTTTCCTATAATTGAACAAACTGGATAAAATCGTGTTCGTATAGGAAAATGAAATTGCTGGTGGTTCCAAAATTTGAAATATTGTGGCACATTTTGGAAAACCGATTTTTGTCTGAGAATGTTACTTATCAAGACTATTGATATCAATACATGGAAATAATTACCCCTTGTGATGGGAAAATCAATGTAGTCAAGCAGGACATGCTTGACCGTGATTCTCTCTTCACAAGGGATACACAATGGAGGATCCTCACTTTTTAGTAAATATTCTTGTGTATACCTGCTATGGCTAATACCATGAATACGACATCGTCGCATTATGGCCTCTTCAAATTCTGGACTTATAACCAAAATATGTATAACCGATAGTTGGTTTAATTTCTTGTAACTTATTGATACCCACCTGTGTATCCAACTTCCTTTCCATTAGATCTCGGATGTAACATCTAATATCTGGCTTAAAATCACTGTATGGGGTCAGAAGTGGTGTCACAGATTTGTTGAATGCTGCTTGTGCAGCAGCATCGGCCATTGTATTACCAAAGATACCAACATAGCTCGGTAACAAACAAAATACGATGTCGACTTGACCAGTGACCAGATCATAATGTAGTTCAACGATTTGGATTATAAGTGGATGCTTAAATGGCATATTTTAAGCCTTCTAGAAAGAGAATCTGCAGAAATTATGAATTACCGATATTTAGATTGGTTATTCTTTAAGATATTGTTCTGGATCCAATGATAGTGGCACTAGCAACTGCGTCATCATCCTTGAATCCATCTGTTAAAATAGATTTGTAAGTATCATATGTGTTTCTTAATTCATTATTGTCTTGTTGAGAAAGAAGTTGATTTGTAACATGTCTGACGTTCAGTTAAAGTTAGGTCTACCTCTGGCTTTACTGACTGCCAAGGAGGAGAAGCAAGAAGCTGGGTTGGGGCTACAGTGTCAAGATTAATTTTTGCAGCAGCAATATATAGTTGAATTCTTATTCCCAAAGGTAAGACAAGAGATGATTACTTTTCGTAAAGGTCCCCATAAAGGGAGTTAATGACACTGTCAAACGCTGGGTCAAATTGATTGGAATATGATTTAGTTTGATATGTAAGGATAATTTTAGACGACGTTGTTTCAATGAAGGCTCATCGTCCTCCACATAAAGACTGTTAGTAGGAGATGTTCGAAAGATTCCAAGGCAAAGCCTCAGGACGTGGTGGTGAATAAAATCGAGGTTTTTTTTCAAATTACTCTTACAGGCTCCACCATAGACAGTGGAGCCATAATCCAGTTCAGAGCAGATGAGTGCTCTGTACAGATGGAGAAGGGTTTTCTGATCCCCTCCCCACTTGGAATTCGAAACTTCTTTCAATATATCGAGTGCCTTCAGGCATTTAGTTTTTAAACAGTTCATATGCGGTAAAAATGGCAAGTGATGGTAAAAAATGATACCATGGAACTTAGCCTCTTTTAAAACCTTATAAGGAGCTCCATCCAAAATCAAATCAAGGTCGTTATGAGGTTTATAATTTCTACAAAAACGAATGCAGTTGGTCTTGGCTTTTGAAAACTTAAAACCTTTTTCAAGGGACCATTTATGAATTTTATTTAAACATAATTTCAGTTGCCTTTCATACTTTTTCTTGCCTTCCTAGCTTGTTTGCGGTCAATGTTGAATCAAGGTTTACGGATGTGAGGATTTCCAGTGGAATACAGGTCAGTTCATCAGAGAATATTTATATTGGATCAGAAACGTCAGTAAAAAGAGCAGGTGCTAATTTGTTTGAAGACAGTATTTAAAAAAATGCCTAGATAACTTTGGAAAAGTTCCATCTTGTGGAAGGGGGTAACAGGTTTTAATATCGTGGACCGACCATTCAAATTCGTTAAGAAGATCAGAGTCTGTAAGAGAAGAGATCATCGAGAGATGAGTAGGTACCTGTATGTGAATGGGTTTAAGAAGTATCATTAAAAATACATAAATGGTTGTTACAAATGAAATCCTCTAATAGCTTCACTTTACTGTTTGTATTGGCACTACCCCAAAATGGATGATACCCATTTAAGTCCCAAATAATTATACAGGGCTTGGGGTAGATACAAGCTGGTCATACAGCGCCTGAAGTTCAGTTTGATGGAGATTAGAAGATGGAGGAACATAGAGTTAGCACAAAGTAAAGACAATGTGCAGTGTTACACGAACAGCAACAGCTGTTTTAGGTGAAACGCTTTGGTCTTTTAGTTCAGCAACAATTTCTTCTTCGCTCATGTCAGCGACACAACGAGCATAATCCTTAATGATACCCTGACAGGAGTCCATTAGTGCCCTGTGCACAGAGACGACAACCTTGATGCTAACAAACTGCTGTAATCGCAGCAGGTCGACAGATTGCTGTCTGTGTGCACATTCAACCAGGAGTGAACCGTTACGAAGGCATGTAACATTTTTTACTACTCCGCAGGCACCTTCAAAGCACTTGGAGATGACAAATGGGTTTAGAATTAATGAATTGCCATCAGCAGATGCAATGACGATAAACCGAGGTCAAGATACAGTAGAAATGCAGTAAAAATGTGTGCACGTTTGTTATTCTTTGATGAACAAGATTGTGTGTAGAGACATGGTGTAATAAATATAGAATACTAAACGAGCTCCCGTGTAATACCAATTTTATGAAACGAGAGAATAGTTCTGGTATCTGACGAGCGAAAGCGAGTCAGATACCACAACTATTCACGAGTTTCATAAAATTGGTTTTACACGGGAGCGAGTTTAGTATTTTATTTATTACTTGCCATTTACAACGTTTTTAGAATTATACTGTTGAGTATCCACGATCCACGGCAAAGTCCAATTGAGTTTAACAGAATAATACTTCAAACACGTCAAAAGTTGAAAGGTATGAATTTAATACCATACAACGGTCCATCTTTAGAATTCACAAAATTATCGTAGGGCTAAGACATTCGCAACTCACATACTTTAACTTAGACTAATGACTGTCGTTGCGCTACAATACGATCGCCTTGTGGAACGGGCCTTGTACCTCAAACCTTACAATAACGTCACTATACCCGATGACGTAATTTGTGGAATTTTGTTGCAAGACCCATCGGCGAAACAATGCCTAGTGACGTCACCCTAGCAACAAGGTTGCTGGGGTCATCGCGTGTGCTTAAGCTCCACTCTGTGATCTATCAACTCCACACGCAATGTCTTTGAATAAGCCAAGGGATGTCGAGAGCTTTCAATATTTGTTCGTGAAACGTGTTCCGAGAGTACACAAGCACGCGTTTTGGTATTACACAATGTGTAATACAGCTGTATGTTTATTAAACAGGTGATCTCTTCACGGGCAAGTAATAATATAATTCACTACACCTATTCCCCACCCGCCCTTGAGTGTCAACAAGGACGATGTTGCAGCGTAGGCCAGGACTTTTGGCAAAATTTACAACATCAAAATGAATGTTTCATAGCGAAAAGGCATTGCTTTGATGGAAAAGTTTTGAAACTGCCTTTGTGAAGTAAGGGTCGAAGTGGTGTGTTGGGCAAAAGGAACACCTGTTCCTGGCTCCAGGGCACTCAACCACCAGAATCCCGTCCTCCATGGTCACAGCGGCGCAATCCACGGCTAACAGATGCTGAGAACACATTCCTATCTACCCAGAGTGCCCACAGGGGGGGCTGTCCTCATTTCGCCTACACCTCATTTCGCCTACACCCTTATCAAAACAAATTTACAGCTGACTGCACATAAGTCAAGTGCTGTGTTACCTCTAAAATAATGAACTGACCCAAAAGATGGTTAAACAGACAAGACAATCTTGAAGCTTCAAACATTGTTTAATAGCTGATATTTACATTATGCAGTAATAATCATAATGACTCATGATTACTGTAGCTTTAGTACATATCCAACGGCATCAGGAAATTGCATTACAGTTTTTCTTCCACTAAGAAGCTGTGTCTTTAGTCTTTCAATTCTTTCGTCCCTTTGTCTGTCAACACGAGCTCGGGGTCTGCATGATCCTCCAAAATCAATTTGTTTCCTGGAGCGTCTGTCTGCCTTTTCAATCTTCTTGATCTCCTTCAAGAACTGATAGATGTTAGGGTGAGATCGGGGCATTCTCTTTTTCAGTCCACAGTGGAACTCTTCCAGATGGTTGTTGGATCGGGGACCGGTGTCGTCGTGCTGGTTCCAAATATGGCAGGGGAATCTAGCGTCTTCATCTACCCATGTGCTGGTGACATAGTCGTTAAAATCACCAATCTGTTGATCATCAGGTCCTTGCTCCATCACCTCAACCCATGCATTCTGTACCTGGTCAAGTGGGAGAAGTGGCAGGGCTGCGGCACGTCGAACATGGGACTGAATTGCTGGATTGTTCGTGTATTCTCGTACAAGACCTCTCTCAACTACCTGACGCCACAAAGCTTGTAAATAGTGAAACAGACAACCCCTCACATAACTATCAGGAAAAACTTCTGCGATGGCACTTATGACTACTGACTCGTAATCAGTCTGAAACACCTCTGGAGAAAGTTTAGTACCAGTTCTGGTTCCTACTGTGTCTTTCAACAACCTAAATAGTCTAACATAGTCTGTTTGGTCTTGTTAGGAAGCAACGAAAAAGCAACAGGATACATTTTACCATTTACAAGACAATGAATAATATACACTTGGAGCCACAAGCTAGGACAAAAAAAAAAGAAGTACCATCCATAAACAAAACTGTCTGAGTCACTCATGATTTCTAACATCTCAGTGGTAGCAAACACCAGTAGTCTGTCGTCTTCCCCGTCATTGATGCACAGAAAGTCTCTTCCATCTTCTGTCTGTGTCCACGTTCCTTCCAAGTTGACTGCTGCTCTGGTTTCTGGAACTTGAGGAATAGTCCTGGCTCTGTTTCTGTACAGGGAAGCTTGAACACTTGCAAAAGAAGGGGTAGTCGCAGCTACTTCTTCATCAAGTTGATCCAGTTCTGCGTTGTATATCTGCTGTGCAGGAGAAATGTCGGTCTGGACACGCTGATTGAGTCGACCTATGAGTCTGATGTGTTCTTCATTCTCTACAGGGGGTGGTTGTGAGGAGTTGTAGACACGACGTGTTCTGCAATAGTGCTGCATCTACCATTGCAACCTGTGTGGACACACTTCCAGTGAACAGCAACTTGACGCTTGACATTCAGTCTGTATCTATAGCCTGCATAAAGTACTTGCTGGCCACGTCTTTGTGATGTTACAAACTCCGCTCTCTGAAGATTTGCCATTTTGATGCTGACTAGTAAGCTGATAGGTCAGGTACACATATACCAATGCAATAATAACAACAAACACAGTTCAACAATTGAGCAGACATCTAATTTCCTTTAATTAAACCAATACTAAGAACTAACCAAATTGTAACAATTACAAACAATGTGAGAAGCGATGACTGGCTTCTTTACACATTAATTATTAGATAAGATTTATTTACTAAACATGATTTACTTGCACATTCAAAACAACTAAGGATTAACAGATTGACCAAGTCAAACAAGAGTTGTCAGAAGTTGTCATAGGTTTGTAAAAACTTCACTTTGAACCTCCATGCCAACAGCCTGAGATGGACAATGCCCATTCATATAATAGGGGTGAGGCAATTAAGCATTTGAATTATTGTAGGCGAAATGAGGTGTAGGCGAAATGAGGGCAAGCCCACAGGGGCGAGGTAATTGGGATGCAATGACCTGATCTCGTTTGTCACCGCTTATGACAAGCCAAGTCGCCACTTGCAACGAGCAAGGGTTGCTGAAGACCTATTCTAACCCGGATCTTCACAGTTTCGTATCGTCCCTACGGTCCTTCGTACGGTAGCTTAACCTTGGTTGCTGGCGATCAATAGCCCGTTTTTATAATGTATTGTTGAATTATAGTTTATAACATACTCTCAGACTAGTATTAAATACAATATGTGATAGTTTAGTCATTTGTGCTGTCCTTCGGTGACAGGTTTTTATACAGTTTAAATATATTTGTTATGAATGTATAATTTTGTCTCATCATGATATGGTTGATATATTTCCGATGTGACGTTAAATTTTAGCTCAATCACTAACATAACTAGAATCAGTTTCAGTTTCAGGCTTTTGTCTTCTCCTTGGCAACTTGTCATACCAGAGGTAGCCTTCACTCTTTCACACCTCTCACTCACCATTTTTACAGTTGGACCCAATGATGATGGAAAAGTCTCCAGTGCTGTTGTTAATGGATCCAAAACTGTATCATCCAGATTACCAGAACATTGCTAAATTTTCACCGCTGAAGGCAAAGCAATATTAACATCTTTGGAATATATTCAAAAAACAGTCAAGCTTCAAACGGTTCATCATCTTTTCAGATTCACTATCTTGTCTACAGGCAATAAAATTGAGCTCTTCATTTCATCCATTCATTTGAGATATTTTAGAACTATGCAATGATATTGCTACTGGCCAATACGACATAATCTTTTGCTGGTTGCCCAGTCATGCTGGAATCGCAGGTATCACTATGGCTTATGCTGCAGCAAAGGCAGCACTCAACAAATCTGTGACACCACTTTTAATACCATACAGTGACCCAAAGCCTGTAATTACATGCTATATCAAAGATCGAATGCAAAAGAAGTGGAACACTCAAGTAGTTACTAATAAATTACATGCAATAAAACCAGCTATCGGTTACACCTACTTGGGTTGTCAGTCCAGATTTGATGAGGTCATTATGCGACGATGTCGCATTGGCCTTGTCTTTATACACATGGATATTTATTGCAAGGTGAAGATCCTTCATTTTGTAACCCTTGTTGATGAAAGAATCACGGTCAAGCATGTCCCGCTTGACTGCATTGATTTTCCCATCCAAAGGGGTAATTATTTCCAGGTTTCATCCATAGAGGATCTTTTTAATTACAGTTCTCGTTTCATTCTTGGGTTTTTAAAAGACATTGAGTCAACTGATGAATTTTGATATTATGTATTGTAAAAAGTAGGTGATTTTAATTTGGTAAAATGAATTAATAACTGAGTTTGTTAGTGGCAGTTCCTTCAAAGGGGGGTGATGTAACATAAAATAACTGTCCTCCTGAAAGGGTACGTAAGACCCATTTCATTCAAATATTTTACATTTCTCTGTGATTGTAGTTGTATAATACTTTTTGGTTTTTAATGTTTTGGCTTAAACTTACTAATAATCACCAGTGGCCAGAGGGATGGTGTAATTCCTGCTGGGGTACCATGCAGGAAGCAGATGTACCATAATTCCCCATGGTCCCTTGTGTGGTGGCCTAACTTTAGTTGCTGGTGATCTATATTCCATTTGTATGATGTATCATTATAAATAGTCACATTTTTATGGTAACATACAAGTTTCAAATCTATATCTGTAAGAATCTAGTGTTTTTACCGTCCTTTGTCGACAGATTTTATGGTCTATATGTATGTATACTCACACGCAAAAGAAACGCAAGTCGAGTATGCAGTATACATGCATGTTATTTATGTTCAACAGTAAAGACAAGAAACACTAATAGGGCAGACCCGTGAAGATTCCGGGGTAGGATAGGTCTTCAGCAACCCATACTTGGTGACTATGCTTGTCGTAAAAGGCGACTAACGGGATCGGGTGGTCAGGCTCGCTGACTTGGTTGATGCATGTCATCGATCCCAATTGCGTGGATCGATGCTCATGTTGTCAATTACTGGTGAGGTGAGGTGAGGTGAAATTGGGTTTAACGTCGCGTCCAAGATTATTGCACTTATATAGCGACGTGCATGTACGTGTATATGTGTGTGTGGCTGCTTGTACTAGCCAGGACTGATGCCGATTTATAGTGCTGGCTCACTGAGATACCATAGTTTAACATGAATACCCCACTCAGACACAGTATACTGACTCCGAGCCGACCAGTCCTTGTTTTATCCCCTTAATGCCGAGCGCCAGACAGGGTAATAACAAGTTCTATCTTTTAACGTCTTTTGGTATGATGCGGCCAGGGATCGAACCCCGAACATTCCGCTCTCCGGGCGGACGCTCTGCCACAAGACCACAGAGACGGTCAATGTCAATTACTGGATTGTCTGGTCCAGACTCGATTATTTACAGACCGCCGTCATATAGCTGGAATATTGCTGAGTGCGGCGTTAAACAACAAACCAACCAACCAACTAACAGGGCAAGATTGACAAAAATTTGACTGAAGACAGTTTAATGGATTAAAAGGCAGATGACATAATTGGTTTTTTTCAAATGTTAAGGTCTTACACAGTTTCGGGTCAATACCCAAAATGTCAGACAATACCTGGTGTGACCACCATTAGCATTGATCACTGCCACACATCTTCTGTACATTGAGTGGATCAGACGATTTGTGAAGGCCCTAGGTATCCTCCTGCCCACTTCAAGAGCAGCTGTGCGTAGTTCATCGGCAGTTGTAGGGACTGGGCGCACATTGTGCAGACGCCTTTGAACCTCATCCCACAAGTGTTCGATGGGGTTCCGATCAGGGCTGAGGGCTGGCCACGGTAGAACACGGATGTTGTGTTGTTTCAGAAAGGCCATGGTAGCTCTGACAACATGGGGACGAGCGTTGTCCTGCTGGAAAATGTGTTGTTGATGTTGTAGACCTTATGTGTAACTCTTAGTCGCAAGAGATTACAGTCCACGGGTTTGTGAGAATATCAGTTTATTCAGTTGAAGGCATAAAGAAGACACTCCTGAAACAATTTAAAATCACAATATATCACATGTTTCAGAATATATGTACAATAACACATTAAATGTAAAGTATCGATCTGCTTCTTAATAACTGATTACATCATTACAGCAGATACGCAAATATATTTCTGCCTCGATATCTAATCAGTGCAGATGTACCTTGATATACAAAGACAATATAATTACACATTATTAAACGCATAACTATGGAAATCATTAAATCATTACATAATCATATTATGCACAATGAATGCACAACATGAAAATATTATATAGATAAACTATATACAAAACATACCCTGTGTGTGACACGAGAGTGTAACATGCCTTCTGCCAGTCATCTCATTCGACAGTCACATGACCCTAAATACAGATACAATATTAATTATAATATTGTAAATAACATATATAATCACGGCATATACATGCAACACTGAAATACAACTTCAGTCATTCATTCATACAACTATCAATAAATACATGCATACATCCAGAGAGATATGTACAAAGTCTAGAAATACCAAAATACACAAAATACCAAATAAACAATGCATTGAAATATAAAATATATGTATAGATAAACAATACTCATGAATCAGACCCTAATCTCATCACACTCACCTCATACACTCAACTTATCGTTTGTTTATGTTTACAAGTTATTTAAAACCTATTTTATTATTTATGTACTTGATTTAAACTAATGATTGAAATTATAATGTTTAGATCGATACAGATTAATTATGATCACTAACCTTGATTACTTGATGCTCAATCCATTGCTGTGCAGTGCAGGTGTGTGTGCGGCATAATATTAGCAATGGCAGGTGAGAAAGGGATTTGAATTGAAAGGTATACTAATTGGCTCACAACAGGTAACCCAAATGACAAGCAAACAATGGAACAAAACACCCTTGGAAGTAAAATAGACTAGACCATTGACCTTTGACCCAGTAGAAAGTTATCAGTAGCAAATACAAATGACACAACCCTCTGTTGAATCAACAAGCTGAAATAGAAAAGACAAGTTACTTTATCTACACTAAAAATACTAACATATTTACAAGCTGCAGAATTAACACCTACTACAATCATATTGTGCATAAAATGCAACAACGTGGGGTCTGATCACTTGGTCGATATACCGCTGAGCAGTGACGCCGTGTCCCCGACCTTGACCAACATTCAGAAAGCACATGGTACCAAGTCTCGCATTAAGTCCAATCCCTGCCCATATCATGACGCTAGGTCCACCCTATGAATCCTTTCGACAACGTTTCTGTCAGCGAAACGATCACCTCGACGCCGCCAAATTCTGACTCTTTCGTCTGCATGGGAGACTTTCATCAGAGAAGATGAAACTCCTCCACTCACGATGACGCCAATTGTGATGACCCTGTGCCCACTAAAGTCGTGCTTGTCGATGCCGTGGTTGGAGAACAGGACGAGTTGCTGGTCGGCGACATCTGAGGTTGTCGGAACGGAGATGTCGGATCACAGTGTCCCGGCTAATGTGTCGATTATGTGTTCCTATTGTCTGTCGAGCACTTTCACTTGCACTTAGGAACGGATGTCGCTGTTGTTGACGGGTAATCTGCCGATCTTGTCGAGGTGTGGTGACCCTTAGGACGACCGCTCCGAGGAAGGTCATCTGTGGTCTGTGAAGCATTGTATCGATGTAGGAGACGGTAAATTGTGGTTATGTTAACGTTGAAATGACAGGCAACATCTTGGACAGACTCTCCAGCTCCCAAACGTCCGATAGCCTGGTTTCTCTGAATTTGAGTTAGGCGTAGCATTGTTGACCAAGGAGTGGTAGGTCCAAGAATCGGCCAAAGTTTTATACCCACTACAGTTCGTGCATTTTCGATTTCGCGAGAAATGGGTGCATGATACCAACATATTCATTAAAATGGTGTGTTTTGTCGGTTCGTTTTTTATGTTGCGTTTTTACTCGGGGCTTCCGAAATGCAACCAAAAACATTGATAACACCATCAGGATTCACTACATGTTTAAACTCGTATCAATTTATGGTTCCGTGTTTGTTACCTACTTGCTTAAAACCACTTGCGTTTCTTTTGCGCGTGAGTATAGTATTACTGTACACCTTGATTTAGTCAGATATGGCTGAAAAATGCCGATGTGACTATAAATCTTAACTCATTCACTCACTTATTCCTAATACAGGATATTTACCGTAACCTTCTATATATTAGTGAGGAATCCGAGATATAAGTTCTTTATTATCTAATGTCAAGGAACCTTGTCCATCCGATTTCCAGGATAAATAAATATCAATATAAATGATAATTTAAAGATAATACAACTTCATAAATATGTATGGCAATGATTATTCGTTCATGTCATTCAGGTCACATTAGCAAAGTTTATAGTCCTTCGTTATGGACAATGTGCATGAACCATCTTATTATCCAGTCGTCCAGCCCTTGCCGCCATAGGTGGGGAAGCCGCCGCGTGGATAGATATCTAGGTCAACAACTTGCCTGTTGAACTGTTGTTGATTGATGGTGGCATACTGTCTGAGGTTTTGGTAGTTATCTATACTAGGTCATTCCCCCCGTATCCATATCCCTTTCCGTATGCATATGTGGGTTGATAGTGTGTGGTTGCGGCCAATGCAACCACCAGAATCAAACAAAGAGCAACAGCCAAGGTTTTCATGGTTGATATCTCTGTTTGTCAAAGAAAATGATACAATTTTAGATGATTCCTTTTATTTACGTACACATTAAACACGTGACACATTTGCAACATATTTAAGGGGCCGTTAGAGAGACTTAAGTGCATTATCCGAGATATAAGTTCGTTATTATTTATGTCACGGAACCTTGTCAAACCATTGTCCACTATGGATGTCCAGGATATAACCTACCAGAACATAAATCATAATATAACTGATAGTTTAAGGATGATGTAACTTCATAAACATGTGTGGCAATGATTTATTTATTCATGTAACACAAGTGACATTAGCAAAGTTTATAGTCCTGCGTTATGGACAGTGTGCATGAACCATCTTAGTATCCATTCCAGCCCTTGCCGCCAAGGATGGGGAAGGGACGGCCACGATTATAGATATCTTGGTCAGCGTTTTGCTTGTTGAACTGTTGTTGGTTGATGGTGGCATACTGCTTGAAGTTTTGGTTGTTCCATACATCATTTCCTGGCCCGTATCCTGGTCCGTATCCTCTTCCGTATCCTCCTCCAATTGGGTATGTTGGGTAGGCTGGGTATGTGGCTGAGGCCATTGCCACCACCAGAACCAAACAAAGAGCAACAGCCAAGGTTTTCATGGTTGATATATCTGTTTGTCAAAGTAAAGGATACAATTTTAGATGATACGTTCAGTTAAATTTAAATTCAATACGTGACATATTTGCTACATACATTGTATTTATGGGCCGTTACTGATCTTTCCAGACATAAGTCCATTATCTCACCCAGCAGCCCCCCACCCCCGCCACTCCAAAAGTATGAATGATGTATACATCACTGTTAATTATGTGCAGCCACCCTAGTATTTTCCTGGGATTTCTTACCTATATGATTAAATACGATCATTTCGAGAATACTTGGCTATGACATTCGCTAGCCCCAACGGACACGCTCAGACAGAAAACGGGTCAGAGCATAATTCCTTGGTTAGCAGTAAACTTGCAAATACTACGCAGAGAAGCCCCGCGAGAATTTGAGTTTACAAACAATCCGCGACTATTCGGCATCTTGGATAAACCACACATATGGAGAAATGTCCTAATTAGAGTGACCACACATGTTATTACAATGGCGACCGAAAAGGAAGCTAAATGTTCTGTAGTAATTTGTAATAAATGTGTTATGTACATAGATTGTCGTCAGTTCATCCAAGTAACTGTGTGTGTCATCATGAAACATGGGTCATGTGAACAATGCTTTCGAACGTCTTAGGCGAAATTGTATATTGTACTATGTCATGCACATTACATGTACATGACATATTGCATAAATTGCCCTTTAACCTGCACACAAGGGTCATATAAATCATCGTTGTATTTTCCTTTGGATATTAAACAGCAAATTCAATTAATGCTTTCATAGACCGTAAGTGGTGGTAGGCCAGCGTATCAGTTGATGCATTATCACGCTAAAATGCGTTCTCATGCCGAATATGAGTGCAATTTGCGTCTGTTATCTGAAGCATTTATACGTATCGAGACGATATAAATAATGTAACACGATTTCTCACATCTCTATTTCTCACTTGTACGTAATAAGAGAGATCCTTTACAGACAATATTAAGTGGTATTTCCTTCTCGCCCCATGTACACACAAAGTTGCTCTTCACTTGTAAGCAGCGGAATCTCTGCACTACGTATACGCAGCTGATGTAATTCAAAATTAACATATCGTTTTCAAATTTAACACAATCAGTGATCAGAATCGGTAGAGCAGGACATGCTTACCATTTTCGCGAACAACTGGTTTACTTTATTACTTCGATAAGAAAGCGTAAGCTTCCGAACTGAGCCCTAGGTTGAATTTCATATGAAATATTTAAATGAGAAAGTGGTTTTTTTTCGTAATTAGGCCCTGGGCTTAAATACGGGAAGTCCCGCTAAATATATACTAATGTTATTACTTGAGAAAGAGCTATTGGTATAATTGGTGCATCTATGTGCATCTATAGTTTCAGTTGGCAAGAAAACCGGCTTAACATCACATCTCCTTGGCGCATCTCCCAGGACCTTGATCGTACCAATAAATCTCTCATGTTATTTTGACACATATTTAGTGGGAATCGCACAATGAATAAATGCTACATGTCAATTATATTTATCTCATGAATATGGGAACAAAGATATATTTACACGATATGGGTGGAACAGTCATGGCAATGTTATAATTCTCTGTCAAATACTCAGACAGTCGCTGTAAGACTAACATGTGAATGTTTGCTTTAAGTTCCACTTCCATGCTAAAATGGATTGAAAGTCAACCACACTTACCAATCAGCGACGTTTTAGACGAAGTAACGAATGACAACTTGATTTCGTTATATATACGTTCCAGTTCGATCTTGTGGTCCCGTTTTTTAAAATCGTTTGACATGTTTATTAATACTCAATCATTTATGAATTATGTGCCCTGGAGGAATGTACCATTCTGTTTTTTAACAATGAAGAGTTGGTTTTCGTTATGTAAACACATACGTTTTATACGCATCTGTTGTGATTAAAATATACCTCACATGATCGTTTGACAGGTTTATTATTACTCAGTGGAAGCATCTGCCTTTGTTAAACAGAGATTACTTTAGTGGTGTCAAAAGCTGATGAGTAGGCAATTCCATGACTGATGTCGATTTTCCGTTTGCCCAAAGTGCACAATGTACTTACAAAAATCAAATAGACTTTCTCATATCAAAAGTTTTAAATGTTATTTATGAGCACATTAGTGCTGTGATGAATGTAAAAAAATGATATTCATATGAATTGTCAGTTCATCAAATAGTCTACATGATTTTGAGAGCAGTATAACATGAAAGTAATATTTAATAGGAATAGTAAATGTTATATGATTCTTTCATCACAAGGGATGAATCTGACCTTTCAATAGGTATTCATGTGTATAACGAGAATGGCCACTACAGGTTTAAAAAAACGGTGTCGTATTGGTCAGTAGCAAGATCATTGTATAGTGAAAAAATTGATTAAAAGTGGATGTTCACATGATATATAGATATCTAATATTCGCAAGACACGAGAGAGAGTCTGAAAATATAATATATTGTTTATGCTTGGATTTTTTACGATATATTTGAGAGTTCTGAAAATGGCATGTGATTTGACTGTAAAAATGAAACTTATCTTGTTGTCGTGATGGTATAGTCCTGGATCTAATAAAAGTGATGCTGGCAACTGCATCATCGTCCGTGGAACCATTTGTAAATATAGATTTGTAAGTGTCATTCGTGCTTCTCAACTGGTTATTCTTGTTGAAAAAAGAAGTTGATTTGTTTCAGATGGGTTTTTAATTAATGTTAGGCTTACCTCTGTCTTTACCAGGCACTCATGAAGAGCAACCTCCTCGTGGTGAGTGCTGGGTAACGCCAATCGCTCTACCCCCGTGTAGACCCGGGGAGAGAATGTTTCCTCAGCACCCCATTGCTTGTCGTAAAAGGCGACAAAATTTGGCAACCTGTTTGCCGTGGGTTGCGCCCCTGTGTCGGTGGAGGGAGGGAGTCTGGTAGTTGAGGGCACTGGTTCCTGGAAACGTGTTCCTTTGCCCAACACACTACTTTGATCCTAACTTCACCTAGACGGGTGGTAGAATGGGCCCGATTCTATCAATCGGCTGGTCACGCCATGCCCTGCGCATGGATACGTGTCACTTATAAAATATCATATCAGACCATTTTTGATGATGAAATATGAAAATATATCAATACAAATCTTAATATTGCCCATAGTCCTATGCCAGAAGGCGTCGGCTCATGGGCCAATCTGGTGATGTCAACCTCCGAATTCTATATGTCTCCAATGTTCTGTCATGGGCCGATGCAGCTGGACATTTCTTTTGGTAGACAAATGTAGCTGTTTGTGTTGTATTTGCTGGAGTATGGTGTTGCAGCCTCGATTCCACTGTAGACACTCCATGGTGGGTGGGGAGCGGGGGTGCTGAATCCTATTACCTACATCATGGCTCAAACACACTCTGGTTCCACAAGAAATGATAAAAAGAAGCGGCTAGAGGCTGATCTTCTTACATTTAATGAAGATATTTCAGTTTTAAGGCAACAAGAAACTTGGGCAAGGTTTATCGTCATCGACTCATCTGATGGAGAGCCTCTCAAGCTCAATCCTTTCCTAGAATCTAAAACAATCCAATCTTTTTGTGTAGAAATATGCTAGTTTTAAATATTAATCTGTGATATTCTAGTAATTTTACTGTCCATCGATGACAGGTTTTAATTCAGTTAAAACATATGTATTAATAAGTGAAATTTCTCGTCACGATATGGCTGAAATATTGCCGATGTGACATAAAGCTTTAACTCACTCACTAATTTTGTTGAGACTAAGTTTCAACTGTCTCTTGCTGGTACTCATCTTTTTGCCACAACATGAAATATTTAAACCATCCGTAGATGAATCTACGTCTCGCAAGTGAAACAAATTTAACAGTGTGACGTCATACGTATCGGTCTGGACATGTACTGGTGTTCCTCATTCAGGTTGAATACATTCGTCAACATTGGAGGATTGTTTGGGTTTCTTTGCACATTGCTCCCGTGGGGACCTGGGGAAGCACCCCATTGCTGGTCGTAAAAGTTGACCGAATTGGGCAACCCGCTTGCCGTGGGTTGAGCCCCTTTGTCGGTGAAGGAAGGGATTCTGGTAGTTGAGGGCACTGGAGTCAGGAACAGAGTTGCTTTTGCCCAACACAACTTTGACCCTAACTTCACCTTGACGGGTTGTAAAATGTGCATTGTTTTATCAATCGGCTGATCATGTCAAGCCCTGTGTATGAAGTTTTTATTAAGTCTTCACACTGTACATTTACTTTTTGAATAATCTTCTGTTCATAAAGTTGTTTCACATCCCTGCCTAGAGCATATTCCCAGAAGGTGGTGGCTCATGGGCCAATCTTGATGATCCACTGGATCTACTAGAGTATAACATTCCTGTATCCCTTTGGTGTTAGTTTGCTAGAAACCCGCTTACGTACGTCGCCCTAGCCTTTTAGGCGTTCTGTGGAGGGAAGGGAAGATGATACTGACCCAATATTATCATTTTCAGAAGGACTAATTTATATTGCTATGACAATTTATCACAGCTTCAAATACTAAGAGCAAAAGCTCGTAGAATTCGTAGGACACTTAACGAAGAACTTGATGAAGGATTGTTTCCAAAATGTATACTCGTACTCCCCTCAATAAATTTTGGAATATGATCAGAAAAATAAACGGTAAAGGATCCACAAACAGTATTCAACATCTCAAACATAATAACGATACATTAACATCTAAAAAGGAAATTACTGATAAGCTGGCGTGAACGTTTAGCACCATGCTACTATCAGTCCTATCCCCAAACCAGGTAAAGATCACCCAAATCCTTCTAATTATCATCCAATAGCATTAACTAGCTGTGTCTGCAAAACGTTGGAACAAATGATTAATAGGCGCCTTGTCTTGTATCTAGAATCAAATAATCTTATAACGGATATTCAATCTGGTTTTAGACATCAAAGGAGCACTATTGATAATCTAGGGGGATTGGAATCGTTTGACCGCAATGGTTTTATTAATAAACAACATGTTGTATCCATCTTTTTTCTTGGAGAAAGCCTATGATACAACATGGAGGTATAGTAGTATGAAAGATCAGCACAACACGGGCCTTCGTGGCCGCATGCGTGGTTTCATTGCACGATTTTTAGACGACAGGAAGTTTCAAGTCAGAGTGGGATCCGTATTTAATCCGGAAATGGGAATTCCTCAAGGTAGTATGTTATCAGTTACTCTTTTTTGTGTTCAAATAAATAACCTTGCCATGGTTTTGATCGAAAATATTGATTGGACATTGTTTATAGATGATTTTAATATTTCATGTCGTGGTACAATGAGTTGATGAAGAAGACCTTATGATCTTCAACTGAATCAACCATATGCTTCAGCTACCGAATAAAATATTAAACCAATTTACACAAACATAAACAAATTATAATCACATTTGACACCAACTTTGTGAAATTTAGTTTTACGCTGCATCATGATTGACCAGCCAGTTAACCTTTCAATTCTCTTGACAGAATCATCAACAATGAAGACCCTATCTGTTGCACTCTGTTTGGTTCTGTTTGTGGCGATGGTCTCAGCCACCTTCTACCAACCCTCATACCCATACGGAAGGGGATATGGGGGATACGGGGGAAATGACGTAGATAACAACCAAAACTTCAGACAGTATGCCACCATCAATCAACAACAGTTCAACAAGCAAAACGTTGACCAAGATATCTATCGTCGCGGCGGCTACCCCTACTATGGCGGAAAGGGCTATGCTGGATATTAAGATGGTTCATAGACATTGTCCATAAGGCAGGACTCCAACTCTTGCGCATATGACATGTATGACGTGAATTAAACAATCTTTGCATGTTTTTGAAAATTGTGTTATCCTTGAACACATATCTTTCTTTGATTTATGATCAGCTGGTTTGAATAGTCATCTATTGGTTATTGTAAACGAAATCATCATTCAGACATCATTAACTAACATTTGAAAGCAACGCACTGCAAAACAAATCCATATATACAAGCTTGTATATGCTTTTGAAAGATCCAGAGCATATACAAGTTTGGAATGATGAGATATACACATTATACAAGTATGTATATATGACATATAAAAAAATACACAAATTTGTATATATGATGTATTAAACATTGTTTTTCTTTGTATATATTAGTAAAGGGACATAATTGTTATGTATTCGTATAAAATAATTGTATGTGCAAAATGAAGTGTTTTAAGTTGAGCACTATGTTTCCTTGTAACTGTTGGTAAAGGGGGATAATTGCTATGTATTGTTCTACAAACGTGTTGTATGTGCAAAATGCCGATCAATATTATTAGCAAGTTACAAATAAAACTGATACAGTGGCGACGTGATTTGTAACATGCTCTCGTGCGCATAGAAGATTAGTCAACAGAGTGGATTGCACATAGTATGAAAGCTATTTTATTATTACTTACAAGTGTTGAATTTGGTTTGTACGGTTTAATTGTACGGTATTCATTGTTTTTTAAAACAGTAGTCCTCTGAAAAATCATCATCAGATATTTAAAAGTAAACACTCCGAAGAATATCGTGTTTCCGGACAACCGTCGCGGATTAACTTGTTTTCGATCCGAGCTTTTAGCATCAAACTTGCCTTTAATATTATTTATAACACAATACTATTATTGTCTGATCTTATGTTTCCGAACATCATAAGTTTTCTATCACAAATACTTGCACTATAACGAGGGGTGCGGCGTCACACAGAAATACTGTAAATACTCCGATGACGGCTGTTTTTTTATGATAACGTTGTCAATGATAAGTGAATGAGATGTTTTACAGTTGTTCATGTGAAAAAAACTATGAATGTTTATTCACCGTCCGAATATATTCACGGGGATATATGTTTTATTAATGTCTTATGTTTTACAAAAGGTAAGTAAGTACAAGGTAAGCTTTTCTCAATGTGCTTCAACATGGGAAAAAGGTCAGACATTGCACGTTTGTAGCAGTATTGCTCGCACACTTGGGGGTAGTCGGGTGCGCTGAAGCTATTCTCCTTTTTTAAAAGTACTGATTTAAGTTTGAAATGTTACTGCATCCGCCATCTTTGTTTATTTGACTTATTTACTTTTGACACTGGCTTATTACATTTGTTGGTATGAATATTGTCCAAACGGCACAAATGGAAAATTTCAAGTGTATTCTGATAACCTTTTGTTGTTGTTGTTTCTTTAAGTGTTTAAGAGGTTACCTTCTGCCTGAGCAATTGCGGCTGGCCTTTCCCACTTTGGAACTCATAAGTGCGAGGGGATATAATCCTTAAGCAACGTGTCAGTATTTGGCTTGATTAGTGTATTAAAACAATACTATTCAATAATGGCAGGTGCTACCGGTAGTGTTGGGCATGCTTACCCTTTTTGAAGATTCATTCTTTTTAATTAGACATGAAAAGGATTATATCACGCACTACGTAAACAGTGTAATTTAATCCTCAATTTAATCCTATTGTCTTTGAAAAAGTCTGTGTCTCGCTGGAACACAAATATTGGATATTAGCATTGTATTGTGATTTTGAGCATCCGGTTGTGCATATAACATGTAATATATTTCCGATTATACCACTTGTTGTACATGCATATGTTCTAGCAATAAGAAATTTGATAAATATTCGGATTTCTTGATTTCTACTTTGCAAAACTTCGTTGGCGCACTGAACGCTTGGCGCTGTACAATTTCTCATTAATTTAACCACCAGCGGCGGTACAGGAACATCATGGCATACAATACAGAATAGTACATCAAGATGGCAGTTTCAATGTAAAGATTATGTATTTCTACAAATACGTATAATATATCTTGATAACTGTTTTTAAGCGTTGATCTATGGGAAAATAATAGTGGTTTGAATGACTGACGTATTTTACATTAGAAGTTACGTGATTTACATCCTTAAAAAATAATAGAATCTACACAGTGATACAATTAAACCATGATACCAGATTTTGTCACATAATCCTTTATAGCCCCGGACTCGGTTGTAGTGATTTAAACTTCCATCGGCTTAAAAGACACATCTTAGATAACGCATCATGCATGCTCTTGTGGCTATCCCATATACTGCATTTTTTCACATGCCTAACTACAACATTTTAGGAAAAGATTCGCCTTTCTATTCTAAAGGTTAGAGTTTTAATTCAGTGTATTGTTGTAAAGTTGACAAAAGGGGGTTTATCTTGCACTCATTTATTCTCTTGTCCTGGCTGATACACTTGAACACATCATCATATTCGTTGTACTTTGAAACGTTGAAACGGTTCAAGCTGAATATAAAATAAAGCAACCTTAAGATATTTTTCCCAATATCTCAAACTGGCACATTTACTGATATTTCATTAAATATTCACGTAAGCAAAGTACTAAAGTACAACTGTGTATAAGGTATTTACCAGTATGTCACGAAAATAGGTGACACCAATGCACATGCACTACAGTCATATCAAATAAACAATAAATTTGGCATGAAGAAGTCCTAACCTTAAAAACCTATCCCTCACAGCAGAAAGACAATTTAATGACACATATTGTGTATATACTCACAAAATTTCTTGGCCCCTATTGCCATAAATACTGTGAATTTTGTGATGCACCGCAGTGCTACTGTCAACCTCAGCTGACATAACTGCCGACTGCGGCTTGTCCGGCCTTTAACCCTGCCTGTATTCAAAATCCGGACGTTTAGAATCCTTTGTTAAAAATTCTATTGTAGTATCAATTTTCTTCGATCTTGAGAAAGCATACGATACTACCTGCAAGCATGACGCAGTTTGAGAGGTCGTTTACCTCATTTCAAGTCTGAGTTGGTTCAAACCTGTCTGACCATTATCATCAGGACCAGAGCGTCCAACAAGACAGTATTTTGTCTGTCACCTTGTTTAGTAATAAAATAAATAGTCTGTCCAAGGTTTTAAGTGATTCAGGGGATGGATCACTTTTCGTGGATGATTTTAATACTTCTTGTCGTGGTAAGAATTTGCATGCCATAGAAAGGCAGTTACAAATCTGTCTCAATAAAATTCACAAGCGGTCCCTTGAAAATGGGTTTAAATTTTCTAAATAAAAAACTAATTGTATACATTTCTGCAGAAAATATAAGCCGCATAAAGATCTGAACTATTTTTGTAGGCACCCCTGTCAAAGTGGTAAAGGAGGCCAAGTTCTTGGGACTTATTTTTGACAGCCATCTCACTTTCTTACCGCATATAAAATACCTTAAAGGTAAATTCTGAAGGCGCTCGATTTATTGAAAGTAGTTTCTAATTCTAAGTGGGGAGGGGATAAAAAAACCCTCTAACACTTGAATAGATAACTGATCCGTTCCAAACTTGATTACGGCTCCATCGTCTGTGCTGGAGTAAAAGTAATTTTAAAAAAACTAGATACTATCCATCACCAAGGCCTGAGGCTTTGCCTTGGAGCCTTTCGCACTTCTCCTATTTCAAGTCTGTCTGTTGAAGCGGCTGAGCCTTCTCTTAAACAAAGCCGTCTGAAATTATCTTTATAATACATCACTAAATTATAATTCTAATCAATCAAATCCAGCTTTTAAATCCTCTTTACGAAGATATTTACAATAAGAAAACATCTCTTGTTCCACCACTTGGAATATGAATTAAATCTGCCGTTTCTGCTGCTAAGATTAACGTACACGATATATAGGTCTCAAACAACTGTTTTCTTCGCCTCCTGGACTAAAGAAATCAGATACAAATCCACTCGTTTATAAACAAGAATACAAACACATATGACACTCATAAATCTATATTTACAGATGGATCCAAGGATGGTGGCGCAGTTGCTAGTGCCACTGTCATTGGATCCAGCAATATCATCACGACTACCAGATAATAGTTCAATATTCACAGCAGAAGCAAACGCAATTTTAACAGCACTAAAATATATTAAGAAACAATTCAAATACAAACAATTCATGGAAAAATCGCCATTTGTCATGGAATTGCCTACATCATCCGCTTTTGACACCAAGATTGTAGAAATTAACAAAGACAGATGATTCTACCGAGTATTAAGCAACCTGTCAAATTATCAAGTGAGGTGTATATCAATCAAAATAGATGTGTTTAAAAGTTATCCGTTTACATAACGAAACTTATCCTTTGATGTTGCAAACAATATTCATAAATCTTTGACTAAATGATTGAGTATTAATAAACATGTCAAATGTTTTACAAACGGGACCACAATATCCAGCCTGAGCGTTTGTACGTAAAACGAAATCAAGTTCTCATTCGTTACTTCGTTACATCGTCGCAGATTCGTAAGTATGGTGATCACTTACAGTGACTGCCGGAGTATTTCACAGGGAAATCTGGCACTGACATGACTGTTCCACCCAAATCGTGTAGATATATAATATGTTCCCATATGCACGAGATAAATAAAATTGGCATGTAACATTTATTCATTGTGCGATTCTCACTAAACATATGTCGAAATAACGTGAGAGATTTATTGGTGAGATCACTGTCCTGGTAGATGCGTCACGGAGATGTGGAGTTAAGACGGTTTTGTTGCCAGCTGAAACTGCAGATACACATATTTGCCCCGATAATACCATTGACTCTTTCAAAAGTAATAACAAAGGTTTACGTTTACCGTGACTTCCCGTATGTAACCCTCGGTCCTAATAACTGAAAATACAACTTTCTCATTGAAAATATTTTATCTGAAATTGAACCCAAGGCTCAATTTCGGAAGCTTACGCTTTCTACCTAAATTGGGGATGCCCTTCGCTGAAAAAAATCAGAAACTGTTTCAGTTGTTTTAACAGAAAAAATATAAATACATGGACTTTAACATTTAAACAGCAAATAACTTCAATGAGTGAACTTGCACTTACTGTATAATTTACATTAGGTTTGGTTTGTTTGTTGTTTAACGCCGCACTCAGCAATATTCCAGCTATATGACGGCGGTCTGTAAATAATCGAGTCTGGACCAGACAATCCAGTGATTAATATCATGAGCATCGATCCACGCAATTGGGACTGATGACATGCATCAACCAAGTGAGCGAGCCTGACCACCCGAACACGTTAGTCGCCTTTTACGACAAGCATAGTCGCCTTTTACGGCAAGCATGGGTTGCTGAAGACAGACCTACATTAAGATTTGACATGTGTAGTGCATGGCGACTTATTTACTTTCGCAGGGAGTCAGGAATTAAGTTAAGGGGGATCTCTCCAAATTTAAGCCGTTATTGTCCGTTGTTAGACCCATGAGCGTAATTCTGCGTGGTCCTAAATAATATACAGTAGTAACAATTATATAAATGTATCACTGTGAATCGGGTATTCAACGTAAACCAGTTGTGTATTAAAGGGGGAAACATGTCCTGCTCTACCGATGCTGATTACTGATTGTGTTGAAACTAACAACGATATGTTAATTTTGAATCATCTGCGTACAAGTGCAGCGGTTCCGCTGTTTACAAGTGAAGATAAACTTTGTGTGTGCATGGGGCGAGGAGGGATGGGCTGGGGACGAGTGACAATATTATTTGACATTGACTCTCGAGAATCTTTCTTATTGAACATTTTTACTTACAAGTGAGAATATGGGAAACAGTGTAACACTATGTTGTCTGGATACGTATACATGCATTGTACACATCGTACTTATATGGGGCATAAGACCGAATTATAGCGAGGTAATGCATCAACTTATCGGCTAGCAAACCACTATATGCAGGCTTGAAAGCATTAATAACATGTGCTGTTTATTAGCTAAAGAAAAACACAACGATGAATTATCTGACCCTTGTATAAAGGTTAATAGGCAATATGTACCATATAATATGAATGACCTAGTACAATATACGATTCCACCTACTTTCACTTCGATATCAATATACAATGAACAGTGAGTGAGTGAATATGGTTTTACGCCGCTTTTAGCAATATTCCAGCAATATCACGGCGGGGGACACCAGGAATGAGCTTAACACATTGTACCCATGTCGGGAATCGAACCCGGGTCTTCGGCGTGACGAGCGACACAACAACATAAGAACAGCGTTGGTAGATTTACTTGCAGACGCAAAGCATATCATCATACATGTTGCAAAGTGATAAGATATAAAATTGTATGTTGGCAGTCTTGACCAAACAGATAGTGAAAGGGGTATGTCAAGGTATAGGAAATTACTTGGATGAACTGACGACAATTTATGTACATAACACATTTACTACAAGCTAATACAGGGCATTTAGCTTCCTTTTCGGTCGTCTGTCTGACATTGTAATACCATGTGCGGTCACTCTGATTAGGACGTAATCTCGATGTGTTGTTGCCGGATAATCGCGGATTGTTTGTAACCTGTAATCAAAACCTCCCGGACTTATCTGGGATCACGATAAAAATGATTTCCTTTGTTCTGTGCGTTAGATAAGCTAGCAGTTTTTAAGCAAACAACCAGCAACGTCTTTTCACCCAGTCTACCAACATCTGCACTCATTATTGGAGCATCAGTTTTTAAATATAGATCAAAATCATATTTGGTTGTCGACGACAATGTTCATTTCAAAAAACAAATATTTATATGCTTCTCATTCTATGCTTAAGTAACTTCATCGTTCCTACAAACCGTCAAAATATGCTAAACAAGGAACTGTGCTCTGACCCTTATCTATGTTGCAAATGTGTCATTTGTTGAATTTTAACTTATTTGAAAGTATGATAGCCTAAACCTATGGTAACCTAAAATTGTATAATTTTCTTTGACAGCAGTATCAACCATGAAAGCCTTGGCTTTTGCTCTTTGTTTGGTTCTGGTGGTGGTGATGGCATCAGCCACATACCCAACATACCATGTCGGAAGAGGATATAGGCAGGGATACAGACCAGGAAATGATTTAAGGAACAACCAAAACTTCAGACAGATTGCCACCATCACTCAACAACAGTTCATAAGCAAGCCGTTGACCAAGATATCTTTCGCAATGGCCGCTTCCCCATTCTGGGCGGCAAGGGCTAGGATCGAAAATAATAGGTTCATGCGCATTGTCAATAACGTCTGATCATAAACGTTGCTAATGAAACTTGTATGACATGAATAAAAACATCATTGACACGCATGTTTGTGGAGTTATATTATCATTTATACTATGATTATGTTCTGGTAGGTTTTATCCTGGAAATCGGGTGGACAAGGTTCCGTGACATAAAATAATACAGAACTTATATCTCTGATTCCTCACTTACAAATATACAGAGGTTACGGAATATATCCTGTATAAGTAGTTAGGAATGTTTTTGTGACCCGTATATTAACGAAACAGTTAATGGTTACCCTAACAAGTAGACCAGGACAATGAGTCAATGACTAGATTTCACACAGGACAAATACTGAATATATGCCCAGACAGTGTATCATTGATACTGGACCAAAACCGTGTGGAAAGGGTGCGATGACATAAGCTCAGTGAATCTCAAAAAGATTGGCTAAGTCAGATGGCTGTTATTGGGTGGCACATTCAGATTATGATCGTTACCTTAGTGAGTGAGTGAGCAATATTTCAGCCATATCGTGACTAAATCAAGTTGCACATTAGTAATACATAAATATAGACATTAAAATCTGTCGACAAAGGACAATAAAAACAGATATAGATGTTAAAACTAGCATATCATCATAAAATTCATAACAATTAATAATAGTACACAAGAAAAATGGGCTATAGATCACCAATAACCAAAGATAGGTCACCATACTAGGTGATCGTTACCTTAACGGGAGACATCAATATTTGGGTCAGTAAAGTATTAGACAGTTTCAACACCTTAAGCCTTGTGGTTTCAAAGGAGATTGTTAACAGAAATAGACAGACTATTGCAATGTGCTGTGTTTAGACTGTGTTTGTATCACGGATATAAATCCTTAGTCTAGATTTGCATATTATTCTAGGAAACCACTTATTATGTAATAAAATGACCCTTCTATCATGGAAACAAAACGTTATGGTCCATGTGAGTATCCCATGCATATGTCTGAAGCATAAATCTTTTGTTAAAGAATTTTCAGGGACAATTAATGTTTTCGATAAAATCCCAGCCCACCGATCAATGGCAGCAAGGATTTCTTTTTTTTAAATAGTTACAAAGATTCTCAATATTAATCAAAATGACACATGCAATATGTGTATAGTTTATATGTCACCATTATACTGAAATGATTTGAGAGAATTAAAGGGCATGGTCAAAAAAGTTTAATTGCATAAGAAAAGGGCGGAATATCTGTGTTGAAACAATTAAAAAAATTTCTCAAATCATTTCAGTGTAATTTGTCACATAATTTGACTCAAACATAAAGAAGAAGCAGAGATCTCAGGTACCTCAAGTGAGACGAACGAACACTTCTTCCTGCTTCCTGGAAGAAGTACATCATGTTTTGGTAAGAGTCAAAATACATGACCAGGGTTTTTTAAGAAAGTACGTATCATTCACACACATCCATACACACATTCACACTCACTAGAAGCTTTAGTATTTATGAAGACAGAAAGCAGGATATATGTTTAGTACAGTTTTGGAATAGCAAATGTTTATATTTTCCAAAGGTTTTCATAAGGAGCCCATTTCCTATAGAATTCAGTCTGTTTGGCTTTATTAAAGTGTCTATATATTTCTATTTGGTAATAATATTTAACCTCATTTTGGAAATGTGTAATGGTTGTTTGGTTATTTTTCATTTTGCATCTATAAATGTGAAATTTTGCCAATAAGAGTATCAGATCAAAAATAACATCGGTATGGAAATGTTTTGAAAAGCCAAAAAGAATTAGGTCTGAAGTAAGATCTATCTTGCCAGTATGTGGACACTTGGATTCAATCCATTGTGAAAATCTTTTCCAGAAGTTTTTGCTTACCCTGCAGTCCCAAAACAGATGTTGGATAGATTCTGGCTCGGCATTACAAAAAGTACGTAGACAGTTGTCAACAATATGCATCTTGAGTAAATAAGTATTAACAGGTAGAATTCTGTGGAGCAATCTAAGCTGAAACCATCTAAGTGTAGGGTCTGGAGTAGTTTTGTGTGCTCTGATAAATAAGCAAGGCCAGTTCATATCCATTAAAAGTTCCTCTTCCTACTTGTCAATAACTTTTAAGCTTTCATCGGTTTGACTTATTACATAGTAATATTTCTTTGAGCCTTTTTTACATGAAAAGAGATTGTTAATAGATATATTTGTATTGTTTGTTGTTTCCAGGTGCAGGTCTTTATTAATGCCTAATTGTATCATGTATGTATTTACTGATCTTGTAATACCATAAAATATAAGAACATTTATATTGAAGTATTTATTACACAATTGTTGCAATGTCATAAAATTACCATCATTGTTTAGCAAGCAATGTATGCTGTGTATGTTATTGAGATGAAAGGTTTTGTTATCTAATGATTTGCCATTTATGATTATATGTTTATTGTATAGCAGAGGTTCCCTTAGGAACTCTTCATAATTATTGGGTTTTATTTCATTGCTATATTTAGAAAAAGCAGTAAAACAATCTTTCCAAAATTGGTTGTTTGTTTTTTTAGCAAGCTTCAATGGAAAATCACTTCCCATAAAAAGTAAATCAGGAAGTTCAGGAGTAGTATTAGCCATTAAAATGTTCCATTTCTTTTCCAAATCAACATTCAGTAACTTTTTTTATCCAGATTATTTTCAAAGCGTCAACATATGCAAAAATATCTATCATACCAAGTCCTCCAAGGGAAATAAGTTTACAAGCAACTGTTCTCTTTATTTTGTCTGTTTTTTTATCCCATAAAAACTTGAAAAGAATAGTGTTTATCTTTCTAAGGAATTCATCTGGAGGCCTAGGGAAGGTAAGGAAAAGGAAATTAAGTTTTGAAATGAGCATTGATTTGATAATTGCAATTTTGCCTAATGGGGTTATAATTATTTTCATCCATCTCTTGATGGTTTGTTCAATTTCAAAGATTTTGCTTTCAAAGTTAAGTTTAATCATTTTATCTCGATTAGTAGAAAAAAATTATGCCTAGAATTCTAATGGTTTCAGGGTTCCATTCAAGGTTTAAGTTTTGTCTAAATTTGATATTACTATTCTTCTTGGAGCCTATCCAGATTATTTGAGTTTTATCAAAATTTACTCTTAATCCAGAGATATTTGCAAAGATATCAAGAGTGTCTATGGTAGCCTCGAAGGATCTCTTAGAACCGTCCAAAAGACATTCTATATCATCTGCATATTGCATATGGTTTTACACACGCAACTTAATAAGGATACAGGTCGATAGTTAGAGGGATCTGTATGATCCCGATCCGGCTTTGGTATGGGGACTACAATGGCATTATGTCAAGGAGGAAAATTCCCTGATGTCCATATTTGATCAAATTTTCCCGTTGCTGTATCATGAACTTGTCTTTACATTTGTTATGTTAACCTTATCTAAATAATGGACTTAGGATGGCGGTGGAAATATTTTCCTCTTTCTTCCTTTATTTCCGTGCATTCATTGTTAAACCATGGTTTACAAATATGTGGATTTGCAGAGTATGTCCGAAATCAAATGTATCGGATCTTGAACATGTTGAAAAATGTCAGGTGTTAATTTTTCAGTGGATAATAATTCATATAATGACCAATCAGCCTTTGCATAATTCCCCCGTGTTGTTAGTGGATGGTCAGTAGGGTTTTAAGAATGCTAGTGAAATGGTCCCACAACAGAGGCCATCATGAACTGACCATTCAAATTCGTTGTGAAGGTTTGAATCTGTGATTGACAGATCCAGTGCTGAATATGTTCCAGTAGCAGAATGCATATAAGTGTTTGAATCGTCATTAAATATGCAGATATTTTTTGTCAGAAATAAAGTCCTCAAGCACTTTTCCCTCACTGTTTGTATTTGGGCAATGTAAGTAGGCCATCTACAGCTTGAAGATTTGTATTGAGGGGAACAGTGCTATGGATGATGCCTTGCTTGATAAATATAGTACAACCTCCTGTAGCTTTATCACCTGGAGGTGAAAACGACTGATAGCAAGTGTATCGCCTTAAATCAAATACATCGTTGTGCTTAAGATATGTCTCTTAGAGACACAGTGCTGATGGTTTAAAATCCCGAACTAGTAATTCTATCTCATTAAAATTGTCCTGAGGCATCTGCAATTCCACTGAATCATATTAGGCGTTTGAGTCATGGCGGCTGTATTTGCAAAATGATTGGCTTTGAGTAGACTCAGAGATTGCTGTCTCCTTGCACACTCCACAAAAAGTGAACCGGACCGGAGACGAGTAACATTCTTCACAGTACCACATATACAACGTACCTTCAATTGGTTTTGAAACTACAAAGGGGTTGAGTTTGAGAGGCTCACCATCAATCCCTTCAGAAATCGTGGCCAAGAATCAATATTTTGTACAGAATCCTCATTAGAAGATATTGCAGGATCTGTATCAATATGCATTCTTTAATTTTTTGTTGAGAACCAGTGATCTGTGGGGTAGCCATAATGGAAAAAGGATGTTCGACACCCCTGCTCCCACCATGGAGTGTCTACAAGGACGGTGCTGCAGTGGAAGCAAACACCAGGGTCACAGGCATGCTTCACTCGAGCAATACAGGCACGCGTTGCTAAGAGTGCCACACAGAATAAAAGCCAGGCTGGTTCCGGCCTTGGCAATTATCTGAAGACAGTTATAACCCGGAGGTCAATAAGACCAGATTGGCCAATGAGCCACCGCCTTCTGGCATAAGACGCTAGATTTATAACTATAAAAAATGTGATGTTTTCCAGAATAACTGTGTGAAATATAAGTGGATATGTATTCACCGCCAAAAAAACCTCGAATGATAGAAACATATAAAGAAGTAACTACGTACGTTAAGAAGAGATGTTTCCAGTGTGTACCAATTAATAACAAAATCTACAATCAGTCAAGTGTAACCATAGAGTTAATCCTGCACGAGACAAAGGGTACATCTTGTTCATCGGTTCACTCAACATACCAGAATGTTTGGGCATCGAACCAATAATATGTCTCTTAAATATTATTAAGTATTCATATATTAACCAACTGGTATGGTATTCACGTTTCTTTCGTCGGTGAGTATATATACTCAACAACAAAAGTTCCTGTGACACCAGTATTTTAGTGTATTCTTCAAACAAGTAAAGTTTGGTTTTCAATATTGTAGTACATATATGGAATCAAGTCACAAAAACGCAACTGCTACAGAAAAACATCCATTCCATGCAAAAGTTGACTTTTATGCAAGCCCCATGCATTTAACTACCCAAGAATGGATTTAAAAACATGTGCGTTAACGGGATTCCATATGCATTGTTTTAGCATCGTGCTGACAACAACAAAATTACGCAATTATTCAACATTACGAAATGCCACGGATGTCCGAAAATGAGCGTCTGCGAGCCATTGGTATGCTTGAAGCAGGATCGAGTCAACGTGATGTTGCAAGACAATTTAACGTCCACAGAAACACCGTTTGGTGTTTATGGCAACGTTGGCAACAGACGAATGCAGTCAGAGACCATCCTCTGAGTGGCAGGCCACGTGTAACCAATAATCGACAAGACAACTAGACTGTGACTGCACGAAGCATCCCTGGCCTTCGACGATTTTCTTCACAAACTGTATCTTCGCCGCCTCAGATGTTCAGGCATTGTCGCCAGAAGACCCGCCAGACGTCCCATTGTGACAGGAAACCACCGTCAAGCACCTCTACAGTGGTGCAGACAGCGTCTACGCTGGACGGCCATGCAGTGGGGATAAGTTCTATTCACTGACGAGTCACTTCAGCCACAGCGATGGACGGATTCGAGTGTGCCGACGTCGAGGTGAAGGTTACGTCAATCATTGTGTCATGGAAGAAAAGATCGGTTCGGGGGCGGCAGCGTTATGGTATGGGGTGGGATTACAGCAGAGAGAGGATCCGTTTGATAGTGGTAAAGGGAAATCTCAATGGACAGCGCTACCGCGACGAGATCATCGGCCCTGTTGTTCTACCGTTTTTGCGTCGTCATGGCCCAAGCATTACCTTTCAACATGACAACGCCCGGCCCAATATTGCTCGACTTGTTCAGGACTCTCTTCAACAAAACAACGTGAATGTCATCCCCTGGCCGGCTCGCTCTCCAGATCGCTTACCAATCGAGCACATGTGGGATGAGATGGATCAGCGCCTTCGACGTCAACCACGTGTTCCACAGACACTCCAGGAACTTCGAAACATGCTCAAGCAGATATGGACAGATATCCCATAGGACTTTGTGCGACACCTGGTCCATTGCATGAGACGAATGCGTGTTGCTTGCATCGCAACCGAGGTGGACACACACGCTATTGATTTGTAAATTGACATGTTTTTTTATGAAATCACGCATTTTCTGAAGTCAGTATGGCAAATTAAACCATTTGAACACTTACAGGAGTCTTTTATCTGTTGCAATTCGAAATTGTTTCAGATTTGGTAAAAAACATAACTTTGCATTAAATCTTATTCAATGTCACTTGGAACTTTTGTTGTTCAGTATATATTCAAATTTAAAGTTGACCATGCACAGGGCATGGGGTAACCAGCCGACTGATAGAACTAGGCCCTTTATACCACCTGTCTCCTTGCAGTTAGGGTCAAAGTGGTGTGTCAGGCACAAGAAACAATTCTCCTGGGTCCAGTGCTTTCAACCACCAGAATCTATTCCTCCACCGACACAGGGGCGCTACCCACGGAAAACAGGTTGCCCAGTTTTGTCTCCACTTAGGACCAGCAATGGGGTGCTGGGGACACATTCTATCCCCGGTCCCCACGAAGCCTATACCTGGAATATTGCTGAGAGCAGCGTTGAACAACAACCATACAAGCAAAACAATCTATAATACATTATCTGCACTGCACTTGTGGCATTGTTCGTGGCAGGGCTCGTTGTCTGTCTGACATGTCTGAAGATGAAATCGCTACAGAGTTGGAAGACAATCTGTGAAGAGCCAGCTTAGAATATGTCTTCAGAAACCCTTGCTTGCCGTAAAAGGCGACTATGCTTGTGAGAGGCGACTAACAGGATGGTCAGTCTGGCTCGCTGACTTGGTTGTAGCATGTCACCGAATCCCACATTCGTGGATCGATGGTCGTGATGTCAGTCCAGACCCGATTATTTTACAGATCGCCGTCATACAGCTGGAATATTGCTGAGTGCAGCGTTAACAACAAACAAACAAACAAATGGAGTTGGAAAACCACTCTGTCATCGCAGTTAAACGTTTCATGGTCAAGAAGGTGGGTGTCCTCACGAACATAATATGTCATGACGTTTGCCGATACATCCCTTCCACAGTCAATTGCACCAAGCTATTTCAATATCGAAGTGGATGTGTATGTCTCCAATGAGATTCGGCCTGAGAAACAATCTCGTATGTCAAACAACGAGTCATTGTTCATCTAACATAAAAATACGAAAGAAAGAACTCCTCCAAACTCCTTTGGGTCTCTGGATATACCTAAGGAAAATCATTGAGGAATATATTTCTGACAACCTATGTTTATTTAGTGAAGAGTCCACTACATACTTACATCCAGCCGCTGGAACGTTTTCTGCTCTCGATCTGCCACTCGCAGACTCACATTTGTATTATGAATTTGAATGGTCCGTTCATGATGACCTCTGTGGGAGTGATCACTTCCCAATCATTCTTAAAACTATTAACCCTATTGATGAGCCACTTTCATCAAGGTGGAACTTTACCAAGGCAAATTGGTCAGTGTATGAGATACCATGTTTTACGAACTTACAACATGACCTGTTCTAAAATAATCCAGAATCCGATACAGACTTACTTGATGGCAATGCTGACCATACAAGTCCTCTGCAAATCCTCTTATTTGTAAACCATGTTTTACTGATGATTGCAAGAACAGGCAAGAAAGTGTAGGAAAAAAGCAGAAAAATATTTTCGCAGTCATCCTACAATTGTGTCTCAATAAACTACATAAATGGTCGCTTACTAATGGTTTTAAGTTTTCCAAAACTAAAACTAATTGTATACATTCTGCAGAAGATATAGACCGCACAAAGACCCAGAACTTAAAACTGGATTATGGCTCCATCATTTATGGAGGATCCTATAAGTAACCTACAGAAATTAAATTCAACACATCATCAGGGCTTGATGTTCTGTCTTGGATCTCTCCGGACTTCTCCTGTTGACAGTTTATACATACAAGCTGATGAAGCTTCCCTAAAACAACACCGTCTTAGACTCGCATTGCCATATATCACTAAATTACACTCGAATCCGTCATATAAAGCAAATAATTGTGTTTTCTATATCCAGTGAAGAGATGTTTCCAACGAAACCCAAACTGGTTCCACCTCTTGGGATCAGAATTAAGCTACATACCATAGCAGCTAACATGGATCCTAATATTATCGCACCATATCAGCTGTTATCTACACCCAATTGGCAACTAGTCAAACCAGAGGTAGACCTAACACTTCCTACGGAAACAATCCAAGAATGCACCAATTACAATCCAAAATGATTGTCAACTCTCAATTTTTTACTGATGGGTCCAAGGATGGTGGAAAAACTGCTAGAGCCGCTGTCGTTGAATGACTAATCATACGGGTATCTTCTAGATTAGCACATAATAGCTCCATATTCACCGCATATACAAACAACATCGAAATATATTCAACTATAAAATAAAAGTAAAAAACATTAACATATTCTCCGATTCATTGTCATGTCTACAGGCACTTAAAATGACAACTCTACCACTGATTCTTGATATTATGAAATTATATAATACTCTTGAAACTGGCCAAACCGACGTCATCTTTAGTTGGTTACCCAGCCATGTTGGAATCGTTGGTAACACAATGGTTGATGCTACAGCTAAAGCAGCTCTCAACCAATCTGTGACACCACTTCTTATTCAATACAGTGACTATTGGCCTCTTACCAGATGTTACAACAAAGATCTTATGCAAAAGAAGTTGGACACCCAAGTAAGTACAAATAATCTTCATGAAACCATAACAGCTATTGGTTACACCTGCATGTACTTTGGTTGTCAGTCCAGATTTGAAGAGGTCATACTGCGACGATGCCGAATTCTCGATTTACACACTCACTCACTCACTCTCTCACCTAAAATAGATGCGCATGAAAACTAATTCTTGAATGTTGAAAAGACAATATTCATCAATCTTTGAAACAAATAAAGTAATGGCACATTTCTGCAGGGCGCATAATTTCTAAATGATTGATCATTTAATAAACCTGTCAATTGTTTTAAAAACAGGTGCTTCAAGATCGAACCTTAGCGTATATAAAACGAAATCAAGTTGTCATTCGTTACTTCGTTACATCGTTGCAGATTGGTAAGTATGGTTGGCTTTCAATCCATTTTAGCATTGAAGTGGAACTTACAGCAAACATTCACATGTTACTCTGACAGAGACTGAGTATCTCACAGAGAAATAGAGCATTGACATGACTGTTCCACCACCCATATCGTGGAGATATATAATATGTTCCCATATTCACGTGAATGATTGGCATGTAGCATTTATTCATTGTGCGATTCTAAATAAACATGTCAAAATAACATGAGAGATTTATTGGTGCGATCAAGGTCCTGGGAGATGTGCCACGGAAATGTGACGTAAAGCCGGTTTTCCTGTCAGTTGAAGCTGTAGATACACATAGATGCACCGATTATACCGCTGGTTCTTTTTTCAAGTAATAACATCAATAAAATAGCACCTGCTCGTTAAAATATTTTTTTTCGAAAAGGCCCAGGGCTAATTTGGAAGCTTACGCTTTCTTATCTGAATAGGGCAGGCCATTCGTACAAGGTATTAATTTAAGGAAGATCACTCCAAAATTGATATCCGAAGTCCATGGGCCGAATTATGGAAATATTATCTGTATTTTCCGTTTTTAGGCCCATGCGCGGAATTCTGCGTGGACCTCAATGTTATAAAGTGGTATAGTGTATTTGAAAGAATCACTGTAAATCAGGTGTTCAACATAAACGAATAGGGTATACATGTCCTGCTCTACCTCTACCGATTCTGATCACAGATTGTGTTGAAACTGAAAACTGAAAGATGTTAATTTTGAATTACATCGGCTGCATACAAGTTTACAGCGAGTGAGTGAGTATGGTTTTACGCCGCTGTTAGCAATATTCCAGCAATATCACGGCGGAGGATACCAGAAATGGGCTTCACATATTGTACCCATGTCGGGAATCGAACCCTGGTCATCGGCGTAACGAGCGAACGCTTTAACCACTAGGCTACCCGACCGCCCCCCGCTGCTGGTGACCAACAGGTGAAGAGAAACTTTGTATGTGCATGGGGCGAGCAGGTTTGGGGTGGCTTGGGGTGGGTACGAGTGACAATATTACATTACATATATAGAGGTTATCACGCGAGTGTGTTTGGGGATGGTAAATATCCTGCATTAGGAATAAACATTGTATTTAGCGAGCCTTGGCGAGCTAAATACATAGTGTTTATTCCTAATACAGTATATTTACCATCCCCAAACACACAAGCATGATAACCTCTTTATCATATAATGTCATTCTTTAGTTCTGTGCTTCAAAATCGCTTTCCCTCTTTCACAAACATTACCGAAACATTGCGAGTTTTCCTAGAATGCGCGCATTAATATTTATTACGTCACAGGGTAAGTGATGTGTCAGTCGGACAGTGACAGTAGCCAATATAGTTCGAACTGTTTCTGTTTCTGATACAGTGGCAAAGCAACATATACGCAAAACAACTATTGTTTTTAATTGCCTTTCGTGGCAATCCATCGGTCTGTCCGCTAGAGTAACTGCCCTTTGTCAAAGGGAAGCTACTCTAACCCTAGTCTATGAGACGTCACGGCCACGGTCAGACGATGCTGACAGTCGGTCTGTCCTGTCATAGTTAAGAAGTGTAGTCAGATGTACACAAAGTGAAAAAACGAAACAAGGTAACAATTCAAACATATTTCGGCCAAATCCAACTTTTTTAATTTGAGGAGAAGGTTTCAACCCGCATAGGTCTACAAGCATAGATGTGCCCTCGCAAAATTGTTCGCGAAATTTATATCTTCAAAGTTGCCAAAACTTATAAAATGCCTTAGCTATATTACAGTTAGACACTGGTTTTCAGTATATTAGACTGTTCTTTTGATAATGATAGCAATTATCTCTGTAGTTTATCCAGATTCCCGATGGTTAATTCTGACTCGATCGCCGAATGACGAGGTCGACGCCATGTTTTTTATAAACAGTGAAAATAGTCCCTACTTGACCTTTGATATTTGCATCTCTATCCGCATATGACCCCAACGGATATCGTTTTTATCCGTTGGCTTTATCCTGCCGAGAAACCTACCCATTATATGATAAAATACATGATCAGCTGATATGCTGTTTGATATCTGAATGAAAACACAGTGATGATTTATCTTACCTATGTATACTGCTAAATAGACAATATGTGAAATATGTCATGAACATGTAATACGAATGACAAAGTACAGTATACGATTTCACCTACTAACTTCGATATCAGTGTGCAATGAACATGGAAAGGCTTCACATCTGAAGCATTGTTCACATGACCCATGTTTCATGATGACGCACACAGTTTACCTTTTGCTGTTTACACATATTTTGAATTCAGTTTAACCCCGTCAAGAATAGTGCATATTGAATCATCTCTATGTGATAAATTGTAACTTGAGGCGTCTTCCAGATGCCGGATAGTCGCGGATTGTTCGTAAACTCAAATTTTCTCGGGGCTTTTCTGCGTAGTATTTGCAACTTTAATGCTAACCCAGGAATTAAGCTCTGACCCATTTTCTGTCTGAGCGTGACCATTGGGGGTAGCTAATGGCATAGCCAAGTATTCTCGAAATCATCATATTTAATCATAAAGGTAAGAATCCCAGGAAAATACGGGGTGGCCGCAAATAATTAGCAGGGATGAATGCATTATTCATACTGTTTTGGGTTTTGGGCGGGGGCTGCTGGGGGAAATAATGGACTTGTGTCTGGAAAGATCAGTAACGGCCCCTTAAATACAATGTATGTTACAAATGAATGTTGCTGAATTTGAACTTAACTGAAGGTATCATCTAAAATTGTATCCTTTTCTTTGACAATAGAGATATCAACCATGAAAACCTTGGCTGTTGCTCTTTGTTTGGTTCTGGTGGTGGCAATGGCCTCAGCCACATACCCAGCCTACCCAGCCTACCCAATATACCCAATTGGAGGAGGATACGGACCAGGAAATGATGTATGGAACAACCAAAACTTAAAACAGTATGCCACCATCAACCAACAACAGTTCAACAAGCAATCCGCTGACCAAGATATCTATAATCGTGGCCGTCCCTACCCCATCCTTGGCGGCAAGGGCTGGAGTGGATAATAAGATGGTTCATACACACTGTCCATAACACAGGACTATAAACTTTGCTAATGTCACTTGTGTTACATGAATAAATAAATCATTGCCACACATGTTTATGAAGTTATATCATCCTTAAACTATCAGATTTATGACTTATCACCCACGTGGTGAAGATACAGGTGGTAAGATACTAATATAAACCCGTACGTCACACGTGTGTCATACAAGGTCGACCTCGTTTTATTCGTTGTGATTGGATAACCGAGACCTCTGTCACACGGGGACTACTTTTTGTCATTCATAAAAAATCGCGAGACGTCACTCATTTTGCAACTACAAGGCAGAACTGAAGCAATCTCATGAGAGCGAGAGATATTTACAAACACTTTATTAAATCAAACAAGATAGTCACACGCATCAATTTCGGTTTCACTCTATATAGGTTATGCATAGAGCTTCTACAGTCATTATATAATCGAGCTTTATCCATTTACAATGTATGACAACCCATCAATAGATCGAGAGTCACCATGAGCGTGACGCACCCAACCACTTTGGCAACTTTCAATTTTATTTAACGTAAATGGATAAGCGCGGTGAAATGAAGTCAGTTGAAACTTTCTGTACAGATATCTAGACTTACTTGGGATGGCCCGGTTGTTACATCAGTGTCCCCTGCGAAGCGTATTTTGTGGCACTGTTTCGCGAGTTGTTTATTCACGACTGCACGACCTGATCACTCAAAGTGAACATTTCCGACACAAATCATTCGAAAACTCCGTAGAAGTGTGCCTGATTTCTGATTATGTGGCCCACAATATCCCAAATGTGAACAATAACATTCCCTATTTCTAGCCTAAAACGCTGTGAGTAGATCACGGTTGTCTTTTCTTATTCCGGTGGTGACCTTACCCTTCGTTCGAAGCCGTGAGTGAGTGAGTGAGTGAGTGAGTGAGTGAGTTAACTCATATCGTGACTATCAATAGTTAAATATAATACATACATTGAAACTTGTAGAAAAACCTGCCAATGAAGGACAGTAAAATTACTAGATTCATCACAGAAAAAGATATAAAACTAGTACGGAATTATAAAATTATACATAACGATACAAGATAAAAACAGGCTATAGATCTCCAGCAGCTGAAGGTAGATCACCATGCTAGGGTCCATGGGGACTTACAGTACTTTTGCTACCTGCATGGAACCCAGCTGGATTTACATCATCCCTTCAGCTGTTGGCGATTATGACAAATTTAGCCAAAGTTAAATGAACATATACAATGTATACTACTATTAAGAACGTGGTTGAAATAAATATAATTTGAAAGACGTGGTCTTACATACCCTCTCAGGGGGACAATAATTTTACACTACTTCAACCCCCTTCGAGGATCGATACAGCCACTAACAATCTCAGGTAACAAATTTATTTTACCAATTATAAAAACTATACCATATACAAAACATATCAATCAAAATTTAAGCAACAATTCAATTTCTTTTCAAAAGTCAACAATTAAATGAACACTGATATTAAAAAGATCCTTTAAGGATGAAACTTTGAAATATTTATCCCTTGTGATGGAAAAATCAACACAATCAAGCAAGACATGCTTGGCGGTGATTCTCTCATCACAAGGGATACAAAATGGAGGATCCTCACCTTTTAAAAGATATTCGTGTGTATACCTGCTATGGACAATACGACATCGTCGCATAATGACGTCTTCAAATCTGGACTGACAGCCCAAGTAGGTGTAACCAATATTTGGTTTAATTTCATGTAATTTATTGATACCGACTTGGGAGTCCCACTTCTTTTGCATCAGATCACAAATATAAGATCTGATTACAGGTTTATAATCAGTGTATGGGATGAGAAGTGGTGTCACAGATTTGTTGAGTGCTGCTTTTGCAGCAGCATCAGCCATTGAGTTGCCTTTGATGCCCACATGACTGGGCAACCAACAAAAGACGATGTCGTATTGGCCAGTAGCAAGTTCATTAAATAATTCAATAATTTTGATTAAAAGTGGATGTTGACATGATATGTTATGGATAGCCTACAGGCAAGAAAGAGAATCGGAAAATAGGATAAACTTCTGATATTTTGACTGTTTACTGATATATTGTAAAGCTGTTAAAATGGCATTGGCCTCAGCTGTGAAAATAGAACTATTATAGGGTAATCTAGAGGAGATAGTCCTGGATCCAATGACAGTGGCGCTGGCAACAGCGCCACTATCCTTGGATCCATCAGTAAATATAGATTTGTAAGTATTATATGTGTTTCTTAATTCATTGTATTTTTGTTGATAAATAAGTTGATTTAGTTAATGTCAGATCCACCTCTGGCTTTACCAACTGCCAAGGTCGAGAAGACAAAAGCTGCGTGGGAGCTATAGCTTCAAGATTAATTTTAGCAGCAGAAATATCAGATTGAAGTCTTATTCCAAGTGGGGGGAGAACCGATGATTTTTTATTATAGAGATTTTCATAAAAGGGGTGAAAAGTAGTCATATGCTGGATTCGACTTATTAGAGCGTAATTTAGTGACATATTGTAAGGATAATTTAATTCGGCGTTGTTTGAGGGATGGTCCATCAGCCTCAACGTACAAACTGTCAATAAAAGAAGTTCGGAAAGATCCAAGACAGAGTCTCAGACCTTGATGGTGGATAGAGTCCAAAAGTTTAAGATTGCTTTTGCAGGCTCCACCATAGATGATGGAGCCATAATCAAGTGTAGAGCGAATAAGTGCTCTGTACAGTTGAAGGAGGATTTTCTGACCCCCTCCCCACTTGGAATTTGAAACAACTTTTAGGAGATCAAGGGCCTTCTGGCATTTATTTTTCAAATATTTTATCTGAGGTAAAAACGTTAAATGGTGGTCAAAAATAAGACCCAAGAACTTAGCCTCTTTTACAACTTGAATCCGAGTGCTGTCCAAAATTAATCGGGGTCTTTATGGGCTTTGTATTTCCTACAAAAGTGTATACAATTTGTTTTGGATTTTGAAAATTTAAAACCATTTAACACCATTTATTTATCTTATTTAGACATAATTGTAATTGTCTTTCGATAGTATGCATGTTTTTACCACGACATGATATGTTAAAATTATCAACGAATAAAGATCCATCAATGGAGTCATTTAAAGCCTTAGAGAGGCTATTTATTTTAATACTGAACAATGTGACAGACAAAATACTGCCTTGTGGGACACCCTGATCCTGATTATAATGATCAGACAGGGTAGTACCCACGCGGACTTGAAATTGGCTGTCAGATAAAAACTTACATATAAATTGAGGCAAACGGCCTCGCAATCCAAAGTCATGTAAGTCCTTTAAAATACCGTGCTTCCATGTAGTGTCATATGCTTTTTCTAGAACGAAAAAGATAGACACTGCATGCTGCTTATTTACAATGGCATTCTTAACGAATGATTCCAGTCGAACTAAATGGTCAATGGTACTGCGATTTGGTACATGACAAAAGTCATGTTGTAAATAACTTTGCCTAGAGTCCTATGCCAGAAGGCGGTGGCTCATGGGCCAATCTGGCGTTATTGACCTCCAGGTTCTATTGGTCTTCAAGTAACTGTCTTGGGCGGAACCAGCCTGACTTTTACTCTGTTTGACAATTTTAGCTACCTGTGTCCTTTTTGCTGGAGTATAGCACCCTTGTAACCCTGGTGTTTGTAGTCAGTTACCACTACAAAAACCGTCCTTGTTGACACTCCATGGCGGGTGGGGAGCAGGGGGTTTCGAATATCTTTCTTTCATCATGGCTACCCCCATGTCCACTTGTTCTCGATCAAAAACAAAAAGACGTCATATTGACACAAATAATGCAACATCTTCTGATGAAGAGTCTGCACATATTGTTGATTCTTGGCCCCGTTTTCTTGTTGTAGAAGGAGTTGATGGTGTATCCCTCAAAATCAACCCCTTTGTAGTTTCCAAATCCATAGAAGGTATCTGTGGAAATCTGTCCAATGTTACTCGTCTCCGTTCCGGCTCCTTTCTTGTGGAATGTGCACGGAGACAACAGTCTCTAAATCTACTCCATTTACGACAGTACGACTCCTACCATTGCTTTTCCCCTCCCGGTGATAAGGCAACTGGAGGATTGTCTGTTATAGTGAGGCAGGGCGTCATTCACAGTCCTGTTGCTCTCAAAACCCCTCTTCAGGCTGTTGCAGTACGTGTAACATTAAATATTGTCTTTACATTATGTTCATTGTATGTACCACCGTCGTACTCTCTTCGACAGTCTGATATTCAAGCACTATATGACCAACTCCCTAAGCCATGTGTTATCATGGGAGATTTGAATGGCCATAACCCTCTTTGGGGTAGTAGTGACACTAATAATAAAGGAAAAGTACGTTGTTTTTTTTATAATTAACGATTTGTGCATTTTTAATGATGATACTCACACATATCTACATCCTGCAACTGGTACTTACTCTTGTCTAGACTTGTCAGTTGTAGTTTTTAATTTACTTCAGGAATTTGAATGGTCAGTCCACGATGACCTCTGTGGAAGTGACCATTTTCCAACCATTTTAAAATCTGTGACACCAACTGATGTTCCTCCATCATCAAGATGGAATTTTACTAAGGCAAACTGGGCTTTATACGAAGTCCTTTGCACTAATCAACTAAAACCTGATGGTTTTCTTGATGTTACCGATCCTTTTAAACTTGTTTTCCGATGAACTTAATAAAATAGCTGATGAATGTATTCCGAAGTCCTCCTCAAATCCTCACATACGTAAACCATGGTTCAGCAATGATTGCAAGCTAGCTAGGAAGGCAAGGAAAAAAGCTGAACACTATTTCCGTCGCCATTCTATGGTCTACAATTTAAATAAATTCAAAATATTAAACGCCAAACAAAACAAGCGTCAATCTTGGCACCATTATGTCTCCAAGATAAATTCACGTACGCCAATATCTAAGGTATGGAACATGATCAAGAAGATTAAAGGAAAGGGTTCTAAATCTAGTATCCATCACCTTAAAAATGGGAATGAATTACTAACCGATACTTCTGATATTGCTAATAAAATTCGTGAAACTCTGGCACAACACTCTTCATCCTCAAACTATGTCCCTAAATTCCAAAAATTTTAAAAGCAGCAAGAAAAGAAACCTGTAAATTTTAGTTCCGATAATGGAGAAGATTATAATGAAACCTTTTCCATTCAAGAGCTCAATACTGCCCTTGGGCAAACTCATGACACTGCTACAGGGTCTGATAATATACATTATCAACTCTTAAAACATTTACCGCAATCATGTTTAGAAACCCTCTTGATGATATTTGATAAAATCTGGACGTCAGGAGAATTTCCTTCTTCATGGCGTGATGCTATAATTGTTCCCAAACCCAAACCTGGACGTGATCATACTGATCCTTCAAATTATCGACCAATTTCATTAAAAAGCTGCGTTTGCAAAACTATGGAACGCATGGTCAATAACAGATTAACACGCTACTTGGAATCAAAAGACTTAATCACAAATATCCAATGTGGTTTCCGTAAAAAACGCAGTACCATTGACCATTTAGTTCGACTGGAATCATTCGTTAAGAATGCCATTGTAAATAAGCAGCATGCAGTGTCTATCTTTTTCGTTCTAGAAAAAGCATATGACACTACATGGAAGCACGGTATTTTAAAGGACTTACATGACTTTGGATTGCGAGGCCGTTTGCCTCAATTTATATGTAAGTTTTTATCTGACAGCCAATTTCAAGTCCGCGTGGGTACTACCCTGTCTGATCATTATAATCAGGATCAGGGTGTCCCACAAGGCAGTATTTTGTCTGTCACATTGTTCAGTATTAAAATAAATAGCCTCTCTAAGGCTTTAAATGACTCCATTGATGGATCTTTATTCGTTGATAATTTTAACATATCATGTCGTGGTAAAAACATGCATACTATCGAAAGACAATTACAATTATGTCTAAATAAGATAAATAAATGGTGTTAAATGGTTTTAAATTTTCAAAATCCAAAACAAATTGTATACACTTTTGTAGGAAATACAAAGCCCATAAAGACCCCGATTAATTTTGGACAGCACTCGGATTCAAGTTGTAAAAGAGGCTAAGTTCTTGGGTCTTATTTTTGACCACCATTTAACGTTTTTACCTCAGATAAAATATTTGAAAAATAAATGCCAGAAGGCCCTTGATCTCCTAAAAGTTGTTTCAAATTCCAAGTGGGGAGGGGGTCAGAAAATCCTCCTTCAACTGTACAGAGCACTTATTCGCTCTACACTTGATTATGGCTCCATCATCTATGGTGGAGCCTGCAAAAGCAATCTTAAACTTTTGGACTCTATCCACCATCAAGGTCTGAGACTCTGTCTTGGATCTTTCCGAACTTCTTTTATTGACAGTTTGTACGTTGAGGCTGATGGACCATCCCTCAAACAACGCCGAATTAAATTATCCTTACAATATGTCACTAAATTACGCTCTAATAAGTCGAATCCAGCATATGACTACTTTTCACCCCTTTTATGAAAATCTCTATAATAAAAAATCATCGGTTCTCCCCCCACTTGGAATAAGACTTCAATCTGATATTTCTGCTGCTAAAATTAATCTTGAAGCTATAGCTCCCACGCAGCTTTTGTCTTCTCGACCTTGGCAGTTGGTAAAGCCAGAGGTGGATCTGACATTAACTAAATTAAAGAAATCGGAAACAAATCAACTTATTTATCAACAAAAATACAATGAATTAAGAAACACATATAATACTTACAAATCTATATTTACTGATGGATCCAAGGATAGTGGCGCTGTTGCCAGCGCCACTGTCATTGGATCCAGGACTATCTCCTCTAGATTACCCTATAATAGTTCTATTTTCACAGCTGAGGCCAATGCCATTTTAACAGCTTTACAATATATCAGTAAACAGTCAAAATATCAGAAGTTTATCCTATTTTCCGATTCTCTTTCTTGCCTGTAGGCTATCCATAACATATCATGTCAACATCCACTTTTAATCAAAATTATTGAATTATTTAATGAACTTGCTACTGGCCAATACGACATCGTCTTTTGTTGGTTGCCTAGTCATGTGGGCATCAAAGGCAACTCAATGGCTGATGCTGCTGCAAAAGCAGCACTCAACAAATCTGTGACACCACTTCTCATCCCATACACTGATTATAAACCTGTAATCAGATCTTATATTTGTGATCTGATGCAAAAGAAGTGGGACTCCCAAGTCGGTATCAATAAATTACATGAAATTAAACCAAATATTGGTTACACCTACTTGGGCTGTCAGTCCAGATTTGAAGACATCATTATGCGACGATGTCGTATTGTCCATAGCAGGTATACACACGAATATCTTTTAAAAGGTGAGGATCCTCCATTTTGTATCCCTTGTGATGAGAGAATCACCGTCAAGCATGTCTTGCTTGATTGTGTTGATTTTTCCATCACAAGGGATAAATATTTCAAAGTTTCATCCTTAAAGGATCTTTTTAATATCAGTGTTCATTTAATTATTGACTTTTGAAAAGAAATTGAATTGTTGCTTAAATTTTGATTGATATGTTTTGTATATAGTCTAGTTTTTATAATTGGTAAAATAAATTTGTTACCTGAGATTGTTAGTGGCTGTATCCTCGAAGGGGGTTGAAGTAGTGTAAAATTATTGTCCCCCTGAGAGGGTATGTAAGACCACGTCTTTCAAATTATATTTATTTCTACCACGTTCTTAATAGTAGTATATATGTTCATTTAACTTTGGCTAAATTTGTCATAATCGCCAACAGCTGAAGGGATGATGTAAATCCAGCTGGGGTCCATGCAGGTAGCAAAAGTACTGTAAGTCCCCATGGACCCTAGCATGGTGATCTACCTTCAGCTGCTGGAGATCTATAGCCTGTTTTTATCTTGTATCGTTATGTATAATTTTATAATTCCGTACTAGTTTTATATCTTTTTCTGTGATGAATCTAGTAATTTTACTGTCCTTCATTGGCAGGTTTTTCTACAAGTTTCAATGTATGTATTATATTTAACTATTGATAGTCACGATATGACTGAAATATTGCCGGTGTGACCTACAATTTAACTCACTCACTCACTCACTCACTCACGGCTTCGAACGAAGGGTAAGGTCACCACCGGAATAAGAAAAGACAACCGTGATCTACTCACAGCGTTTTAGGCTAGAAATAGGGAATGTTATTGTTCACATTTGGGATATTGTGGGCCACATAATCAGAAATCAGGCACACTTCTACGGAGTTTTCGAATGATTTGTGTCGGAAATGTTCACTTTGAGTGATCAGGTCGTGCAGTCGTGAATAAACAACTCGCGAAACAGTGCCACAAAATACGCTTCGCAGGGGACACTGATGTAACAACCGGGCCATCCCAAGTAAGTCTAGATATCTGTACAGAAAGTTTCAACTGACTTCATTTCACCGCGCTTATCCATTTACGTTAAATAAAATTGAAAGTTGCCAAAGTGGTTGGGTGCGTCACGCTCATGGTGACTCTCGATCTATTGATGGGTTGTCATACATTGTAAATGGATAAAGCTCGATTATATAATGACTGTAGAAGCTCTATGCATAACCTATATAGAGTGAAACCGAAATTGATGCGTGTGACTATCTTGTTTGATTTAATAAAGTGTTTGTAAATATCTCTCGCTCTCATGAGATTGCTTCAGTTCTGCCTTGTAGTTGCAAAATGAGTGACGTCTCGCGATTTTTTATGAATGACAAAAAGTAGTCTCCGTGTGACAGAGGTCTCGGTTATCTAATCACAACGAATAAAACGAGGTCGACCTTGTATGACACACGTGTGACGTACGGGTTTATATTAGTATCTTACCACCTGTATCTTCACCACGTGGGTGATAAGTCATAAATCTGATAGTTTCAGGATGATATAACTTCATAAACATGTGTGGGAATGATTTATTTATTCATGTAACACAAGTGACATTAGCAAAGTTTATAGTCCTGTGTTATGGACAGTGTGTATGAACCATCTTCTTATCCACTCCAGCCCTTGCCGCCAAGGATGGGGTAGGGACGGCCACGATTATATATATCTTGGTCAGCGGATTGCTTGTTGAACTGTTGTTGGTTGATGGTGGCATACTGTTTGAAGTTTTGGTTGTTCCATACATCATTTCCTGGTCCGTATCCTCCTCCGTATCCTCCTCCAATTGGGTATGTTGGGTAGGCTGGGTAGGCTGGGTATGTGGCTGAGGCCATTGCCACCACCAGAACCAAACAAAGAGCAACAGCCAAGGTTTTCATGGTTGATATCTCTATTGTCAAAGAAAAGGATACAATTTTAGATGATACCTTCAGTTAAGTTCAAATTCAGCAACATTCATTTGTAACATACATTGTATTTAAGGGGCCGTTACTGATCTTTCCAGACACAAGTCCATTATTTCCCCCAGCAGCCCCCGCCCAAAACCCAAAACAGTATGAATAATGCATTCATCCCTGCTAATTATTTGCGGCCACCCCGTATTTTCCTGGGATTCTTACCTTTATGATTAAATATGATGATTTCGAGAATACTTGGCTATGCCATTAGCTACCCCCAATGGTCACGCTCAGACAGAAAATGGGTCAGAGCTTAATTCCTGGGTTAGCATTAAAGTTGCAAATACTACGCAGAAAAGCCCCGAGAAAATTTGAGTTTACGAACAATCCGCGACTATCCGGCATCTGGAAGACGCCTCAAGTTACAATTTATCACATAGAGATGATTCAATATGCACTATTCTTGACAGGGTTAAACTGAATTCAAAATATGTGTAAACAGCAAAAGGTAAACTGTGTGCGTCATCATGAAACATGGGTCATGTGAACAATGCTTCAGATGTGAAGCCTTTCCATGTTCATTGCACATTGATATCGAAGTAAGTAGGTGAAATCGTATACTGTACTTTGTCATTCGTATTACATGTTCATGACATATTTCACATATTGTCTATTTAGCAGTATACATAGGTAAGATAAATCATCACTGTGTTTTCATTCAGATATCAAACAGCATATCAGCTGATCATGTATTTTATCATATAATGGGTAGGTTTCTCGGCAGGATAAAGCCAACGGATAAAAACGATATCCGTTGGGGTCATATGCGGATAGAGATGCAAATATCAAAGGTCAAGTAGGGACTACTTTCACTGTTTATAAAAAACATGGCGTCGACCTCGTCATTCGGCGATCGAGTCAGAATTAACCATCGGGAATCTGGATAAACTACAGAGATAATTGCTATCATTATCAAAAGAACAGTCTAATATACTGAAAACCAGTGTCTAACTGTAATATAGCTAAGGCATTTTATAAGTTTTGGCAACTTTGAAGATATAAATTTCGCGAACAATTTTGCGAGGGCACATCTATGCTTGTAGACCTATGCGGGTTGAAACCTTCTCCTCAAATTAAAAAAGTTGGATTTGGCCGAAATATGTTTGAATTGTTACCTTGTTTCGTTTTTCACTTTGTGTACATCTGACTACACTTCTTAACTATGACAGGACAGACCGACTGTCAGCATCGTCTGACCGCGGCCGTGACGTCTCATAGACTAGGGTTAGAGTAGCTTCCCTTTGACAAAGGGCAGTTACTCTAGCGGACAGACCGATGGATTGCCACGAAAGGCAATTAAAATCAATAGTTGTTTTGCGTATATGTTGCTTTGCCACTGTATCAGAAACAGAAACAGTTCGAACTATATTGGCTACTGTCACTGTCCGACTGACACATCACTTACCCTGTGACGTAATAAATATTAATGCGCGCATTCTAGGAAAACTCGCAATGTTTCGGTAATGTTTGTGAAAGAGGGAAAGCGATTTCGAAGCACAGAACTAAAGAATGACATTATATGATAAAGAGGTTATCATGCTTGTGTGTTTGGGGATGGTAAATATCCTGTATTAGGAATAAACACTATGTATTTAGCTCGCCAAGGCTCGCTAAATACAATGTTTATTCCTAATGCAGGATATTTACCATCCCCAAACACACTCGCGTGATAACCTCTATATATGTAATGTAATATTGTCACTCGTCCCCACCCCAAGCCACCCCAAACCTGCTCGCCCCATGCACATACAAAGTTTCTCTTCACCTGTTGGTCACCAGCAGCGGGGGGCGGTCGGGTAGCCTAGTGGTTAAAGCGTTCGCTCGTTACGCCGATGACCAGGGTTCGATTCCCGACATGGGTACAATATGTGAAGCCCATTTCTGGTGTCCTCCGCCGTGATATTGCTGGAATATTGCTAACAGTGGCGTAAAACCATACTCACTCACTCACTCACTCACTCGCTGTTAACTTGTATGCAGCCGATGTAATTCAAAATTAACATTTTTTCAGTTTTCAGTTTCAACACAATCTGTGATCAGAATCGGTAGAGGTAGAGCAGGACATGCATACCCTATTCGTTTATGTTGAACACCTGATTTACAGTGATTCTTCCAAATACACTATACCACTTTATAACATTGAGGTCCACGCAGAATTCGGCGCATGGGCCTAAAAACGGAAAATACAGATAATATTTCCATAATTCGGCCCATGGACTTCGGATATCAATTTTGGAGTGATCTTCCTTAAATTAATACCTTGTACGAATGGCCTGCCCTATTCAGATAAGAAAGTGTAAGCTTCCAAATTAGCCCTGGGCCTTTTCGAAAAAAAATATTTTAACGAGCAGGTGCTATTTTATTGATGTTATTACTTGAAAAAAGAACCAGTGGTATAATCGGTGCATCTATGTGTATCTACAGCTTCAACTGACAGGAAAACCGGCTTTACGTCACATTTCCGTGGCACATCTCCCAGGACCTTGATCGCACCAATAAATCTCTCATGTTATTTTGACATGTTTATTTAGAATCGCACAATGAATAAATGCTACATGCCAATCATTCACGTGAATATGGGAACATATTATATATCTCCACGATATGGGTGGTGGAACAGTCATGTCAATGCTCTATTTCTCTGTGAGATACTCAGTCTCTGTCAGAGTAACGTGTGAATGTTTGCTGTAAGTTCCACTTCAATGCTAAAATGGATTGAAAGCCAACCATACTTACCAATCTGCAACGATGTAACGAAGTAACGAATGACAACTTGATTTCGTTTTATATACGCTAAGGTTCGATCTTGAAGCACCTGTTTTTAAAACAATTGACAGGTTTATTAAATGATCAATCATTTAGAAATTATGCGCCCTGCAGAAATGTGCCATTACATGTACTTTATTTGTTTCAAAGATTGATGAATATTGTCTTTTCAACATTCAGGAATTAGTTTTCATGCGCATCTATTTTAGGTGAGAGAGTGAGTGAGTGAGTGTGTAAATCGAGAATTCGGCATCGTCGCAGTATGACCTCTTCAAATCTGGACTGACAACCAAAGTACATGCAGGTGTAACCAATAGCTGTTATGGTTTCATGAAGATTATTTGTACTTACTTGGGTGTCCAACTTCTTTTGCATAAGATCTTTGTTGTAACATCTGGTAAGAGGCCAATAGTCACTGTATTGAATAAGAAGTGGTGTCACAGATTGGTTGAGAGCTGCTTTAGCTGTAGCATCAACCATTGTGTTACCAACGATTCCAACATGGCTGGGTAACCAACTAAAGATGACGTCGGTTTGGCCAGTTTCAAGAGTATTATATAATTTCATAATATCAAGAATCAGTGGTAGAGTTGTCATTTTAAGTGCCTGTAGACATGACAATGAATCGGAGAATATGTTAATATTTTTTACTTTTATTTTATAGTTGAATATATTTCGATGTTGTTTGTATATGCGGTGAATATGGAGCTATTATGTGGTAATCTAGAAGATACCCGTATAATTAGTCATTCAACGACAGCGGCTCTAGCAGTTTTTCCACCATCCTTGGACCCATCAGTAAAAAATTGAGAGTTGACAATCATTTTGGATTGTAATTGGTGCATTCTTGTTGGAAGACTAATTGGATTGTTTCCGTAGGAAGTGTTAGGTCTACCTCTGGTTTGACTAGTTGCCAATTGGGTGTAGATAACAGCTGATATGGTGCGATAATATTAGGATCCATGTTAGCTGCTATGGTATGTAGCTTAATTCTGATTCCAAGAGGTGGAACCAGTTTAGGTTTCGTTGGAAACATCTCTTCACTGGATATAGAAAACACGACGGATTCGAGTGTAATTTAGTGATATATGGCAATGCGAGTCCAAGACGGTGTTGTTTTAGGGAAGCTTCATCAGCTTGTATGTATAAACTGTCAACAGGAGAAGTCCGGAGAGATCCAACACAGAACATCAAGCCCTGATGATGTGTTGAATTTAATTTCTGTAGGTTACTTATAGGATCCTCCATAAATGATGGAGCCATAATCCAGTTTTAAGTTCTGGGTCTTTGTGTGGTCTATATCTTCTGCAGAATGTATACAATTAGTTTTAGTTTTGGAAAACTTAAAACCATTAGTAAGCGACCATTTATGTAGTTTATTGAGACACAATTGTAGGATGACTGCGAAAATATTTTTCTGCTTTTTTCCTACACTTTCTTGCCTGTTCTTGCAATCATCAGTAAAACATGGTTTACAAATAAGAGGATTTGCAGAGGACTTGTATGGTCAGCATTGCCATCAAGTAAGTCTGTATCGGATTCTGGATTATTTTAGAACAGGTCATGTTGTAAGTTCGTAAAACATGGTATCTCATATACTGACCAATTTGCCTTGGTAAAGTTCCACCTTGATGAAAGTGGCTCATCAATAGGGTTAATAGTTTTAAGAATGATTGGGAAGTGATCACTCCCACAGAGGTCATCATGAACGGACCATTCAAATTCATAATACAAGTGTGAGTCTGCGAGTGGCAGATCGAGAGCAGAAAACGTTCCAGCGGCTGGATGTAAGTATGTAGTGGACTCTTCACTAAATAAACATAGGTTGTCAGAAATATATTCCTCAATGATTTTCCTTAGGTATATCCAGAGACCCAAAGGAGTTTGGAGGAGTTCTTTCTTTCGTATTTTTATGTTAGATGAACAATGACTCGTTGTTTGACATACGAGATTGTTTCTCAGGCCGAATCTCATTGGAGACATACACATCCACTTCGATATTGAAATAGCTTGGTGCAATTGACTGTGGAAGGGATGTATCGGCAAACGTCATGACATATTATGTTCGTGAGGACACCCACCTTCTTGACCATGAAACGTTTAACTGCGATGACAGAGTGGTTTTCCAACTCCATTTGTTTGTTTGTTTGTTGTTAACGCTGCACTCAGCAATATTCCAGCTGTATGACGGCGATCTGTAAAAAAAATGTGACATTGAATAAGAATTAATGCAAAGTTATGTTTTTTACCAAATCTGAAACAATTTCGGATTGCAACAGATAAAAGACTCCTGTAAGTGTTCAAATGGTTTAATTTGCCATACTGACTTCAGAAAATGCTTGATTTCATAAAAAAACATGTACATGCCAAAATGTCAATTTACAAATCAATAGCGTGTGTGTCCACCTCGGTTGCGATGCAAGCAACACGCATTCGTCTCATGCAATGGACCAGGTGTCGCACAAAGTCCTATGGGATATCTGTCCATATCTGTTTGAGCATGTTTCGAAGTTCCTGGAGTGTCTGTGGAACACGTGGTTGACGTCGAAGGCGCTGATCCATCTCATCCCACATGTGCTCGATTGGTAAGCGATCTGGAGAGCGAGCCGGCCAGGGGATGACATTCACGTTGTTTTGTTGAAGAGAATCCTGATATCCTGAATATTGGGCCGGGCGTTGTCATGTTGAAAGGTAATGCTTGGGCCATGACGACGCAAAAACGGTAGAACAACAGGGCCGATGATCTCGTCGCGGTAGTGCTGTCCATTGAGATTTCCCTTTACCACTATCAAACGGATCCTCTCTCTGCTGTAATCCCACCCCATACCATAACGCTGCCGCCCCCGAACCGATCTTTTCTTCCATGACACAATGATTGACGTAACCTTCACCTCGACGTCGGCACACTCGAATCCGTCCATCGCTGTGGCTGAAGTGACTCGTCAGTGAATAGAACTTATCCCCACTGCATGGCCATCCAGCGTAGGCGCTGTCTGCACCACTGTAGACACTGCAAACACGAAAACGTCGTTTTTTTCCGTATATGGTCATTGGACGGAAATACGACTAAAAATTCATTAAAATTGATTAATTGGTCAGCGTCTAGAAAGTGTCCAGAAAAGGGTCGAGTTTTTCAAGCGTAAAATGGACGGAAAAACGATGCTTTTTGCTCCGCCTTGTACAACTGTTAACGGCCAATCAGATGGCGCTGGTCCCCCGGCGCACGTGATGTCCAAGGCTTCCTTTCGGAAGCTTTAGATTTCGTATTTCTGGCATGTCTTGCTCTAGTATCTGTCGCGCGCAGTGCAGCGAGATTTGCTGATAAGCTAGTTTTAGGATATATTACATGTTAATGGAATTCAGACACGCGCCAAGAAGTCAAACCAAACAATGTTACTAAGTTTATTGTGGTAACGGCTATGTACAGTTACCCCTATCGGATAATGGGTTGTGTTTCATTTGGTTATAACAATAACTAATTTTTTAATGTGAAGTTTACAAGATATACGACTTGGACGCGAGGTCGGTCACATGACGTTCCTCACGTGACTGTATTCTTGAAAAGGCGTAAACACTGACTGCTTCCACATTCCTGGGGAAAACCCTTGGAATTCCGTGGTACGAATTCATACAGAAGCGTGGTTGCAAGCCCATTTAAGGATACCCTCGCTACAACCCATCCCAGAGAGAAAAACCACGAAAAAAAATCCAAACTGTCGCAGTGACAATTTACAGAAATCTATGAATTTACCTTAGTATCTATTTGACACATCTTCACAATCACCTTTCAATGATCGGCCATTTGATCAGTGATGTCAAAGGCTTGAAATAGCCACAGGCTAATTAACAACTTCGAAAATATCTCCCGTCACGTTTATCGTGTCGGCCATTTTGACGTATTGTACTTGATGTAAATGTTTTACGACGCTCTGTCATTGTAATTGACTTTCTGAGGTAATTCTGTAAAAGATCTTCTCATCTAATGAGGATATTGTTTGGAATATATTCCTTGTAAACATACAAAAACATATGTTCCTCGCTTTGGGGGGAACTATTTTATTCCGGGGTGGCCCATTAAATCTAGTAGTAAGTCAAGGCCCCATGCGTGATCTGTTATTTTATGTGTTTAAATTACGATTTGGGGCGTTAATAATATACACTGAGGCAAGTATATTCTATTCAAATCAATTGTATAATTGAATATGCTTTCTTTTACATATTACATAACATCACTGCACAAAATATGAACAGTTGCAGTAACACACTACGGTAATCGCATTAAACATCATTTTCAACTGTACAGTATTTCAGTATTTCAGTTATATCATGGTGTATCAGACTGATGTGGGATAAAAATCCGAAGTGGTTCAGGTCATCCAATGGGTGTTCGGGAAAAGGTGAGCGTATCCTGCCACACAAGTGGCACCCGTCACAAACACATGCAAGGACAAGTCAATTGTTCACCTGAACAAAGCACGGAAACACACAATCAGTTTTACCGAGCATGTAAATTATTTTGTCCGTCAAAAACATGGACGAGTATAAACAATTCAATGTTCATTCACGTAATACATGTCATACATTTGACAAAATGTATTGACTCGGAGCATTATTGTTAATCACAGCGTATGCAGTTGAACTCATCACCCATCCCATTATTGATAACCCTTCTTGAAGATCTATTAAATCAGAAGCTGCAACACTCTATCTTTTAACTGGTATGTCAGACTTCTATTTCATTACTCAGTTTTATTTGCACGGATTACTATGGAAGGGACATTGTCTCGTTGTCGCATTGTCGCCTTGACGCCTTGATAAAAACAAGCAAAACGTGTCAAAATTAACAAAAGCGCGACAATTGGCCATTTGTCGCATTGTCGCGTGTTCGCATTGTCGCTCTTTGATAATCCTTTTCTTTATTTTACAAAAGGGCGACGATGCCGTAACGCGACATTTTCAAGGTCAAAATATGTCTCGTTGTCGCCCCATCACAAATGTGTATAAAAGGCGTAAAGTTCAGTTATTGTTACAGTTAGGAAGTTCAACCTGATAAATGTACGTCTTGAATGAAAACACAAGTCCGTCCGCGAGACCATAACGTTTTATTGTGAGCTCTGCTCTAAAAGTGCTTAGTGTTCAACTCCCAGATCCAGTGGTCTTCCGGAAGATCTTACTCTTGACCGTATTAGACAACTGACGAGTGCACGCCTGACCTGTGACCTCGTTGCAACCCTCGTGATGTGTTTGCCGAAGGGAGAGGTGTAGGAAATGTGTGCTCCAGCCCAGCGCAGAGCTCGCGACACACTGTATACTGATGTATACAGTATATTGCAGTTGATATACTGTATACTGCATGCGATACCTATTTGCGGAAATGTTACAACTTTCAAGATTCAAGATTCAATTGCATATATTTCATATACAACAGACCGCCGTCATATATCACTGGAATACTGCTGAGAGCGGCGTTAAAACAAATTGTTTTCATAATGGAGCGCTGCAGTCATTTAAAATAGAACCGTATACATATGTACATGTAGTACCAACTCACTCTATTTGTTTCGAATATTCAGCAGAAAATATGTTATTAACCAGGTCTTTTGGAATAGATATCAGATTTTTATAAGCAGCCACATAGGGATGATAAAGGACCCCTCGCTGATTAGGTTCTTGTTTACTTAAGAGCAGAGTTGGCCATGTTAGATGATATAACCAAAATCCGGGAGCTCCGGCGGAGGGCAAGCTGGTCTTGTTAGTGTATGGTATGAGCTGTGACGTTGACCCAAGAGAATAATGTAAAACATGAGACCAACTCAAGTCTATAATGATTGGGAAAGTCTAGATTTCCACAGCTCTAGCCTGAAATTAAGAATTGTTCTATGCTCCATTTTAATTGTATTATTTTGATTTTGTAGACATGGATGGACCAACCAGGAAATAAATTGATTGAATATTAATATCACATGTTACCACTGATCCAGTTAAATTCATCACACAATAATAAATTAGTATTTGACATTACGGCATTTGATTATTAGGGCATGATCATGTACATGTTCACTGTAGTAATGTACACACCAGTCAACTTGATTATAATTTTTATCAAAGTGTAGCGCGGCATCAACGATTACTTTATGATATCCTCACTTGTCATCGATGTATTGACATCGAACAATGGACGGCAATTCGAAATTCTTATGGATAGCTTCAATAGGGACAGCGCCGGTGTCAGTACAATTTTCCTAGTTAAAATAAGTATCTACAAAATATAATCTGAAGCAGACAAGAACAATATTTTTTTATTAATGCTTACTTTCATGGATAGAATTAAGGCAATCTAGGCTTGCCAAATCGTTCTAGACTTGAGCTGGATTCCTTTTAAATTTATTCTGTATGGTCTGGGAGACGAACGGGCGTCAGTATCGCATGGAGAACTGGGACAGCCTTAATCAGTGTAATCGGATATGTTGTGGAGTTTCGGTTTTGGGCTGTGTGCTGAATATATAGAATTGCGAGTTATGTATACTCTGTATTCTTTCGTCATGGTAGCATATATATTTTCTATGTTGCTTTTTGAATTATCCACAAATAATGAGAATTACAATGTAAACCTCTCTCTGGAGATATGCAATAATACTACTGAAGGGCATATCTGAAAAAATGGGACTTCTCGACAAATATTTCTTTCTTAAATACTACCCGTTACAGGCATTCTGATCATTATATCATACATGTACTTCGTACAGTTTAAAAGTCAAATAATGGCAAATTGTGTATCTTTCTACATTTTGAATTAATTATATTTTCTGAAATAAAACCTGAGCATCAGATAGTGATATACACGAATATGATCTATACTATTATAAATGAATTATCAATTTCGTATTATGAATTAGATAAACAGAAATATGATAGTAAAACAAATTATTTTAATCTATTCTTGTGAATAGATAACGAGAGATCTAGGCAACGCACTAACGTAGCCATTTATGAAAAATGAAATATTAAAAGTTTAGGGGTTTGAACATGCACATTGAATGACAGGGAAGAAAGCAACGCAATAATTAGATTATGAATCAAATTATGTTATAAATATAACAGAATATTTAGAAAATATAAGTTTAATTTCTCATTGTTGGAAGGTGTTTAATAATTATATAGAGTTTGTTTGATTGTTTGTTGTTTAACGCCGCACTCAGCAATATACCAGCTATATGACGGTGGTTCGTAAATAATCCAGTCTGGACCAAACAATTTAGTCATTATCATCAAGAGCACCGATCTACGCATTTGGGATACGATGACATGCATCAACCAAGTCAGCGAGCCAAGTCGCCTTCGTACAAGCATGGGTTGTTGAATGCCTATTCTAACCCGGATCTTCACGGGTATTTTTTTAAATAATAAGGTACAATGAAATTCTGTATATGTATTCTGTATGTCCATAATAAGTGTGTATAAGTAGATGGATAATATGTCCATACACGCCAAGTAAATGGTATATGCATTAATTTAAATGCAAATGATTCAATGATGAGTTCTTTCACAAGTCCATATTTCAAGGCATGTATTTGATATTCATAATAACTCCACAAAAGCTACACAATGGCAACAAAACGGTACCAGCATCACAGATACCAATAATACATGAGATACATATAATTACTTTAAAGTTAAAACATGTATCTAAATAGAAAATTAGAAGGATACACTTCCGACATTTTTCGTATTTTGTTTTCGTTTGGAGAGAGAAGTTGTGATTGGTATCTGATGGGTGCAAACAGGTGTTCCCTTCCGCCCAGGCCTTGCGGCAATGCTATAGCCCAAAATGAAACAAGCCTTGTTCAACAGGTTCAGACTCAAATTTCTATCCCACTTGGGCTCCTTTTAAATTTAAATATAATTTCTCGTGTCGATATGTGTCAGAAGAAATGAAATATTACAGCACTGGTGAATAGGTTATATGCGCATGTCAGCGTCGATCCTATAATATCCTTTTATGCAAAATACATATTTACTGATGAATTAAGGTAGTAATACTACGCAAATATATGTCCAGATGCATACATCAGTATCATCTCGTGATCTTAATTCGTGCTTTGAGCCCTTTTTCTACCGGAGATTCTGGGGTGTTACATCACACCAGAAAGCCAGGTCCAAATTCAAGTCATAATTTCATGGTCCGTCATGTATGTTGGAAACCAATATCGCAATATGGCTAAATTTTGCTGAACGTGGTATTAACCCGATTACTCACATTATTATTCCATTTTCTACAGTCATCTACGAACACTAGCTTTAAGGAGGTATATCTGTATCATCCAAATGTCCATACATATATGTCCACATTTATATGTATAAAGCAAGTCGTCCTGCACTCTTCCTTAAAAGATAAATGTTAAGCATTTCCTCTGTATGGATTTATATAATGTAATATCGTTTTAATGTAATGCTGATGCAGTAAACGTACCACAGACCTGATGCTAGAATAACATCTAATTTCTGAAATGAACATATTTTACAGAAAAATACAGTTGTTTAAACAATACTTATAAAATATAAGAACAAGGAGCCAAGAGCCAAATATTGGGATGTGTTGGACATATTTGTTTCGGGGTCTTATGACAGACAATCCTGATGCCTTTAAGTATAAAGATAAGTAAGTATAGATGTTGTACATATTCAAATATCTTCGTGATTAACCCAACCTTGAAAAATATTGAAAGATGAGTGGTAACTATTTGTGCCATTATTTCAAATTAGAATGAGAGCACATCAGGAAAGCATGGTACTTTAATATACGTATCTTGTTAATCCAATATTCTTTTTTAAGTAAGAGCAGCATGTATATCGAGAGTATAGGTTTGGTGCGTGACTTATCACACAGTACTTTCAGAAAGTGTGCATATTCTGTTTATCGGCAATAAATAACATAAGACGATTCATACGGGTAAATACGATTTACTTCAGAACTAGTATAGATTATTTAAGGTTAGGGGGAAATGTATGTAATAAACAGAACTTTGGCCGGGTTTGAAGGATTTGGGTCCTGGCTTGGGCTTTGTGTTGGACGTGTAGACGGCATTTCCAGGTTTGACGTATCAATGACAAAAATGATGTCAGATGCAATTCTTTGCCTTTTCGGGTGAAAAATTGGCTTGCCTTTGGTTGTGTTTGTGGCGGGTGCCACTAGTGGATCGGAATGAGCTCGCGTTTTTGCGAGCATCCAATGTCATCATTTATTATGATGAATCATGAAAGATGCTCCTGATGTTGTCGCAATGGTGCAGTTGGCGCTACTTTTGGCAAGGGTTTCTCATGATAATGGAAATGCTTAGGTCGCTTTTGTGGACCGAAAAACATGAAAAGATATAATGTTAGTGTATATGGTCATGTAATTAAGAAACAAACGACGAGTGGGAGTTGTTTATTGTACGATAAACAACGACCGAGACTCGTTTATTTCTATATGAGATATCAACATTACGTACAGCCTCTTTTAGGGTGTTAAATTAGGAAAATATACACGCTTAACAATATTTACCCGTACTTAAATAATGATGATTCCTTTAATAGAATCCGACAGAGGCCATGCTAGATAAATCCATGGTCCCGCATATTCTCACAATTTTCTCGTCAATCATCTGTACCTTTTCCCCCAATACCGATTGTCATATCACTCTCACTTTCGGATTCTCCAGCAACATTTATTGGGAACAACTCACTCGACACATACCTCTCAAAAATAAGGTCAAATTTACAAATTTTACTTTTCAAGTTGCGAGTGCATGTTCGAATCTCAATAAATGACGTCATGATAGAACAATGTTTTATCTTGAAATAAATATCGCTTCCTTCTTTGTTCTTTGTGATTTATCGCGTAGCTATCTTATATCATGAAATGCCAATTTCTAATTGCTTTATCATGACGTATCCGTGTCATGTAGCAATAACATACACACATATCGTTGACTTCGACGTTGAATTGTGTCATGAAATATGATTATCCTCTTGTGTGCAATATTTCTGGTTGATAAATCTACCATATTCTTACTTTAAGAATAGCGACTATACATTATTATATATCCCTTATCAGGTCTCTGTAACATTTGCAAAATGATACAAATATACAAATACAACTGAACCTAAATGTAATGTTTTAATATCCTTACGTTGCTGAGTGCAGCATTTAACAACAAACAAACAAAACATAATATCTTTAAGAATTATGTTAACAATTCCGATGCTAAAAATAATCTCACAATCTCCATACCTCTTTCTCTCTATGAAACAAATAACTTTTTTTTAATAATCTGAAGGAATAATAATGGCAATACTATCATAATTATCATCATTATGTTACTTATCCTCAAGTGAAGTAGTCCTCCACACTCTACATTCAGTGAAGAAGCCCATGAACATATGAACTATGTAACATACATTCATGGAAATTAGATGAACAGTTGAAGTAAGCAAATGATATTATTCGGTCGAACGTCTATCAGCCATCTATTCTATTCATGAAGAACATTTCACGTGGGACCAACAGAGGGAATTATGACTATCGACTTGCTAATTATTTTTTATATTCATGCCAGCTCAAACGATCTATTGGCTTGATTTATTGTTATGGTATCCACAAAATAAGTAGGATCCGATTTTTTCCGTTTTTGTTGAAATAAAACTGAATAATATTTGCTGTTTACATATCAAAGTTTGCCAAATTGTTACAAAATGTTTGCCCACAGCAAGGCTACGTATCCCCAACATATTGTGCTAGGCACAGTATCACTGGACTGAGGGAGAGCGGTATTCCTCCTTGTGGGTCACCTGCTTGGCAATATGGGACGGGAAAACTGCAGGGGGTGAGGGCAGTTAAGTTGATGGTACAGACAGATAAGAGAGATCATTTTACAAATGTGAAACCTCAGTCCACAAAGGAAGAGGCGAAAGCTGAAACTTGGTGAGGTTTACAGAACAAAGGCAGTTATTTCTAGTTTCTTACTGACTCTCGAAGATACATTTAATAAAACAATTAATGTGTGTGTGTGTGTGTGCGTGCGTGTGTGTGTGTGCGTGTGTGTGTGTGTGTGTGTGTGTGTGTGTGTGTGTGTGTGTGTGTGTGTGTGTGTGTGTGTGTGTGTGTGTGTGTGTGTGTGTGTGTGTGTGTGTGTGTGTGTGTGAGGTAGAAGAATAATTGTACATCATAAAAATGGCTACGTATGTATTTGGGGTAGATATGTTGAATGCCCGGCCAGTATGACCTTTGAGTCACTACAGTTTCAGTCATTAAAATGCGTAAAACAGTATTTGAGTGAAAGAAAACACTATAAGTGAGTGAAACAAAAGACCTCAGTACAGGCACACCCAGTCCCCAAACCCCAAGTCTGCATGTATCAATACTCATACCTGCCACATCCTCAACCACTTAACTTACTCACACAATCATCTGACAACATGTTCCCCAACCCTCGTATCACAACGCATGCACGCACGCACGCACACACACACACACACACACACACACACACACACACACACACACACACACACACACACACACACACACACACACACACACACACACACACACACACACACACACACAGACATCACATTCTTCTTTCCCCACCATTATGTCTACGTCAGCCATCATGGATCCATGCGCATGCTTTCATACATAATCCATCCTCCCACCATTCCCCAACATCCATCGAACTATAACTATATCAGCCCTCATGTATCGGTATTCGTGCTTTCATAAATACATACACACCCCTACCATGCCCCTACATCCATCGCAGTATAACTATGACTATAACCGCCTTCGTGCATCCGCACTTATGTTCACATTGCATTGCATATGCATCGAATTACACGTTTAAAATATCGTAAATATTTTACAACATGTACATATTATATATCAGCAAACAGAGATTATTATAACGCAATAGATTTCATCCGTCAAAACATCACAGAAAGAGGGGCAGCCTGGAATTTTACAATGGCATCTGAATGCACTAAGACGTTCAACTGGTCAGGAGGTGAGAGTTGCGGAAGATTACGGTAAACTTCAGTTACAGATCTCCATTACGAATATCTAAAGTATGAATAAAGATCACAGCTTGCTATGACGTGTTTTTCATGCCTGCAGAAATAGCAATGTCCTTAGCTCTAAATTGTATGTCTAAATGCTTATGTAGACAAAGACCAAAATGTATATAGGCATGACCATATTATATTCTACGCAAATATCACCACATTTAAAAACAAAGCTAGATTGAGTCTTTGAAGGGCATTAAGAACTGATACACACAAGGAAAAATATTTATGGATGTCAACGGAGGAACACTGCGTTTCGGAATATATACTTTCTCCTTCATCAGGTGCATATTATTAAATGCTATGAGGCAGAGAACATATATTTGTACCTATAAGAACAACAAAAGTAAAAAGATAGCAAAGAAGGGAACGCAACAAGGGAAGCCAACAGATAACTGGCATGGCGCTGATTACCCCGCCTCCCGTTTGCCCATTGTCCATTTCCCATTACCAATCATTCATAAGTTAAGTTTTGGCTTTAATTTGTTCATTGATAATCAACCATCAACGTCTATTATCTCCACCCTAAAATATGTAGTTTACTGAGAAAGTGGTATCCAAATATAATGTTTGTTACTGTTGACCACTTTCTTAAAGGCATTGTTGGTTCAAAGCTTTCGGTCATAGAAGCCGTGCCATCTTTCTCTTGTCAGAGGAGTACACAAAGTATACGTCATCTGGACTAACATTTTTGGTTCGGTGGCTGGGTTAGATCGCCAACTTTGTGTTCTGGCGATTGGGTGCCTCTCACAGTGTGGGTTCAAATCCCGGACGGGACTCAACCCATAAAGTACGAGAATCTGTACTTAACTCAGAAAGTGTTATCCCAATTATAACATTTGTTGTCAAGAAAACACAATAAATGTATCTTCGGCTTTGGATGGGTAATGATATCACAGACATATACGGATATTGATGATGACTTGGAGGAGCTTCGTAACGCACGTCTTCTCAATTCAGGGATTGGTAAATCCAAATATGTGCGTGCGTGCGTGCGTGCGTGCGTGCGTGCGTGCGTGCGTAAATGTGGGCCTGTTGGGTGTTACATAAAACATTCATCTTGAGCGGGATGGTAGTTCGAGTTGGATTAGCATGTTAACTATATGATCTTCTTTAGGCAGAGAATGCCGCGCATGAATGTATTGATGAAATTCCTATAGCTAGGTACATTGGGCCTTTTCGTCCCCAGGAATACCCACAGTGGAGACTTCAATGGGGATAGGGTGTACACAATGTGCTACCTGGTAGATTGTGTGTCATCAGACCGGACAACGTTGGTCTTTGACTGATTGTGGCGTAAAACACACTTATTCATTTACTTATATCGGAAATTGAATGTTCATCTTAATTGTTATTGTTGAACATGTAATATATTTTTAAAGAAATAAAACAGTGACATAATAACTACAACTTTATGTGAGCGCGAGTAGCTTTTTTGGAATGAGATGAATAAGTCTTATAAAGTTGTAAGCTTCTTCACAACCGTGTAACTATGAATTGACTTTATTGGGTAATCAAAAAAGAGATAGGACCTAAAATAGCCAAATTTCATACGATTTCACTTGTCCACCATCTCTTGATGCAAGGCGAAAACATTTCAGCGCGTTTGAAGCCACTGAGAATGCCCCCTGCAGAGTTGAACGAACATTCTGCGGTGGCGCGGCTGAGTTGACCAGAGGCTATCAGCAGTATTTATTTAGGTCAGTTGTTTGTGTGTGTGTGTTTGTGTGTGTGTGTGTGTGTGTGTGTTTGTGTGTGTGTGTGTGTGTGTGTTTGTGTGTGTGTGTGTGTGTGTGTGTGTGTGTGTGTGGTGTGCGTGCGTGCGTGCGTGCGTGTGTGCGTGTTTGCGTGCGTGCGTGCGTGTGGGGGGGAGGCGTATTGGGGGAGGGGGGCGTGGGGGGGAGATTGGGGGGATAGATGATAGATTTAGCAACAAGTAAGGTCATCTTGAATGGAGGGTATTCGCAGATGGATTAGCATATGAACTATGATTCTCTTTAGGCAGAAAATGAGGATCCACGATGTTGGACCTGGTAGAAGTGTGTTATCAAACCTCACAGCATTGGTTTTTTGACTGACTGTAGCGTCAAAACAAACTCATTCATTTACTTGAACTGAATGTTCACCTTAATTGTTATGGATAGTCACGGAGCCATGATCCAGAGTACAGGGTGTCATTAGAGAGAAATAAACTCAGTAATAATAGGATTACCAGAAAAACGGGGTTTTACACAGAAGCCAATAAACTTCGCTCATTAACACCAGAGTGAGTCAGTACAAGATTGAAAACTGCCCCATAATTATGTATTACATGCTTGTCGGGTATTGCTACATATTTATGTGAAAACAAAGTTATTAAAATAAAGAGCAAAACTGATGAAAGTTAACAATAAACGTGTATACGTGTTATATCGTCACTGCAAAAATAATGATTGTTTGTCTTTAGTATTAACATTCAAATACGTTATATCTGTATTAGCGATATTGTCTTTGTTCCACCGGTGAGTCAGCGTTAGCCGTACTATCTCGTAGTATAATTGTATTTCTGAAGACATCACGATACAGTTTTTACAATGCATCACGTCTGCACTAGCGCTTGATAACAGCCTTGTGTTTGGGTGTTTCAGTGGTTTAAATCGCTGCTCTTGATAGTGTTGATTAAACTTTGATACTATGAACAATATAATGTTATGTGAGAGGTTGACTTTAGAACGGTAACATACTAATAGTATATAGGATGACATAAACAGAACAATGAGAAGTTCGTCCAGATTAGTGTATAGGCAACATTTAATAATTAAAATAATTGCATTCAACAACTCCCCTTTTAAGTCCATTTTCCTGACTTATAAGTAAATGCAAGAACAATCGGCCGGAATACAATGTAAAGTTCTTCAACAACTCATCTTGGAATCTCCCATATCACTGGGGATCTTCTTCAATTTAAATGGAGTTACTCGTTACGATTCCGAACCTTCACGTGACTGTGTTTATGAACCATTGTCAAATAGTGGTGACATTAAATCTAGGAAACAATACGCGAAATCGCGCATGCACAGAACGGAAAATTTGGTCAAGGCATTAAGTAATCCGCATGCGCAGAACGATTGATTTCAGTACTTCCGCTAAGCGCTTCGAGTGCAGCGTCAAACGCGGGCCTGTAATCTAACACGCGGGGACTGACCAATGAAATCTGAGAAGTAGAAATACCGGTAGACGCTGTTGCTTGATTGACAATGTCAATCAAGAAAGGGAGGAGCTTAACGCTATCGTTCTCTCCCAGTAAATTCCGATGTCAAATAACGACGTTATTTGGACGGAAAAACGATGGTTTGAAAACGTCCAAATAACGTCGTTTTTCCGTCCAATGACCATATACAGAAAAAAACGACGTTTTCGTGTTTGCAGTGAGAGGTGCTTGACGGTGGTTTCCTGTCACAATGGGACGTCTGGCGGGTCTTCTGGCGACAATGCCTGAACATCTGAGGCGGCGAAGATACAGTTTGTGAAGATATTCGTCGAAGGCCAGGGATGCTTCGTGCAGTCACAGTCTAGTTGTCTTGTCGATTATTGGTAACACGTGGCCTGCCACTCAGAGGATGGTCTCTGACTGCATTCGTCTATTGCCAACGTTGCCATAAACACCAAATGGTGTTTCTGTGGACGTTAAATTGTCTTGCAACATCACGTTGACTCGATCCTGCTTCAAGCATACCAATGGCTCGCAGACGCTCATTTTCGGACATCCGAGGCATTTCGTAATGTTGAATAATTGCGTAATTTTGTTGTTTTTCTGAGTGGTTGTTGTCAGCACGATGCTAAAACAATGCATATGGAATCCCGTTAACGCACATGTTTTTAAATCCATTCTTGGGTAGTGAAATGTATGGGGCTTGCATAAAAGTCAACTTTTGCATGGAATGGATGTTTTCTGTAGCAGTTGCGTTTTTGTGACTTGATTCCATACATGTACTACAATATTGAAAACCAAACTTTACTTGTTTGAAGAATACACTAAAATACTGGTGTCACAATTGGTGTTGTTGAGTATATATACTCACCGACGAAAGAAACGTGAATACCATACCAGTTGGTTAATATATGAATACTTAATAATATTTAAGAGACATAATATTGGTTCGATGCTCAAACATTCTGGTATGTTGAGTGAACCGATCCTCATGAACGCATCACATGTGACGCCATAGATCCATGACTCAAGATGTACCCTTTGTCTCGTGCAGCATTAACTCTATGGTTACACTTGACTGATTGTAGGTTTTGTTATTAATTGGTACACACTGGAAACATCTCTTCTTAACGTACGTAGTTACTTCTTTATATGTTTCTATCATTCGAGGTTTTTTTGGCGGTGAATACATATCCACTTATATTTCACACAGTTATTCTGGAAAACATCACATTTTTTATAGTTATAAATCTAGCGTCTTATGCCAGAAGGCGGTGGCTCATTGGCCTATCTGGTCTTATTGACCTCCGGGTTATAATTGTCTTCAGATAATTGCCAAGGCCGGAACCAGCCTGGCTTTTATTCTGTGTGGCACTCTTAGCAACGCGTGCCTGTATTGCTCGAGTGAAGCATGCCTGTGACCCTGGTGTTTGCTTCCACTGCAGCACCGTCCTTGTAGACACTCCATGGTGGGAGCAGGGGTGTCGAACATCCTTTTTCCATTATGGCTACCCCACAGATCACTGGTTCTCAACAAAAAATTAAAGAAGGCATATTGATACAGATCCTGCAATATCTTCTAATGAGGATTCTGTACAAAATATTGATTCTTGGCCACGATTTCTGAAGGGATTGATGGTGAGCCTCTCAAACTCAACCCCTTTGTAGTTTCAAAACCAATTGAAGGTACGTTGTATATGTGGTACTGTGAAGAATGTTACTCGTCTCCGGTCCGGTTCACTTTTTGTGGAGTGTGCAAGGAGACAGCAATCTACAGTCATTTTGCAAATACAGCCGCCATGACTCAAACGCCTAATATGATTCAGTGGAATTGCAGATGACTCAGGACAATTTTAATGAGATACAATTACTAGTTCAGGATTTTAAACCATCAGCACTGTGTCTCTAAGAGACATATCTTAAGCACAACGATGTATTTGGTTTAAGGCGATACACTTGCTATCAGTCGTTTTCACCTCCAGGTGATAAAGCTACAGGAGGTTGTACTATATTTATCAAGCAAGGCATCATCCATAGCACTGTTCCCCTCAATACAAATCTTCAAGCTGTAGATGGCCTACTTACATTGCCCAAATACAAACAGTAAGGGAAAAGTGCTTGAGGACTTTATTTCTGACAAAAATAACTGCATATTTAATGACGATTCAAACACTTATATGCATCCTGCTACTGGAACATATTCAGCACTGGATCTGTCAATCACAGATTCAAACCTTCACAACGAATTTGAATGGTAAGTTCATGATGGCCTCTGTTGGAGTGACCATTTCCCTAGCATTCTTAAAACCCTATTGACCATCCACAAACAACACGGGGGAATTATGCAAAGGCTGATTGGTCATTATATGAATTATTATCCACTGAAAAATTAACACCTGACATTTTTCAACATGTTCAAGATCCGATACATTTGATTTCGGACATACTCTGCAAATCCACATATTTGTAAACCATGGTTTAACAATGAATGCACGGAAATAAAGGAAGAAAGAGGAAAATATTTCCACCGCCATCCTAAGTCCATTATTTAGATAAGGTTAACATAACAAATGTAAAGACAAGCTCATGATACAGCAACGGGTAAATTTGATCAAATATGGACATCAGGGAATTTTCCTCCTTGACATAATGCCATTGTAGTCCCCATACCAAAGCCGGATCGGGATCATACAGATCCCTCTAACTATCGACCTGTATCCTTATTAAGTTGCGTGTGTAAAACCATATGCAATATGCAGATGATATAGAATGTCTTTTGGACGGTTCTAATAGATCCTTCAAGGCTACCATAGACACTCTTGATATCTTTGCAAATATCTCTGGATTAAGAATAAATTTTGATAAAACTCAAATAATCTGGATAGGCTCCAAGAAGAATAGTAATATCAAATTTAGACAAAACTTAAACCTTGAATGGAACCCTGAAACCTTTAGAATTCTAGGCATAATTTTTTCTACTAATCGAGATAAAATGATTAAACTTAACTTTGAAAGCAAAATCTTTGAAATTGAACAAACCATCAAGAGATGGATGAAAATAATTATAACCCCATTAGGCAAAATTGCAATTATCAAATCAATGCTCATTTCAAAACTTAATTTCCTTTTCCTTACCTTCCCTAGGCCTCCAGATGAATTCCTTAGAAAGATAAACACTATTCTTTTCAAGTTTTTATGGGATAAAAAAACAGACAAAATAAAGAGAACAGTTGCTTGTAAACTTATTTCCCTTGGAGGACTTGGTATGATAGATTTTTTGCATATGTTGACGCTTTGAAAATAATCTGGATAAAAAAAGTTACTGAATGTTGATTTGGAAAAGAAATGGAACATTTTAATGGCTAATACTACTCCTGAACTTCCTGATTTACTTTTTACAACCAATTTTGGAAAGATTGTTTTACTGCCTTTTCTAAATATAGCAATAAAATAAAACCCAATAATTATGAAGAGTTCCTAAGGGAACCTCTGCTATACAATAAACATATAATCATAAATGGCAAATCATTAGATAACAAAACCTTTCATCTCAATAACATACACAGCATACATTGCTTGCTAAACAATGATGGTAATTTTATGACATTGCAACAATTGTGTAATAAATACTTCAATATAAATGTTCTTTTATTTTATGGTATTACAAGATCAGTAAATACATACATGATACAATTAGGCATTAATAAAGACCTGCATCTGGAAACAACAAACAATACAAATATATCTATTAACAATCTCTTTTCATGTAAAAAAGGCTCAAAGAAATATTACTATGTAATAAGTCAAACCGATGAAAGCTTAAAAGTTATTGACAAGTGGGAAGAGGAACTTTTAATGGATATGAACTGGCCTTGCTTATTTATCAGAGCACACAAAACTACTCCAGACCCTACACTTAGATGGTTTCAGCTTAGATTGCTCCACAGAATTCTACCTGTTAATACTTATTTACTCAAGATGCATATTGTTGACAACTGTCTACGTACTTTTTGTAATGCCGAGCCAGAATCTATCCAACATCTGTTTTGGGACTGCAGGGTAAGCAAAAACTTCTGGAAAAGATTTTCACAATGGATTGAATCCAAGTGTCCACATACTGGCAAGATAGATCTTACTTCAGACCTAATTCTTTTTGGCTTTTCAAAACATTTCCATACCGATGTTATTTTTGATCTGATACTCTTATTGGCAAAATTTCACATTTATAGATGCAAAATGAAAAATAACCAAACAACCATTACACATTTCCAAAATGAGGTTAAATATTATTACCAAATAGAAATATATAGACACTTTAATAAAGCCAAACAGACTGAATTCTATAGGAAATGGGCTCCTTATGAAAACCTTTGGAAAATATAAACATTTGCTATTCCAAAACTGTACTAAACATATATCCTGCTTTCTGTCTTCATAAATACTAAAGCTTCTAGTGAGTGTGAATGTGTGTATGGATGTGTGTGAATGATACGTACTTTCTTAAAAAACCCTGGTCATGTATTTTGACTCTTACCAAAACATGATGTACTTCTTCCAGGAAGCAGGAAGAAGTGTTCGTTCGTCTCACTTGAGGTACCTGAGATCTCTGCTTCTTCTTTATGTTTGAGTCAAATTATGTGACAAATTACACTGAAATGATTTGAGAATTTTTTTTTAATTGTTTCAACACAGATATTCCGCCCTTTTCTTATGCAATTAAACTTTTTTGACCATGCCCTTTAATTCTCTCAAATCATTTCAGTATAATGGTGACATATAAACTATACACATATTGCATGTGTCATTTTGATTAATATTGAGAATCTTTGTAACTATTTAAAAAAAGAAATCCTTGCTGCCATTGATCGGTGGGCTGGAATTTTATCGAAAACATTAATTGTCCCTGAAAATTCTTTAACAAAAGATTTATGCTTCAGACATATGCATGGGATACTCACATGGACCATAACGTTTTGTTTCCATGATAAAAGGGTCATTTTATTACATAATAAGTGGTTTCCTAGAATAATATGCAAATCTAGACTAAGGATTTATATCCGTGATACAAACACAGTCTAAACACAGCACATTGCAATAGTCTGTCTATTTCTGTTAACAATCTCCTTTGAAACCACAAGGCTTAAGGTGTTGAAACTGTCTAATACTTTACTGACCCAAATATTGATGTCTCCCGTTAAGGTAACGATCACCTAGTATGGTGACCTACCTTTGGTTATTGGTGATCTATGGCCCATTTTTTCTTGTGTACTATTATTAATTGTTATGAATTTTATGATGATATGCTAGTTTTAACATCTATATCTGTTTTTATTGTCCTTTGTCGACAGATTTTAATGTCTATATTTATGTATTATTAATGTACAACTTGATTTAGTCACGATATGGCTGAAATATTGCCGATGTGACTATAAATCTTAACTCACTCACTCACTCACTAAGGTAACGATCATAATCTGAATGTGCCACCCAATATCAGCCATCTGACTTAGCCAATCTTTTTGAAATTCACGTGAGCTTATGTCATCGCACCCTTTCCACACGGTTTTGGTCCAGTATCAATGATACACTGTCTTAGCATATATTCAGGATTTGTCCTGTGTGAAATCTAGTCATTGACTCATTGTCCTGGTCTACTTGTTAGGGTAACCATTAACTGTTTTGTTAATATACGGGTCACAAAAACATTCCTAACTACTTATACAGGATATATTCCGTAACCTCTGTATATTTGTAAGTGAGGAATCAGAGATATAAGTTCTGTATTATTTTATGTCACGGAACCTTGTCCACCCGATTTCCAGGATAAAACCTACCAGAACATAATCATAGTATAAATGATAATATAACTCCACAAACATGCGTGTCAATGATGTTTTTATTCATGTCATACAAGTTTCATTAGCAAAGTTTATGATCAGACGTTATTGACAATGCGCATGAACCTATTATTTTCGATCCTAGCCCTTGCCGCCCAGAATGGGGAATCGGCCATTGCGAAAGATATCTTGGTCAACGGCTTGCTTGTTGAACTGTTGTTGAGTGATGGTGGCAATCTGTCTGAAGTTTTGGTTGTTCCTTACATCATTTCCTGGTCTGTATCCCGGCCTATATCCTCTTCCGACATGGTATGTTGGGTATGTGGCTGAGGCCATCACCACCACCAGAACCAAACAAAGAGCAAAAGCCAAGGCTTTCATGGTTGATACTGTTGTCAAAGAGAATTATACAACTTTAGGTTACCATAGGTTAAGGCTATCATACCTTTAAATAAGTTAAAATTCAACAAATGACACATTTGCAACATAGATAAGGGTCAGAGCACAGTTCCTTGTTTGGAATATTTTGACGGTTTGTAGGAACGATGAAGTTACTTAAGCATAGAATGAGAAGCATATAAATATTTGTTTTTTGAAATGAACATTGTCGTCGACAACCAAATATGATTTTGATCTATATTTAAAAACTGATGCTCCAATAACGTAGCTCAGGACCTGCGTGCAGATGTTGGTAGACTGGGTGAAAAGACGTTGCTGGTTGTTTGCTTAAAAACTGCTAGCTTATCTAACGCACAGAACAAAGGAAATCATTTTTATCGTGATCCTAGATAAGTCCGGGAGGTTTTGATTACAGTTTACAAACAATCCGCGATTATCCGGCAACAACACATCGAGATTACGTCCTAATCAGAGTGACCACACATGGTATTACAATGTCAGACAGACGACCGAAAAGGAAGCTAAATGCCCTGTATTAGTTTGTAATAAATGTGTTATGTACATAAATTGTCGTCAGTTCATCCAAGTAATTTCCTATACCTTGACATAGCCCTTTCACTATCTGTTTGGTCAAGACTGCCAACATAAAATTTTTATATCTTATCACTTTGCAACATGTATGATGATATGCTTTGCGTCTGCAAGTAAATCTACCAACGCTGTTCTTATGTTGTTGTGTCGCTCGTCACGCCGAAGACCCGGGTTCGATCCCCGACATGGGTACAATGTGTTAAGCTCATTCCTGGTGTCCCCCGCCGTGATATCGCTGGAATATTGCTAAAAGCGGTGTAAAACTATATTCACTCACTCACTGTTCATTGTATATTGATATCGAAGTGAAAGTTGGTGGAATCGTATATTGCACTAGGTCATTCATATTATATGGTACATATTGCCTATTAACCTTTATACAAGGGTCAGATAATTCATCGTTGTGTTTTTCTTTAGCTAATAAACAGCACATGTTATTAATGCTTTCAAGGACCGCATATAGTGGTTTGCTAGCCGATCAGTTGATGCATTACCTCGCTATAATTCGGTCTTATGCCCCATATAAGTACGATGTGTACAATGCATGTATACGTATCCAGACAACATAGTGTTACACTGTTTCCCATATTCTCACTTGTAAGGAAAAATGTTCAATAAGAAAGATTCTTAAGAGTCAATGTCAAATGATATTGTCACTCGTCCCCCATCCCTCCTCGCCCCATGCACACACAAAGTTTATCTTCACTTGTAAACAGCGGAACCGCTGCACTTGTACGCAGATGATTCAAAATTAACATATCGTTGTTAGTTTCAACACAATCAGTAATCAGCATCGATAGAGCAGGACATGTTTCCCCCTTTAATGAACAACTGGTTTACGTTGAACACCCGATTCACAGTGATACATTTATATAATTGTTACTACTGTGTATTATTTAGGACCACGTAGAATTACGCTCATGGGTCTAACAACGGACAATAACGGCTTAAATTTGGAGAGATCCCCCTTAACTTAATTCCTGACTCCCTGCGAAAGTAAATAAGTCGCCATGCACTACACATGTCAAATCTTAATGTAGGTCTGTCTTCAGCAACCCATGCTTGCCGTAAAAGGCGACTATGCTTGTCGTAAAAGGCGACTAACGTGTTCGGGTGGTCAGGCTCGCTCACTTGGTTGATGCATGTCATCAGTCCCAATTGCGTGGATCGATGCTCATGATTTTAATCACTGGATTGTCTGGTCCAAACTCGATTATTTACAGACTGCTGTCATATAGCTGGAACATTGCTGAGTGCGGCGTTAAACAACAAACAAACCAAACCTAATGTAAATTATACAGAAAGTGCAAGTTCACTCATTGAAGTTATTTGCTGTTTAAATGTTAAAGTCCATGTATTTATATTTTTTCTGTTAAAACAACTGAAACAGTTTCTGATTTTTTTCAGCGAAGGGCATCCCCAATTTAGGTAGAAAGCGTAAGCTTCCGAAATTGAGCCTTGGGTTCAATTTCAGATAAAATATTTTCAATGAGAAAGTTGTATTTTCAGTAATTAGGACCGAGGGTTACATACGGGAAGTCACGGTAAACGTAAACTTTTGTTATTACTTTTGAAAGAGTCAATGGTATTATCGGGGCAAATATGTGAATCTGCAGTTTCAGCTGGCAACAAAACCGCCTTAACTCCACATCTCCGTGACGCATCTACCAGGACAGTGATCTCACCAATAAATCTCTCACGTTATTTCGACATATGTTTAGTGAGAATCGCACAATGAATAAATGTTACATGCCAATTTTATTTATCTCGTGCATATGGGAACATATTATATATCTACACGATTTGGGTGGAACAGTCATGTCAATGCCAGATTTCCCTGTGAAATACTCCGGCAGTCACTGTAAGCGATCACCATACTTACGAATCTGCGACGCTGTAACGAAGTAACGAATGAGAACTTGATTTCGTTTTACGTACAAACGCTCAGGCTCGATATTGTGGTCCCGTTTGTAAAACATTTGACATGTTTATTAACACTCAATCATTTAGTCAAAGATTTATGAATATTGTTTGCAACATCAAAGGATAAGTTTCGTTATGTAAACGGATAACTTTTAAACACATCTATTTTGATTGATATGCACCTCACGTGATAATTTGACAGGTTGCTTAATACTCGGTAGAATCATCTGTCTTTGTTAATTTCAATGGTGTCAAAAGCGGATGATGTAGGCAATTCCATGACAAATGGCGATTTTTCCATGATTTTTTTGTATTTGAATTGTTTCTTAATATATTTTAGTGCTGTTAAAATTGCGTTTGCTTCTGCTGTGAATATTGAACTATTATCTGGTAGTCGTGATGATATTGCTGGATCCATTGACACTGGCACTAGCAACTGCGCCACCATCCTTGGATCCATCTGTAAATATAGATTTATGAGTGTCATATGTGTTTCGTAATTGATTGTATTCTTGTTTTAAACGAGTGGATTTGTATCTGATTTCTTTAGTCCAGGAGGCGAAGAAAACAGTTGTATGAGACCTATATATCTTGTATGTTAATCTTAGCAGCAGAAACGGCAGATTTAATTCATATTCCAAGTGGTGGAACAAGAGATGTTTTCTTATTGTAAATATCTTCGTAAAGAGGATTTAAAAGCTGGATTTGATTGATTAGAATTATAATTTAGTGATGTATTATAAAGATAATTTCAGACGGCGTTGTTAAAGAGAAGTTTCAGCCGCTTCAACAGACAGACTTGAAATAGGAGAAGTGCGAAAGGCTCCAAGGCAAAGCCTCAGGCCTTGGTGATGGATAGTATCTAGTTTTTGTAAATTACTTTTACTCCAGCACAGACGATGGAGCCGTAATCAAGTTTGGAACGGATCAGTGATCTATTCAAGTGTTAGAGGGTTTTCTGATCCCCTCCCCACTTAGAATTAGAAACTACTTTCAATAAATCGAGCGCCTTCAGAATTTACCTTTAAGGTATTTTATATGCGGTAAGAAAGTTAGATGGCTGTCAAAAATAAGTCCCAAGAACTTGGCCTCCTTTACCACTTTGATAGGGGTGCCTACAAAAATAGTTCAGATCTTTATGCGGCTTATATTTTCTGCAGAAATGTATACAATTAGTTTTTTATTTAGAAAATTTAAACCCATTTTCAAGGGACCGCTTGTGAATTTTAATGTAACTGCCTTTCTATGGCATGCATATTCTTACCACGACAAGAAATATTAAAATCATCCACGAAAAGTGATCCATCCCCTGAATCACTTAAAACCTTGGACAGACTATTTATTTTATTACTAAACAAGGTGACAGACAAAATACTGCCTTGTTGGACGCTCTGGTCCTGATGATAATGGTCAGACAGGTTTGAACTCACTCAGACTTGAAATGAGGTAAACTCTCAAACTGCGTCATGCTTCGAGGTAGTATCGTATGCTTTCTCAAGATCGAAGACAATTGATACTACAATAGAATTTTTAACAAAGGATTCTAAACGTCCGGATTTTGAATAAAGGCAGGGTTAAAGGCCGGACAAGCCGAAATCGGCAGTTATGTCAGCTGAGGTTGACAGTAGCACTGCGGTGCATCACAAAATTCACAGTATTTATGGCAATAGGGGCCAACAAATTTTGTGAGTATATACACAATATGTGTCATTAAATTGTCTTTCTGTTGTGAGGGATAGGTTTTTAAGGTTAGGACTTCTTCATGCCAAATTTATTGTTTATTTGATATGACTGTAGTGCATGTGCGTTGGAGTCACCTATTTTCGTGACATACTGGTAAATACCTTAAGCTTATACACAGTTGTACTTTAGTACTTTGCTTACGTGAATATATAATGAAATATCAGTAAATGTGTCATTGAATAGGCAGTTTGAGATATTGGGAAAAATATCTTAAGGTTGCTTTATTTTATATTCAGCTTGAACTGTTTCAACGTTTCAAAGTACAACGAATATGATGATGTGTTCAAGTGTATCAACCAGGACAAGAGAATAAATGAGTGCAAGATAAACCCCCTTTTGTCAACTTTACAACAATACACTGAATTAAAACTCTAACCTTTAGAATAGAAAGGCGAATCTTTTCCTAAAATGTTGTAGTTAGGCATGTGAAAAAATGCAGTATATGGGATAGCCACAAGAGCATGCATGATGCGTTATTTAAGATGTGTCTTTTAAGCCGATGGAAGTTTAAATCACTACAACCGAGTCTGGGGCTAAAAAGGATTATGTGACAAAATCTGGTATCATGGTTTAATTGTATCACTGTGTAGATTCTATTATTTTTTAAGGATGTAAATCACGTCACTTTTAATGTAAAATACGTCATTCATTCAAACCACTATCATTTTCCCATAGATCAACGCTTAAAAACAGTTATCAAGATATATTATACGTATTTGTAGAAATATATAATCTTTACATTGAAACTGCCATCTTGATGTACTATTCTGTATTGTATGCCATGATGCTCCTGTACTGCCGCTGGTGGTTTAATTAATGAGAAATTGTACAGCGCCAAGCGTTCAGAGCGCCAACGAAGTTTTTCAAAGTAGAAATCAAGAAATCCGAATATTTATTAAATTTCTCATTGCTAGAACATATGCATGAACAAAAAGTACTCTAATCGGAAATATATTACATGTTATATGCACAACCGGATGCTCAAAATCACAATACAATGCTAATATCCAATATTTATGTTTCAGCGAGACACAGACTTTCTCAAAGACAAGAGGATTAAATTGAGGATTAAATTACATTGTTTACTTAGTGCGTGATATAATCCGTTTCATGTCTAATTAGAAAGAATGAATCTTCAAAAAGGGTAAGCATGCCCAACACTACCGGTAGCACCTGTCATTATTGAATATTGTTTTAATACACTAATCAAGCAAAATACTGACACATTGCTTAAGGGTTATATCTCCTCGCACTAATGAGTTCCAAAGTGGGACAGGCCAGCCGCAATTGCTGAGGCAGAAGGTAACCTCTTAAACACTTAAAGAAACAACAACAACAAAAGGTTATCGGAATACACTTGGAATTTTCCATTCGTGCCGTTTGGACAATATTCATACCAACAAATGTAATAAGCCAGTGGCAAAAGTAAATAAGTCAAATAAACAAAGATGGCGGATGCAGTAAAATTTCAAACTTAAATCAGTACTTTTAAAAAAAGGAGAATAGCTTCAGCGCACCCGACTACCCCCAGGTCTGGGAGCAATACTGCTACAAACGTGCAATGTCTGACCTTTTTCCTATGTTGAAGCACATTGAGAAAAGCTCAACTTGTACTTACTTACCTTTTGTAAAACATAAGACATTAATAAAACATATATCCCCGTGTTATGAGTTTTCGGACGCTGAATAAACATTCATAGTGTTTTTTCACATGAACAACTGTAAAACATCTCATTCACTTATCATTGACAACGTTATCATAAAAAAACAAGCCATCATCGGAGTATTTACAATTTCTGTGTGACGCCGCACCCCTCGTTATAGTGCAAGTATTTGTGATAGAAAACGTATGATGTTCGGAAACATAAGATCAGACAATAATAGTATTGTGTTATAAATAATATTAAAGGCAAGTTTGATACTAAAAGCCCGGATCGAAAACAGGTTAATCCGCGACGGTTGTCCGGAAACACGATATTTTTCGGAGTGTTTACTTTTAAATATCTGATGATGATTTTTCAGAGGACTACTGTTTTAAAAAAAACAATGAATACCGTACAATTAAACCGTACAAACCAAATTCAACACTTTTAAGTAATAATAAAATAGCTTTCATACTATGTGCAATCCACTCTGTTGACTAATCTTCTATGCGCACGAGAGCATGTTACAAATCACATCGCCACTGTATCAGTTTTATTTGTAACTTGCTAATAATATTGATCGGCATTTTGCACATACAACACGTTTGTAGAACAATACATAGCAATTATCCCCCTTTACCAACAGTTACAAGGAAACATAGTGCTCAACTTAAAACACTTCATTTTGCACATACAATTATTTTATACGAATACAGTAAACTACGGTTATAACGAACTCAAAGGGACTAGTAATTTTAGTTCGTTATAACCGTAATTCGTTATAAGCATATATACAGCATAACTACAGCATATAGTCGGGACTAAAAAGTTAGTTCGTTATATCCGTTAGTTCGTTATAAGCATGTTCGTTATAACCGTAGTTTAATGTACATAACAATTATGTCCCTTTACTAATATATACAAAGAAAAACAATGTTTGATACATCATATATACAAATTTGTATATTTTTTTATATGTCATATATACATACTTGTATAATTTGTATATCTCATCATTCCAAACTTGTATATGCTCTGGATCTTTCAAAAGCATATACAAACTTGTATATATGGATTTGTTTTGCAGTGCGTTGCTTTCAAATGTTAGTTAATGATGTCTGAATGATGATTTCGTTTACAATTACCAATAGATGACTAGTCAAACCAGCTGATCATAAATCAAAGAAAGATATGTGATCAAGGATAACACAATTTTCAAAAACATGCAAAGATTTTTTAATTCACGTCATACATGTCATATGCGCAAGAGCTGGAGTCCTGCCTTATGGACAATGTCCATGAACCATCTTAATATCCAGCATAGCCCTTTCCGCCATAGTAGGGGTAGCCGCCGCGACGATAGATGTCTTGGTCAACGTTTTGCTTGTTGAACTGTTGTTGATTGATGGTGGCATACTGTCTGAAGTTTTGGTTGTTATCTACGTCATTTCCCCCGTATCCCCCATATCCCCTTCCGTATGGGTATGAGGGTCGATAGAATGTGGCTGAGACCATCGCCACAAACAGAACCAAACAGAGTGCTACAGATAGGGTCTTCATTGTTGATGATTCTGTCAAGAGAATTGAAAGGTTAACTGGCTGGTCAATCATGATGCAGCGTAAAACTAAATTTAACAAAGTTGGTGTCAAATGTGATTATAATTTGTTTATGTTTGTGTAAATTGGTTTAATATTTTATTCAGTAGCTGAAGCATATGGTTGATTCAGTTGAAGATCATAAGGTCTTCTTCATCAACTCATTCCTCAACCATTCATCACAATTTGGTTTGGCAATATTCTGTAGTGTTGGTTACTTGTATTTCGTTAAAGGATCAAGGTAATGTAACAGGTGGCCATTCAGTGCTTATGCAAAATTACCAATTAAATTTAATTTCTATAAACTGTGTCTGAGTGTTTTGCGTAATATGATAATTAAAAAACAAGATTGCGATAAAGAAAATTTGGATTTGTGTTCATACATCAAACTAACCAGAAGCAATTGCCAAGCGAGGACGCTTTTCATGAAACGGCAATGCAGCTTTAGAATAAATTTTGTGACTAGTCAGCGGTGGTCACAAAGCAATCAGACTTCCCATGCTGCATTGGGGGTAATACAAACATCAATCAACATTGAACAAACATTGCGGTAACGTCTGCCAAAAATTAGTGCTGGGGATTGGTAAACGTTGTGTCAAAGTCTGACTGCCGGTTGCGTCGTGGCTTTTACCAAATTGAATATGTCCAACGTCTAATGTGTGAATCACTTCACCAACCCTCCCCACAACATACAATGGTGACATCCGTGAGATAACTGAGATGCCATTCTAAGCAGCGTTAAACATTGAGTAAGGTTTAACGACTCGTTGAACAGTATTCCAGTTATATCACGGCGTGTCATCATTATGTAGGATGAACGCTCTGATGGATGTAGTTCCTAGTCGTTAAAACCCACGATCACAGGTATGGTAGCTGACAGACTAAGAAACATAACTGGGGCGAACCGGGATTCGTATCCTTAGTCATTGGTTTCTGGCTTGCCAAAGGGACGCAACTTTGCACAGCAAATCCTTGTGCCCCGCAGGATTTAAAAAAACGTCTTTCTTATTAGCTTAGAAAGGGCATTCTAACCTATATCATGGTGACAAATCGTGATATAACTGAGATATCATTTGAGGCAGCGTTGAAAAAAACATCATTCTCTCTCACTCCATTAAACCAAGGTATACTCACCGAACTGCGACGATGTTCAGAGTGACGTTTCCTTCAGTGTCTAAGCCTTATATACAGATCAAATTAATTGTTTGGTCCTCCTTTTCCGCACTCAATCATTAGGCAGGACAAGCCCAAAGCTAAAATTGTTGTGTTTTTGGCATTATTCTTTTCTCTACACTTTACATTTTTCAATAATATGATCGAGATGAAAATGGTTGATGTAATTTGTTTAATCATACCTTTTTTAAATGACAAAAGGAAATATTTTCGTCATATACTCAAGCTCATCTCTTTGGACAAATCCAAAAGAAATTATTTAGCGTATGGAAATAAAATGTCAAGGTGAGAGTTCACAGTTCACATCAAACATTTGTCTTCTCTTACTTCATGATAATGTCTGTATTTCGAGACAATGCATTTTCAAAGTGTCAGCTTCAGCTTCATCTCTGGAAAGACACAAGTAGAATTTGTATTTTTAACATTCGTTATTGAGTGAGTGAGTGAGTTGGGTGTAACGCCGCTTTTAACAGTATTCCAGTTAAATCATGGCGTGTCAGCTTAATGTGGGAGGAAAGACCGAAGTGATGCGATCTAAGACGTTTACCACTTCGGTGAAACCCACGAGCACGGGTATGGTGCTGACAAACCTAGAAACATCATCGGGGCGAACCGGGATTCGAACCCAAAATCATAGGTTTCTGGCGTGCCCAAGGGACGCAACTCTGCACAGCGAATCACGGCGCCTTAGACGACTGGGCCACCCGTGCCCCCTGGTTATTGAGAAACATAATACTCCTACAAACAGTTATGTGCCTTTATACATTTCCAAACAATATTTATGCATATTTGTTTTACAGTTAATACCTGTTTTGTCATTACTTCAATCGCAATGTCACTGTTATAATTTACTGCTGGAGTTGGAAGGAGTTAGAATAATATTGGTCCTCACTTTCAATGCAAATCTATTGTGTTGCAGTGTGGAGTCCGAGACGCAAGGTACACAATCAGTGCACTAATAACATTATTATAAGCTATATTATTGCTTTATTGAGAATTAAGAACGGACCTAATAGTCATTTTTGTGAAAGACTTGACAATGATGATGGACGAAAATCTCACGGATTCATCAAGGTATGTGGAAGCAGTCATGTCGCACCCCATAGTGAAATCTTCCGACAATGATGATGGCTACAAATCCTCTGCATCAAAGAAACCTAGAACATCCACACCCGATATTGGTGAGTGTGAAATTGACTATTCTCAAAATTTGCAACAGAACGTGCACGGGATCTCGAACTTTGACATCCTCAACGCAATCAACGACATCAAGGTAGTTTTTTTCATGTCAGCTGGTCGATAGAGAAAAAAGAGTGACTGATAAGTTGAGTTATTTATTGAGAGAAGAAATGACGAAACTCCGCCACGATTTCGAGTCGAAGTTGGCAGATTTGAGCAAGAAAATAGTAAGTGTTGAACAGACAAATTTCAGAGAAATAGTCTCAGTTAAAAGCGATTTGAACGACATGACGTCAAAAGTTGGTGATATGGAGAGACAGGTCGCTGATGTTGTTGCTGCTCTAAGGACGAAACAAATGATCCACGAGAGACATGTCGTGTGGTCAACAAAGTCATCCGCGACGGGCTGAAACTACATGATGTCCGTGCAGTACGTGCAGTACGGAAGGAAAGGAGCGACGACAAACTGGGTGTTGTTTTCGTTGGAAACCGCTGAACAGAGGAGCAAGCTGTTAAAGCAGAAGAGACAGTTGAAGGATAGTAGAACTTTTTCAAAGGGTTTATATTGATGCCGCCTTGTCACACGAAGAACTCGTTGCCCGGGCCAACATACAGCCTCTGATTAAAGAGATCGGCTAAGACAACACACTTCGATTCCAAGGGAACAGATTAATCGCCGGACGAAAAGCCTAGGATCATGTGCGGCTAGGATTCTGTAACGCGGGTGGATGGACGCAGAAGGATTCCAGTAACCGTCAATTCAGGGATTGTGTAGTCAAAGATTTCGACTGTGATGCATGCGCGTTATGCGAAACTTTTCTTCAAAAGGACGAAATTTTATTTTTAGATGGGTTTACGTGGCACGGCAACAACAGGAAAAATGTTCATAGGAGAGCAAAACGGGGCTCCTCTCTTCAAACTTTTGACGTGAGTGATTTAGATAATGAACATGAAGGCATAATATGGTTTAAACTTAATTCCCATGCGGATTCAGATTTTAGTCTAATTTTATGTGTTTGTTATTTTGCCCCCGGTAAGCTCATCTCATCTCAACTAACCAACGGTGGTACATGAGAATTTGAAATATTTACATCATTCAACAACTATATACATGGCAAGTGACAGGATAATATGAATATTACCTTAACAAATTATATAATATATTCAGATATGACTTAAGATTCTTTAAATCCTTCGTTGTTTTATTACATAAGAGCTTTCTAATCATTGGATAATTTTGGAAATCACATATTTGTATCGAGAGGTAGGTATTTCGGATTTGAAGAAGGGCTTCACACCAGAAGAGATAGTGAAACTCATCTCCAACAGCATTAGCATTACATAGTTTACATAATCTTTCTTCTTTTGGTATAGAATGCCATCGGCCGGTTTCAACAGGTAGATTATGGTTACTGGTTCTTAGTTTTAATATAGGAAAATATATGTCTTTTGGTAAATATAGGTCATTTTCAAAACATAGATTATATTTAAGACATTTATAGAATTGACCTTTTAAACTGCTTTCTATTGAGCTACGCCAATGTTGTAAAAGCTGATGTTTTAGAATAGTCTCAACCTTTAAAACCAGCCATGTCGTAGAGAAATAGTGTGGGTTTGAGAAAACATTTGATAAACCACAATCGTTAAGTATTTTTTTAACTAAACATATCCATCGAGGATGACAGCTAACGTCGTTAACAGAAATAATACTATATAGCAATGAGGAATATTGACAGTGTTGATTATTTGTTGCTAATTTATGCCATCATAAATAATAACCCGTTTGTATACGTTGATATGATATCAAAATGAAGGACTGGTATGTTGATGCGGTGATTTCAACTCGAGAGTGGGCGACAAGTGTGATTTCATAGAAGGTGTTGATAATGTAGCTGATAGGGAGGTAATAGATCTTAAATACAACAGATATGGCGAGTGTAATCTCTGTATGTTGAATGGACGCATAGGTAAACATGATTATACACACATAAATAACGGATCTTCCGTTGTTGATTATGTTGTCTCAATTCATGAACATCTTAGCTTTTTCAGTGATTTCGCCGTTACGCGGTCGTCGTCGTTAGTTACAGAGGTAACGTAAAGTATCCGGCACGTTACCTCTGTAACTAACGACGATGACCGCGTAACGTGCCGGATACTTTACCTGACCACACAATACTTACCTGGAACATGATCGTACCTACCTCTGTGTCTGCAGACAGCCAACTCCGTCCATGTCTCACAAACAATACGATGCTGGTAGGATAACCAACTCGTTTTTATCCCAAGACGATAACATTGGTAAAGTAACAGCCGTCATTCATAAAATTGAGAGAGAATTGACTGTTTCAAATAACGTTGACGCTGCGAATGACGAGTTTGTTAGTTTTATGCATCATGAGTTAGATAGCGTGTGTTTAACATGACAGTCAGTAAGGAGAAACCCGAATGCTAAATCTAAATACAAACCTTACTGGTGTGATGAGCTTCAGGTGAAATGGGACGATCTGTGCACGGCAGAGCGTATTTGGCTGCGGGATAAGTCCACGGTTAACGGCAGGAAACTAAAAGAGATTTACATGACGAAACGGAAATTCTTTGATAGACTTTTGAGAAAACATAAAAGCATCTACCAACTTCGTGAACAGCAGCAGCATAGATTTAAAGGCGAGGATTCTCGATCATTTTGGAAGGCTATAGGTAAGATAGGAATGAGTATTGATAGGCATTCCAGCGTCCCCTGGGAGGTGTTAAAAGATGACAAGTTGTGTACTGACAAAAATGCTGTTCTTGACAAATGGCAATCCGATTATAGTTCTCTTTGTGTAGAGGAGGACTTGCCACAATTTGACCAGCCCCACTTTGAAAATGTTATCGACCATGTAAACAACCGTAACGCGAGAGACAATCCCGTGTATGACAAGAGATTGAAGCCGCAGTCGCACGTGCTAAACGTGGCAAACGTCTGTTAAAACTTGTGATATAAAATGAAGTAAACGACCTCTCAAACCGCGTCATGCTTCCAGGTAGTATCGAAAATTGATACTACGTGTTCTTTATTTACAATAGAATTTTTAACAAAGGATTCTAAACGTCCGGATTTTGAATAAAGGCAGGGTTAAAGGCCGGACAAGCCGAAGTCGGCAGTTATGTCAGCTGAGGTTGACAGTAGCACTGCGGTGCATCACAAAATTCACAGTATTTATGGCAATAGGGGCCAACAAATTTTGTGAGTATATACACAATATGTGTCATTAAATTGTCTGTCTGTTGTGAGGGATAGGTTTTAAAGGTTAGGACTTCTTCATGCCAAATTTATTGCTTATTTGATATGACTGTAGTGCATGTGCGTTGGTGTCACCTATTTTCGTGACATACTGGTAAATACCTTATACACAGTTGTACTTTAGTACTTTGCTTACATGAATATTTAATGAAATATCAGTAAATGTGCCATTGAATAGGCAGTTTGAGATATTGGGAAAAATATCTTAAGGTTGCTTTATTTTATATTCAGCTTGAACTGTTTCAACGTTTCAAAGTACAACGAATATGATGATGTGTTCAAGTGTATCAACCAGGACAAGAGAATAAATGAGTGCAAGATAAACCCCCTTTTGTCAACTTTACAACAATACACTGAATTAAAACTCTAACCTGTAGAATAGAAAGGCGAATCTTTTCTTAAAATGTTGTAGTTAGGCATGTGAAAAAATGCAGTATATGGGATAGCCACAAGAGCATGCATGATGCATTACCTAAGATGTGTCTTTTAAGCCGATGGAAGTCACTACAACCGAGTCTGGGGCGATAAAGGGTTATGTGACAAAATCTGGTATCATGGTTTAATTGTATCACTGTGTAGATTCTATTATTTTTTAAGGATGTAAATCAAGTCACTTTTAATGTAAAATACGTCAGTCACTCAAACACTATTATTTCCCCATAGTTTAACGTTTAAAAACAGTTATCAGGATATATTATACGTATTTGTAGAAATACATAATCTTAACATTGAAACTGCCATCTTGATGTACTATTCTGTATTGTATGCCATGATGCTCCTGTACCGCCGCTGGTGGTTTAATTAATGAGAAATTGTACAGCTCCAAGCGTTCAGAGCGCCAACGAAGATTTTCAAAGTAGAAATTAAGAAATCCGAATATTTATCAAATTTCTTATTGCTAGAACATATGCATGAACAACAAGTACTATAATCGGAAATACATTACATGTTATATGCACAACCGGATGCTCAAAATCACAATACAATACTAATATCCAATATTTGTGTTCCAGCGAGACACAGACTTTCTCAAAGACAAGAGGATTAAATTGAGGATTAAATTACATTGTTTACGTAGTGCGTGATATAATCCGTTTCATGTCTAATTAGAAAGAGTGAATCTTCAAAAAGGGTAAGCATGCCCAACACTACCGGTAGCATCTGTCATTATTGAATAGTGTTGTTTTAATACACTAATCAGGCCAAATACTGACACGTTGCTTAAGGGTTATACCTCCTCGCACTCATGAGTTCCAAAGTGGGAAAGGCCAGCCGCAATTGCTCAGGCAGAAGGTAACCTCTTAAACATTTAAAGAAACAACAACAACAACAAAAGGTTATCGGAATACACTTGAAATTTTGCATTTTTAGCAATTTCGTGCCGTTTGGACAATATTCATACCAACAAATGTAATAAGCCAGTGTCAAAAGTAAATAAGTCAAATAAACAAAGATGGCGGATGCAGTAAAATTTCAAACTTAAATCAGTACTTTTAAAAAAGGGGAATAGCTTCAGCGCACCCGACTACCCCCAGGTCTGAGAGCAATACTGCTACAAACGTGCAATGTCTGACTTTTTTCCTATGTAGAAGCACATTGAGAAAAGCTTACCTTGGATCTTTCAAAAGCATATAGAAGCTTGTATATATGGATTTGTTTTGCAGTGCGTTGCTTTCAAATGTTAGTTAATGATGTCTGAATGATGATTTCGTTTACAATTACCAATAGATGACTATTCAAACCAGCTGATCATAATTCAAAGAAAGATATGTGTTCAAGGATAACACAAATTTCAAAAACATGCAAAGATTTATTAATTCACGTCATACATGTCATATGCGCAAGAGTAGGAGTCCTGCCTTATGGACAATGTGCATGAACCATCTTAATATCCAGCATAGCCCTTTCCGCCATAGTAGGGGTAGCCGCCGCGACGATAGATGTCTTGGTCAACGTTTTGCTTGTTGAACTGTTGTTGATTGATGGTGGCATACTGTCTGAAGTTTTGGTTGTTATCTACGTCATTTCCCCCGTATCCCCCATATCCCCTTCCGTATGGGTATGAGGGTCGATAGAATGTGGCTGAGACCATCGCCACAAACAGAACCAAACAGAGTGCAACAGATAGGGTCTTCATTGTTGATGATTCTGTCAAGAGATTTGAAAGGTTAACTGGCTGGTCAATCATGATGCAGCGTAAAACTAAATTTAACAAAGTTGGTGTCAAATGTGATTATAATTTGTTTATGTTTGTGTAAATTGGTTTAATATTTTATTCGGTAGCTGAAGCATATGGTTGATTCAGTTGAAGATCATCCAATAATAAGGTCTTCTTCATCAACTTATTTCATCTTCATCAAACATATTCTGTAGTGTTGGTTACTTGTATTTCGTTAAAGGATCAAGGTAATGTAACAGGTGGCCATTCAATGCTTTTGCAAATTTACCAATTAAATTAGCAAAACTCAAATTTAATTTCTTTAAACTGTGTCTGAGTGTTTTGCGTAATATGATAATTAACAAACAAAATTGTGATAAAGAAAATTTGGATTTGTGTTCATACATCAAACTAACCAGAAGCAATTGCCAAGCGAGGACGCTTTTCATGAAACGGCAATGCAGCTTTAGAATAAATTTTGTGACTAGTCAGCGGTGGTCACAAAGCAATCAGACTTCCCATGCTGCATTGGGGGTAATACAAACATCAATCAACATTGAACCAACATTGCGGTAACGTCTGCCAAACATTTGTGCTGGGGATTGGTAACCGTTGTGTCAAAGTCTGAATGCCAGTTGCGTCGTGGCTTTTACCAAATTGAATATGTCCAACGTCTAAAGTGTGAATCACTTCACCAACCCTCCCCACTACACACAATGGTGACATCCGTGATATAACTGAGATGCCATTCTAGGCGGCGTTAAACAGTGAGTGATGTTTAACGCCCCGTTGAACATTATTCCAGTTATATCACGGCGTGTCATCATTATGTAGGACGAAAGCTTTGATGGATGTTGTTCCTAGTCGTTTAAACCCACAATCACAGGTATGGTAGCTGACAGACTATGAAACATAGCTCTGGCGAACCGGGATTCGTATCCACAATCATAGCTTTCTGGCTTGCCGAAGGGACGCAACTTTGCACAGAAAATCCTTGTGACTCGCAGGATTTAAAAAAAAACTTCTTTCTTATTGGCTTAGAAAAGGCATTCTAAACCTATATCATGGTGACAAATCGTGATATAACCGAGATATCATTTGAGGCAGCGTTGAAAAAAACATCATTCTCTCTCACTCAATTAAACCAAGGTATACTCACCGAACTGCGACGATGTTCAGAGTGACGTTTCCTTCAGTATCTAAGCCTTATATACAGATCACATTAATTGTTTGGTCCTCCTTTTCCGCACTCAATCATTAGGCAGGACAAGCCCAAAGCTAAAATTGTTGTGTTTTTGTCATTATTCTTTTCTCTACAGTTTACATTTTTCAATAATATGATCAAGTTGAAAATGATTGATGTAATTAGTTTAATCATACCTTTTTTAAATGACAAAAGGAAATATTTTTCTCATATACTCACGTTCATCTCTTTGGACAAACCCAAAAGAAATTATTTAGCGTATGGAAATGAAATGTCAAGGTAAGTGTTCATAGTTCACATCAAACTTTGTCTTGTCTTACTTCATGCAAATGTCTGTATTTTGAGACGATGCATTTTCAAAGTGTCAGCGTCAGCTTCATCTTTGGAAAGACACAAGTAGATTTTGTATTTTTAACATTCATTATTGAGAAACATAATACTCCTTCAAACAGTCATGTGCCTTTATACATTTCCAAACAATATTTATACACATTTGTTTTACAGTTAATACCTGTTTTGTCATTACTTCAATCACAATGTCATTGTTATAATTTACTGCTGGAGTTGGAAGAAGTATAATATAATATTGGATCTCACTTTCAAAGTAAATCTATTGTGTTGCAGTGTGGAGTGTGGAAGAGAATCCGCCAAAATCTGTGCCATCCGAGACGCAAGGTACACAATCAGTGCACTGTATTATTGCTTTATTGAGAATTTAGAACGGACCTAATAGTCATTTTTGTGAAAAACTTTGACAATGATGATGGACGAAAATCTCACGGATTCATCAAGGTATGTGGAAGCAGTCATGTCGCACCCCAGAGTGAAATCTTCCGACAATTATGATGGCTACAAACCCTCTGCATCAAAGAAACCTAGAACATCCACACCTGATGTTGGTGAGTGTGAAATTGACTATTCCCAAAATTTGCAACAGAATGTGCACGCGATCTCGAACTTTGACATCCTCAACACAATCAACGACCTCAAGGCGTCTTTTTCATGTCAGCTGGTCGATAGAGAAAAAAGAGTGACTGATAAGTTGAGTGATTTATTGAGAGAAGAAACGACGACACTCCGCCACGATTTCGAGTCGAAGTTGGCAGATTTGAGCGAGAAAATAGTAAGCGTTGAACAGACAAATTTCAGAGAAATAGACTCATGATCAGTTAAAAGCGATTTGAACGACATGACGTCAAAAACTGGTGATATGGAGAGACAGGTCGCTGATGTTGTTGCTGCTCTAAGGACGAAACAAATGATCTACTAGAGACATGTCGTGTGGTCAACAAAGTCATCCGCGACGGGCTGAAACTACATGATGTCCGTGCAGTACGTGCAGTACGGAAGGAAAGGAGCGACGACAAACCGGGTGTTGTTTTCGTTGGAAACCGCTGAACAGAGGAGCAAGCTGTTAAAGCAGAAGAGACAGTTGAAGGATAGTAGAACTTTTTCAAAGGTTTATATTGATGCCGCCTTGTCACACGAAGAACTCGTTGCCCAGGCCAACATACAGCCTCTGATTAAAGAGATCGGCTAAGACAACACACTTCGATTCCAAGGGAACAGATTAATCGCCGGACGAAAAGCCTAGGATCATGTGCGGCTAGGATTCTGTAACGCGGGTGGATGGGCGCAGAAGGATTCCAGTAACCGTCAATTAAGGGATTGTGTAGTCAAAGATTTCGACTGTGATGTATTCGCGGTATGCGAAACCTTTCTTCAAAAGGACGAAATTTTATTTTTAGATGGGTTTACGTGGCACGGTAACAACAGGAAAAATATTCATAGGAGAGCAAAACGGGGCTCCTTTCTTCAAACTTTTGACGTGAGTGATTTAGATAATGAACATTAAGACATAATATGGTTTAAACTTAATTCCCATGCGGATTCAGATTTTAGTCTAATTTTATGTGTTTGTTATTTTGCCCCCGGAAAGCTCATCTCGAGCTAATGATGCTGAACACTTCTTTGAAACCCTGCTTGAGCAGTTGTACCTTTATCAGACAGACAGACAGAACATTTTATTACTCAACCAACCAACGGTGGTACATGAGAATTTGAAATATTTACATCATTCAACAACTATATACATGGCAAGTGACAGGATAATATGAATATTACCTTAACAAATTATATAATATATTCAGATATGACTTAAGATTCTTTAAATCCTTCGTTGTTTTATTACATAAGAGCTTTCTAATCATTGAATAATTTTGGAAATCACATATTTGTATCGAGAGGTAGGTATTTCGGTTTTGGAGAAGGGCTTCACACCAGAAGAGATAGTGAAACTCATCTCCAACAGCATTAGCATTACATAGTTTACATAATCTTTCTTCTTTTGGTATAGAATGCCATCGGCCGGTTTCAACAGGTAGATTATGGTTACTGGTTCTTAGTTTTAATATAGGAAAATATATGTCTTTTGGTAAATATAGGTCATTTTCAAAACATAGATTATATTTAAGATATTTATAGAATTGACCCTTTAAACTGCTTTCTATTGAGCTACGCCAATGTTGTAAAAGCCGATGTTTTAGAATAGTCTCAACCTTTAAAACCAGCCATGACGTAGAGAAATAGTGTGGGTTTGAGAAAACATTTGATAAACCACAATCGTTAAGTATTTTTTTAACTAAACATATCCATCGACGATGACAGTTAACATCGTTAACAGAAATAATACTATATAGCAATGAGGAATATTGACAGTGTTGATTATTTGTTACTAATTTATGCCAACATGAAATAACCCGTTTGTATACTTTGATATGATATCAAAATGAAGGACAGGTATGTTGATGCGGTGATTTCAACTCGAGAGTGGGCGACAAGTTTGACTTCATAGAAGGTGTTGATAATGTAGCTGATAGGGAAGTAATAGATCTTAAATACAACAGATATGGCGATTTATTCATTAACTTTTTAACCGAGTGTAATCTCTGTATGTTGAATGGACGCATAGGTAAACATGATTATACACACATAAATAACGGATCTTCCGTTGTTGATTATGTTGTCTCAACTCATGAACATCTTAGCTTTTTCAGAGATTTCGCCGTTACGCGGTCATCGTCGTTAGTTACAGAGGTAACGTAAAGTATCCGGCACGTTACCTCTGTAACTAACGACGATGACCGCGTAACGTGCCGGATACTTTACCTGACCACACAATACTTACCTGGAACGTGATCGTACCTACCTCCGTGTCTGCAGACAGCAAACTCCGTCCATGTCTCACAAACAATACGATGCTGGTAGGATAACCAACTCGTTTTTATCCCAAGACGATATCATTGGTAAAGTAACAGCCGTCATTCATAAAATTGAGAGAGAATTGACTGTTTCAAATAACGTTGACGCTGCGAATGACGAGTTTGTTAGTTTTATGCATCATGAGTTAGATAGCGTGTGTTTAACACGACAGCAAATAAGGAGAAACCCGATGCTAAATCTAAATACAAACCTTACTGGTGTGATGAGCTTCAGATAAAATGGGACGATCTGTGCACGGCAGAGCGTATTTAGCTGCGGCACAAGTCCACGGTTAACGGTATGAAACTTAAAGAGATTTACATGACGAAACGGAAATTCTTTGATAGACGTTTGAGAAAACATAAAAGCATCTACCAACCTCGCAGCTGCTCGATAGATTTAAAGGCGAGGATTCTCGATCATTTTGGAAGGCTATAGGTAAGATAGGAATGAGTAACGATAGGCATTCCAGCGTCCCCTGGGATGTGTTAAAAGATGACAAGTTGTGTACTGACAAAAATGCTGTTCTTGACAAATGGCAATCCGATTATAGTTCTCTTTGTGTAGCGGAGGACTTGCCACAATTTGACCAGCCCCACTTTGAAAATGTCATCGACGATGTAAACAACCGTAACGCGAGAGACAATCCCGTGTATGACAAGAGATTGAAGCCGCAGTCGCACGTGCTAAACGTGGCAAACGTCTGTTAAAACTTGTGATATAAAATGAAGTAAACGACCTCTCAAACCGCGTCATGCTTCCAGGTAGTATCGAAAATTGATACTACGTGTTCTTTATTTACAATAGAATTTTTAACAAAGGATTCTAAACGTCCGGATTTTGAATAAAGGCAGGGTTAAAGGCCGGACAAGCCGAAGTCGGCAGTTATGTCAGCTGAGGTTGACAGTAGCACTGCGGTGCATCACAAAATTCACAGTATTTATGGCAATAGGGGCCAACAAATTTTGTGAGTATATACACAATATGTGTCATTAAATTGTCTGTCTGTTGTGAGGGATAGGTTTTAAAGGTTAGGACTTCTTCATGCCAAATTTATTGCTTATTTGATATGACTGTAGTGCATGTGCGTTGGTGTCACCTATTTTCGTGACATACTGGTAAATACCTTATACACAGTTGTACTTTAGGACTTTGCTTACATGAATATTTAATGAAATATCAGTAAATGTGCCATTGAATAGGCAGTTTGAGATATTGGGAAAAATATCTTAAGGTTGCTTTATTTTATATTCAGCTTGAACAGTTTCAACGTTTCAAAGTACAACGAATATGATGATGTGTTCAAGTGTATCAACCAGGACAAGAGAATAAATGAGTGCAAGATAAACCCCCTTTTGTCAACTTTACAACAATACACTGAATTAAAACTCTAACCTGTAGAATAGAAAGGCGAATCTTTTCTTAAAATGTTGTAGTTAGGCATGTGAAAAAATGCAGTATATGGGATAGCCACAAGAGCATGCATGATGCATTACCTAAGATGTGTCTTTTAAGCCGATGGAAGTCACTACAACCGAGTCTGGGGCGATAAAGGGTTATGTGACAAAATCTGGTACCATGGTTTAATTGTATCACTGTGTAGATTCTATTATTTTTTAAGGATGTAAATCAAGTCACTTTTAATGTAAAATACGTCAGTCACTCAACCACTATTATTTCCCCATAGTTTAACGTTTAAAAACAGTTATCAGGATATATTATACGTATTTGTAGAAATACATAATCTTAACATTGAAACTGCCATCTTGATGTACTATTCTGTATTGTATGCCATGATGCTCCTGTACCGCCGCTGGTGGTTTAATTAATGAGAAATTGTACAGCGCCAAGCGTTCAGAGCGCCAACGAAGATTTTCAAAGTAGAAATTAAGAAATCCGAATATTTATCAAATTTCTTATTGCTAGAACATATGCATGAACAACAAGTACTATAATCGGAAATACATTACATGTTATATGCACAACCGGATGCTCAAAATCACAATACAATGCTAATATCCAATATTTGTGTTCCAGCGAGACACAGACTTTCTCAAAGACAAGAGGATTAAATTGAGGATTAAATTACATTGTTTACGTAGTGCGTGATATAATCCGTTTCATGTCTAATTAGAAAGAGTGAATCTTCAAAAAGGGTAAGCATGCCCAACACTACCGGTAGCACCTGTCATTATTGAATAGTGTTGTTTTAATACACTAATCAGGCCAAATACTGACACGTTGCTTAAGGGTTATACCTCCTCGCACTCATAAGTTCGCTATAAATGGGGACATGGGATGGATACCGCCTGTTGTCAGACAGTGGAAAAGTGTAGCAAGACAATGGTGTCGCCTTAAGAATATGTCTAGTAGGTTAAACAAACATGTGTTTAACTTGGCTGATAGATCCGCTGTAAATGGTTGTAAAAATTGGAATGGTAGGGTAAGAAAGAAGTTTAATAATATGGATTTAGGACATCTATTAAACGCTACAGGTTTTATTGATACATTTTCTGTTTGTACACAGGTGGAACAATGGTGTAAAAATGAATATGTTACCCGTTGGAGCGATATGTTAAGAAAGGAAGAGGGGCAAAATGGGCTTAATAAATTGAGAATGTATCGATGTTACAAACAAGTATATGGGACAGAATACTATGTTTCAAATAAGATGCCCCAAAACTATAGATCGGCACTAGCCAAGTTTAGATGTGGTGTGGTTCCTATTCGAGTGGAAACCGGTCGATACGAAGGTGTACCTGTCAATAATAGAAGATGTTTTCACTGTAATGGCAGCGTAGAAGACGAGGTCCATGTTTTGTTTCACTGCGCATTATATGATGATATCAGGGCAACTCTTTTTAATGAATGTATTGCTAAGTCTTATAATGTTTTAGATATGCCTGATGTCGACAAACTTTGTTTTATTTTCAGTGACTCCAGTGTGTGTTTTATACTTGCCAAAGTCTGCTTTTTAATTCTTAATCGTAGAAAACATCTTTTATATGGATAACTTTTTACTATATCATCTTTATACCATTTATGTATAAATTCTGTGATAATTCGTCTCTCATAATTCTATTGAATGGTTCTGTACATTTTATCTATGTCAAGTTGTATAAAGCTGTTTTATGTATGTACAGGAGTGAGACGTTAATAAACTATTGTCTGTCTGTCTGTCCAAAGTGGGACAGGCCAGCCGCAATTGCTCAGGCAGAAGGTAACCTCTTAAACATTTAAAGAAACAACAACAACAACAAAAGGTTATCGGAATACACTTGAAATTTTCCATTTTTAGCACTTTCGTGCCGTTTGGACAATATTCATACCAACAAATGTAATAAGCCAGTGTCAAAAGTAAATAAGTCAAATAAACAAAGATGGCGGATGCAGTAAAATTTCAAACTTAAATCAGTACTTTTAAAAAAGGGGAATAGCTTCAGCGCACTCGACTACCCCCCGTCTGAGAGCAATACTGCTACAAACGTGCAATGTCTGACTTTTTTCCTATGTTGAAGCACATTGAGAAAAGCTTACCTTGGATCTTTCAAAAGCATATAGAAGCTTGTATATATGGATTTGTTTTGCAGTGCGTTGCTTTCAAATGTTAGTTAATGATGTCTGAATGATGATTTCGTTTACAATTACCAACAGATGACTATTCAAACCAGCTGATCATAAATCAAAGAAAGATATGTGTTCAAGGATAACACAATTTTCAAAAACATGCAAAGATTTATTAATTCACGTCATACATGTCATATGCGCAAGAGTAGGAGTCCTGCCTTATGGACAATGTGCATGAACCATCTTAATATCCAGCATAGCCCTTTCCGCCATAGTAGGGGTAGCCGCCGCGACGATAGATATCTTGGTCAACGTTTTGCCTGTTGAACTGTTGTTGATTGATGGTGGCATACTGTCTGAAGTTTTGGTTGTTATCTACGTCATTTCCCCCGTATCCCCCATATCCCCTTCCGTATGGGTATGAGGGTCGATAGAATGTGGCTGAGACCATCGCCACAAACAGAACCAAACAGAGTGCAACAGATAGGGTCTTCATTGTTGATGATTCTGTCAAGAGAATTGAAAGGTTAACTGGCTGGTCAATCATGATGCAGCGTAAAACTAAATTTAACAAAGTTGGTGTCAAATGTGATTATAATTTGTTTATGTTTGTGTAAATTGGTTTAATGATTTATTCGGTAGCCGAAGCATATGGTTGATTCAGTTGAAGATCATCCAATGATAAGGTCTTCTTCATCAACTCATTCCTCAACCATTCATCACAATTTGGTTTGGCAATATTTTGTAGTGTTGGTTACTTGTATTTCGTTAAAGGATCAAGGTAATGTAACAGGTGGCCATTCAATGCTTTTGCAAATTTACCAATTACCAATTTTTGTGTTCATACATCAAAAGTTACCAGAAGTAATTGCCAAGCGAGGACGTTTTTCATGAAACGGCAATGCAGCTTTAGAATAAATTTTGTGACTAGTCAGCGGTGGTCACAAAGCAATCAGACTTCCCATGCTGCATTGGGGGTAATACAAACATCAATCAACATTGAACAAACATTGCGGTAAGGTCTGCTAAACATTAGTGCTGGGGATTGATAAACGTTGTGTCAACGTCTGACTGCCGGTTGCGTCGTGGCTTTTACAAAATTGAATATGTCCAACGTCTAATGTGTGAATCACTTCACCAACCCTCCCCACAACACACAATGGTGACATCCGTGTCTTTCTAGGCAGCGTTAAACAGTAAGTGAGGTTTAACGCCCCGTTGAACAGTATTCCAGTTATATCACGGCGTGTCATCATTATGTAGGACAAAAGCTTTGATGGATGTAGTTCCTAGTCGTTTAAACCCACGATCACAGGTATGGTAGCTGACAGACTATGAAACATAGCTCTGGCGAACCGGGATTCGTATCCTCAATCATAGCTTTCTGGCTTGCCGAAGGGACGCAACTTTGCACAGCAAATCCTTGTGACCCGCAGGATTTAAAAAAAACCTTCGTTCTTATTGGCTTAGAAAGGGCATTCTAACCGATATCATAGTGACAAATCGTGATATAACTGAGATATCATTTGAGGCAGCGTTGAAAAAAACATCATTCTCTCTCACTCAATTAAACCAAGGTATACTCACCGAACTGCGACGATGTTCAGAGTGACGTTTCCTTCAGTATCTAAGCCTTATATACAGATCACATTAGTTGTTTGGTCCTCCTTTTCCGCACTCAATCATTAGGTAGGACAAGCCCAAAGCTAAAATTGTTGTGTTTTTGTCATTATTCTTTTCTCTACAGTTTACATTTTTCAATAGTTTGATCGAGATAAAAATGATTGATGTAATTAGTTTAATCATACCTTTTTTAAATGACAAAAGGAAATATTTTTCTCATATACTCACGTTCATCTCTTTGGACAAACCCAAAAGAAATTATTTAGCGTATGGAAATAAAATGTCAAGGTGAGAGTTCACAGTTCACATCAAACATTGTCTTATCTTACTTCATGCAAATGTCTGTATTTCAAGACGATGCATATTCAAAGTGTCAGCTTCAGCTTCATCTTTGGAAAGACACAAATAGAATTTGTATTTTTAAGATTCGTTATTGAGAAACATAATACTCCTACAAACAGTTATGTGCCTTTATACATTTTCAAACAATATTCATACATATTTGTTTTACAGTTAATACCTGTTTTGTCATTACTACAATCACAATGTCATTGTTATAATTTACTGCTGGAGTTGGAAGAAGTTAGAATAATATTGGACCTCACATACAAAAGAAAGGCTTTATACGTTATATTTTTAAGTGTCGATAAAAAAGCGAAATATATAACATCAGGATCCACGTGTGATAGAATTTAGAATCGGATACATATAGTATTAATTATTGGTATACATTGTTTTCACTGTCATTGTATACTATTTGTCTGCCTTTTCGGCCAGATGTTTACAATATTATTCGTAGTGTGATGAGCACTGGAATGTACATAGATTGTGCATCAAATCTGTATATTCTAAATGGAATATTTAAGACTCTATGGCTATGGGGTGTTAAAGTGCCATGTTTGCATTCTAATGTCTTTACATCTTTGCTTAAATTTGAATGGAAAAGTGTCTGCATTTCATAACTTTTATGAAATATAAGCATATGAATAGCTTAAGTTTAACCCGAGGTACCCAATACTCTCCATATTTCATTATTAGGTAACATTCTCTGGGATGTCTAATACATTCCAATCATAACAGTTCTTACAGAGAATTGAAAAAGAACTGCATATGGTATTAATCAAACTAATGGCATATTTAACCGGACATTATTTTGCGTCAAATTTCCTACGCAAGTCTACTATAAAACATTTTGAAAGCCTATCTAAAGCTCCAAGGATGTTGTAACACGGATAAAACATCTTTTGAGCAAGTGTCATATGACGCTCTTTGAAATCCTCATTAAAGGCGTTCCCGATTGAACTACAAAGGTTGTCAAAACCAACACCAAAGGGAGGAGCTGCTGTAATATTGCTCGTCATGTAGCGAAACTTGACCATGCAAAACCAATATATATATATATATATATATATTTAACGTCACATGGGCAATATTTCAGCTATATTGTGACGAGAGAACGTACCGTTTTCAAAATAGATATATTTAGACTGTATAAAAACCTGTCGTCGAAGGACATTAAAATGACCAGAACCGCAGTATGTTTGTATAATTTGATTTACGGCTAATCTTGTCAACAATCACCAATGACTAAAGGGATGGTGTAAATCCTGCTGGGGAACCATTAAGGTAGCAAAGGTACTGTAAGTCCCCATGGTCACTTGTATGGTGGAGGCCCGTGAAGATCCGGGGTAGAATATGTCTTCAGCAACCCATGCTTGCCGTAAAAGGCGCCTATGCTTGTCGTAAAAGGCGACTAATTAACGGGATCAGGTTGTCAGGCTCGCTGACTTGGTTGATGCATTTTTCACTGGTCCCAATTGCTTGGATCGATGCTCATGTTGTCAATCACTGGATTGTCTGGTCCAGACTCGATTATTTACAGACCGCCGTCATATATAGCTGGAATATTGCTGAGTGCGGCGTTAAACAACAAACCAAACCAAAACCTTGTATGGTGGCGTAACTTTAGTTGTTGGTAATCAATAGCCTGTTTTTATAATGTGTCGTCTGTCATAATCCGATCATTTTATTGTTCGAAAGCTAGTTTTTAAGTTATTATCTGTGATATATTGCAACATTTTGTACTGTTCTTCGACGATATTTTTTTATATAAGCTATAAATGCATAACTTGTTCAAGTCACGATATGGCTGAAATATTGCCAATGTGACTTTAGATATTAACTCATGATCACTCACTCAAATAGCTAGCCCTATCACAGATTTGATATAGAAATAGTATGGAACAATAAAAACATATGGCCATACATTACAATACACGATAAAAACGAGCTACAGATCGCCAGCTCCTGAAGGTAGATCACCATACTAGGGACTTACAGTGGGGACTTAGAGTGCCTTTGCCACCTGCTTGGACAACAGCAGGATTTACACAATTCCTTCAGTCGTTGGCGATTGTACGTATTTTTACACAATTAAATTTACAAATATTCTACGTTTTAAAGCATAGTAGATGCAAATATTCTTTGAAAGAAATGATCTTACGATATACTCTGAGGGGAACAATAACCTTACACTACTTTAACCCCCTTTGATGATACAACCGCTAACAATCTCAGATATCAATTTTAAAACGCCATTTATTTTATACAAAACATATTAATATGTTAAAAGTTATGGAACAATTCAATTTCTTTGAACAAAATAGATTAAATGAGAATTTATATTAAAAAGACACTTTATAGACGACACTTTGAAATAGTTATCACTTGTGATGGAAAAATCCATATAGTCAAGCACTTAACATATAAGTATATATAGATTTGTAAGTATTAAATGTGCTTCGTAGTTCATTATATTGTTGTTGATAAATAAGCGGATTTGTGTGAGATTCGTTTAGTGTAGTTGATCTTAGGTCCACCCCTGGCTTCACTAACTGCATTTGTAAGGAATGATTCTAAGCGAACTAAATGATCCATGGTTCTTCTTCTTTCCGGAAACCACATTGCACATAACCAGGGTGTTTTACAGACATAATGAGAGAACGTGGTTTAGCAACGCTCCTCCCCACCTACCATCGAGTGTCAACAAGGATGGTGTCTTATTGCACTGGATATCCAAAATGCAAAACACCAGGGCCCACTTGCACAAAGCGATCTTATCGCTACAACTATTGTAAGCCTATGTTAAAGAATGGAAGTTACGATCATCTTAGCGCTAAGATCGCTTTGTGCAAGCGGGCCCTGGGCGACAGGAAGTTATTACTGGTGTTGTTTTCCCATCTGAAGTTTATGATTGAATAACTGAATTTGTAATGAGTAAGGATGAGACATATGGACGAACAACTTCTTCATAACAATTAGGTGTAGGTTCTAACACCGTTATCAAGCAAGTGAAGTACAGAGTATGGTTGACAATAATATATATCGGTACAGGACAGGAGGCAGTGTTTATACAGTTGAGTAGGTTTAAGAGTAGGTTACACTGTTGCATCTGTAATGAGTTGTGTTATTACTTAAACAATCATCAGAGAAGTAAGTGAGTTCTCACTTTACTTACAGAGCAATGAGCAGGGGTCACCATGAGGTGTAATAAGAAGTACAGCACCAATCTTCTGATGATCTGAGTAGTAGACTGGAGTCTGGAATGCTACAGTACTGGCATGATCAGTAAACAACAAGTCCAGTGTAGCTCCAAGACAGTGAGTTTGAGAGTGAATGTGTCGAGTCATGTTCCGCACATTAAAAAAAATCTTCAAGTTTCAGTTTTTCACTCAGATCACAGTTGAAATCCCAAGTAAATAGGACATGTTCACATTGTTGCTGCTTGGAAAAGATCCTGAAGTTTCTGCATGAAGTAAGTAAGTGAATGCGACAACCGTGTCTATGACACTTTTGGAGGACCATACACACAAGCAATGCAGAACTTGCCAACAAGAAAGGAAATGTATTCAATATTACAAGATGACATTATGTGCCAAGTCTGGTGAAGAAATATGGCACGGTTTTCAAGATCTGCTCCGGAAACGACGACTACCACCATTTTCAGTCTCAGTCAAAGTCGTTGCCATGGAAACTCGAAAATATATTTTTTTTTACATCCCAAATCATAAAAGGCACCAGTTCACCACTAGACCTATCTATGTACCAAGTTTGGTGAAGAAATATGATATGGTTTTCAAGATCTGCATCAGAAACGAGGACTACCGCCATTTTCAGTCTAAGTCAAAGTCGTTGTCATGGAAACTCGAAAAATATTTTTTTTTAAATTCCAAACTATCAAAAGGAACCATTTCACCACTAGACCTATCTATATGCTAAGTTTGGTTAAGATATATCTGAAGGAGCGCAGTTGAAAAGACCGAGGGCTTCTGCAAATGATAATGCCCTGAAAACTACCGTTACCGTTATTATAGCTAAAATGGATAGAATTATCATAAAAACGCCCGCATGTTATAAGAAATCAGCCGGCCACTGTAACTTGATAATGCCCTCATCTTACTTGACGACGGGCTATTATCTCGCCCATTGTTAGGTGACGTCATAGGATAGGGATAGGTGACGTAACGTTCAATAGTGACGTCATCTGGTTTGTTCTATGATGTTTCCATATTTGTAAAAGTGGGTCAGTGATATTCGTGTCGATTGCAGTAAATGTTTCAAAATTGACATTGTTGAACTCCTTTCTTATATCAACACTGTATAAACAAAACGTAGTTGTAATGTTCTTCGATACTCAGAAGACATACAGCATTCCCTGGAAGCACAAGATAAACAGCAGGTAAAGAAAATGTGGTATTCAGTAGATGGACATTTTCAAAATGTCTCAGTATAATGTATGCATGCTATTGAGGGACAGCTACAATAAAATAGATTAATGGTCACTGGCTAACAACTTAACGTTTTCTTAAACTAAAACTAACCATATACGTATCTGTAGTAACCACAACAATGAACCAGAACTATTTCTGTCAGTCAAAAATTAGTTATAAACTCGACCGTCATCTGACATTCTTGCCACATATTAAATATCGTATTAAAATTGTATCAATCAACTAATGGGGAGTTGATCTGAAAAACTCAAATTGTACAGATCACTCATTTGCTCAAAACCGGATTACGTTTCCATGATTAATGGAGTAGCCTGTAAAAGTTACAAAAATAGATTCAATACATAATCAAAGATTGCAGCTTTGTCTTGACGTTCATACTCTCTGACAGTTTATAGTTGGAAGCTATATAGTTTCAAACAACGCCGTCTTAAACTCTCATTACAATATATACATTAAAAAGTAGGGGTTGTGTCATGATTCATATGTAAAAATTGGTCGTCAGAAGAAAGATAACCTTTGAAATATGCCTGACTTGGTTGATGCGCGACTTCAATTTTGACCCCTATGCGTCTGTCACTGTCGGTCTTCTCCAAGATTACTAACATTGCAGAAATGTTAAAAATATCATAGATGTGATTCTGCTTTTGAATGACGTAGACATTATTTTTTAAATACGAGGCCAAAGGAGGGACATAGCACATGAGTGGACTGACACTGCATCGATGTTTCCAGATACAACGAAACTGGAAACTGTATCTCCCTCTGTGACTTCCTCCTGACAGTTCAGTAGCCAGTCAATCTCTGCCATTTCTGATTCCCCCTTTATCTGACAGATACTGGTTTGTCTGGTAATGTGAGGAGTGTCTTTGTCATTCCGAAATTGGATTCGCATTGGGGTGAAATGAATAACACATGAACAAGGGCACTTGGACATGTGAAGTTCACGGTCAAGGTCAACTGCAACATTCACTCCCAGTTGTATTTGCTCAACATAAGCAGCAAGAAACTTGCTGACTGACCAGAGACTTCCCTCCTTTCGTGGTAGCACCTGTGTCGCAATTTAATGAGTGTTGACTGAGGAAAAGCTCAAAGCAGGCAACTGAACCAATAGGGACGAAGAATGACATTTTCCACAAATTGCAGGGAAAGATAACCTGAAAATGCTTTCTTCTGAATTATCCACTTGATATTCTTCAGGTGAGGTGAGGTGAGGTGAGGTGAGGTGAATTGGGTTTTAACGTCGCGTCCAAGATTATTGCACTTATTTAGCGACGTGCATTCACGTGTGTGTGTGTGTGTGTGTGTGGCTGCGGGTACTGGTCCTGACTGATGCCGATTTATAGTGTTAGCCCACTGAGATACCAAGCCGCAGTTTAACATGAAGGCCACCTTCTCCCTGATAGGGGGCGGTCGGGTAGCCTAGTGGTTTAAGCGTTCGCTCGTCACGCCGAAGACCCGGGTTCGATTCCCGACATGGTTACAATGTGTGAAGCCCATTGCTGGTGTCCCCCGCCGTGATATTGCTGGAATATTGCTAAACGCGACGTAAGACCGTACTCACTCACTCACTCACTCATTCTCCTTGATAGTACCTCTCTATTTTCGGAAAGCACATTGGAAATTAGTGGAAGGCGAGGTGAAGTGAAAAGGGCTTTAACGTCGCATTCATTCTCCCTTATAGTAGACGCGTGAAGATTCCGGGGTAGAATAGGTCTTCAGCACCCCATGCTTGCCGTTAAAGGCGACTATGCTTGTCGAAATGGCGACTAACGGGATCGGGTGGTCAGGCTCGCTGATTTGGTTGATGCATGTCATCGATCTCAATTGCGTGGATCGATGCTCATGATATTAATCACTGGATTGTCTGGTCCAGACTCGATCATTTACAGACCGCCGTCATATAGCTGGAATATTGCTGAGTGCGGCGTAAAACAACCAACCAACCAACCAACCCTTATAGTACCTCTGTATTTTCGGAAAGCACATTGAAAATTAGTGGAAGGCGGGGGCCTTGTACGAGTCCGGACCAATGCAGAGTTTATCGTACAGTCCCACTGAGATACCATACCGCAGTTTCAAATGCATACCTCACTCAGACACAATATACTCACTCCGGGCCGAACTGTCCTTGCTTTAGCCCCTTAGTGCCAAGCGCCAGGCAAAGTAACAACAGGGATCGAACCCACGACCTTTCGTTTTCCGGGCTCTATCCATTAGACCAAAGACGCGGTCGAAAAAAATTGTAATAAGATTATTGGTTTCAATATATCCAACTAATCGATTATTTACCATTCGTTCCATGGTTTTACAGACACAGCTGTACTGAGGCGTTACTTAGAGGTATGTGTGTGATCCCGACCAGGCTTTAGTAAAAGGAGCTACAATGGCATTATGCCATGAGGGAGGATGAACATTGAGGGAGGACGACATGTTTCAGCAAATATTTCAGGAGCTAAAAGATTCAGCAAATATGTCAGGAGCAAACGTGTATGTCTCATGTTGTTGTATCATGATCTTCTTCATTGATTTAGACAAGCAATAACAATTCCGACTATATAAGGAGCTTGTGCGTGGTGGGTTTGCTTATCCGTATGAATGTAGTTATGAACACACAATGCCATTTAGAAAGTGGTCAAATGTAACAAATGTTATATTTGGGATAACACTTTCTTAGTAAAGTACAAATGTCGGACTTTCATTTTTGTGGAAGCCTCGGTGGCTGCGTGGGTTAGATTGCTGACTTAAAGTGTTTGCGATAAGGTGCCTCACTCACTGTGGTTTCGAATCCTGGATGGGACTCAACCTAAAAAGTATGAGGATCTGTACTTTACTAAGAAAGTGTTATCCCTAATATAACAGTTGTTGCATGTAGTTAGATTGAAGAAGGCGGGTAATATTCAAATATACATTAATCGTTTGCAATACTTTCACAAAGAAACAACATAAATACCTACAATATTGAAATTGTTTTGATGTCAATGTTATGCGCAAGTTTTGTAATATTTTTTATGGTTTCGATTGAGTTTCAGGTACCAACCTGAAACTCACCAGTGTTATATTTGATATTTGTAAGCTTTGTGAACATGAAACATCACTAAGAACTTCCACTCGTAGAAACAAAGAATAAACATATGCTACCCAGTTTCAATTTGGTTTGCAGATATCAAGAAACCAAGTTTTGAGCTGTGTGAGGATATGTCATTGGAGTTTGTCCGGTCAGGGCGAATTATCAATATTTGCAAAACAGGGGGACTGTACTTTAACCTCCTGGGCAAAGACTTCGATAATCTTTCTTGATAAAAGCGCCACTCCAAATGAAAGAACAAGCAAGTAGTTATTCACATGGATATTGAAAATGTATGATACAACCGGATCTCTTTCAAGTAGCTTAAGATAAGATGCCCGCCTACACGGGAAATGAGATCTTTCAGATTCACTGTTTGATAATATAAAATCCCTTGCAACTGCAAAGACCACACAGTAAAATAAAATATGCTTGACAATAAACATTACATCACAAGGGATACAAGTAGGGTGTTTGTCCTCATCTGATTTAAGCAGATATTCGCAGGTAAACCGACTGTGGCCATTACGACATCATCATGTCTTGACTGACAGTCCAAGTAGGTGAGACCGATTGATGGTTTAAATTCATCAAGTTTATTGGTTCCTACCTGGGTGTCCCATCTCTTTTGCATGAGATCCCGATCCAATGATGGCGGCACATGTTACTTTGCAACCATTCTTGGACCTGTCTGTGAAAATGGATCTATGAGAAATATATTTTGTTCGTAATTGGTTATATTCTTGGTAGGGGTGGTCGGGTAGCCTAGTGGTTTAAGCGTCCGCTCGTCACGCCGAAGACCCGGGTTCGATTCCTGACATGGGTACAATGTGTGAAGCCAATATCTGATGTCCCCCGCCGTGATATTGCTGGAATATTGCTAAAAGCGGCGTAAAACCATACTCACTCACTCACTCACTTATATTCTTGGTGTTATACCAAAGAATTTAATCCATGCATGCTTCTTAGCTCGGTGAGAGTGAGGGCTGCCATTGGGTTTACCATCTGCCAGTGAGGAGAATGTAGACGTTGGGCAGGTTATATAATATTTAGATCTATTCTAGCTGCAGTGATGTGTGGTTTCATTTTCTAGTTTCGAGTGTATTACCGATCTGTAAATACGTACTTTCAGTACATCATGTTTGGAATAAAGACCAATTGGCCTTTGTTAAGTTTCACCTTCGACATTGTAAAGTTCGCCAGATTGATAGATTGATAGTAAGTATAGTTGGAGATTGATCACTTCCACAAACGTCATCATGGACCAACCATTTAAACTCGTTTTAAATATTTGAATCTGTCCGTGAAAGATCAAGGGCAGATAATGTGCCAGTGGCAGGATGCAGACAAGTATGAGATCCATCATTGAAGATGCATAAATCATTGTTTGAGATAAAATCGTCAAGGACATTTCCCTTATTATTTGTATTAGTACTCCCCTTAAAACCCATTGAAATGCCCATGATGATACAAGGCTTCCGGAGCAGATCATTCAAAGTGTGAAGATTCGATTGACGGATAGTTGAGGAAGGTAAAAGATACAGTGAATATAATGTAAACGCCATGTTTAAAGTAACACGGAAATCAACAGTTTCAAGAGTACTTTTATGTGGAACAGGGCTATGGATTTTGACCTGCCTCCCCAGGATAGAAGAAGCTCTAGTAGCTTTATCATAAGTAGCTGTATTTCAATAAAATTCTTGTGTAGACTTCTGCAATTCCATTTTAAAATATGTTATGGATTCATGATGGTGCTTCCATGAGATAAATATCACGTGAACGTGAGGAAGACTTTGCGGTACTCCGATTGGTGTACATGTCCATGTCCAAAGGACCAAAAGAGTTATGGACATCTATGGAGAGCTCTATAGTATAGATGGCCTTTGGTGGTGGTGTTTGCAGCTTCTCTTTTTGCTGCTTTTGTTTTGGAAGTTGAGTTCTATGAAGGTACTTTATGTACAGGGAAATTCGTTAGAAATAAGTTTAAAACTCATGTGAAGCTATAGTTTAATAAATTACGTCATACACTTCACATACTCAGTGTGTATTATCCATCAAACAGTGAACCATCTCAATATCTGAAACCCTTGCCGCCATAGCCAGGGCCGCCATAGCCAGGGCCGCCAATGCCAGGGCCGCCATTGCCATAGCCATTGCCATAGCCATAGCCGTCGCCATAGGGGAATCGTCCTCCGCGGTTCAACTGATCTTGATCAACATACTGCTTGTTGGACTGTTGTTGATTGATATTAGCCACCTGCTTTGGGTATTGGTTGTTCCAGATGTCATTTCCCCCACGGCCGTATCCTCCTCCTTGTGGATATGTGGCTGAGGCCATCGCCATCAGAACCAAACAGAGTGCAACAGCGAGGGTATTCATTGTTGATTCTGGGAAGAGAATTAAATGTTAACTGGCTGGTTAATCATTATGCAGCTTAAGATTATATTAAATAAAATTGGTGTCAAACTTTGAGTTACATTTCTTTTTGGTTGTGTAAATTGGTAATTTTGTGTCGATCATAGCAAAGTTTATGAATATGATAAGGTTTTTAATTTTCATACACCTACTCAGATATCTACTGATGGGCTTGCATATGCCCCTTTAGTAGCCGCACACCTAAAATATTTTATGGTTGATTATTAGTGCATACTTACTTAGATTACTAGTACACATATTTTCAACACAACTCTCAGGTATGATTATGAACCTGCAAACTCTATAACGTGAGCTCACAAAAGCGTGAATCGATGCTCATAATGTCAAACACTTGATTTTCTGGACTGGATTATTTACAGACCGCCGCCATATAGCTGGAATATTGCAGAGTGCGGCCTCAAACAACAAACAAACAAACACAAACATATATCCAATATCCAGTATATCAGCATCTCCAGATATAGGCAAATTTCAAAAGAAGACATTTCGGGTGCTCAGAAAATAGAATGGTGCGTCACTATCACGCATGTTAATGTTGCTTTTGATCTTGTATTGCTGCATTTGATTCTGTCCTTTGCTTCACATTTGTTTTAATTTGTGTAAATTTGTTTAAGATTGACTGGCAAAGGCCCATGATGAGGCACCATGGTTCCCTGGGTATGCTGCGCTGGGGCTACAATGACCCAGGCAACGACTGCACAATGGCCGCCTCCACCAGACGAACAAACATGGCGGATACGCCATGTATTTACTATAGAAAAACGCTAGAACGGGTGGTTAATTTCTTTTCTCCTCAAGTTCATGAATGCTGTTGCAATGGATATGTCACGAGAATAACCTCCATTATTACTTTTAGTGAAGGAAAACATTATTTAAGCTGTTTCGAGACACGAAAGTGGTCGTCACATCGGTGAAATGTAAACAATGACACACACACCATTTTCAACAGTGATATGTGCTTTAATATTTCGTGTCAGCTCACTGTTGTCACGAAATCGTATACACAATACATGGAATTAAACGATCACGTCAATGAAATACCGTTAACATCTTTATTTTAGCAAATTTGATTAAGCAAATGTCGCCGATTACGCCCCGTTTTCTTCCATTGTGAAATGGTGGTTTAGCGGAATTATTGAACGCCCAGTATCCGTAATAATGGTGTTTAATGATAATGCATTCTAAGGAACACACATGCAGGTTACAAATAACCATAACTTTCAAGCAAATTAAAAATAATTGTAGTTTAAGATGTACCAATCTACATTAACTCCCAAGGGTTTTCAACAATCAGACATCTGAGATTGTTTTTTTTACTAGAAATTGAAGAATCTAAAAACACGCAAAGCTGAAGAACATGATGACCTGAATTAACAACAGAAATTAAGGTAATCAGTTTTGGAACTTGTTAGTATGTAAATTACAATGCAAAATGGGTCAAGACGAAGTTCAGTATAAATTCACTTGAATTCAAAGCTAAATGACTGATTGTGTGTTGATCCAGGTATGGAAGCAGTACTGTTAAAGCATTCAAATGCATCATTTTATCCACTGGCTGAATAAATGATGATATCTTATTACATGTATGTGATTTATTACTTCTGTCAGACCTACATGTATTTTATGCTCTGAATGATGTCAGTATATGCTTTGATACTGGTTTTAAGCTGAAGAAACTATGGTACTCTTAGTCAAGACAGGTTTCATTTGTAGCGGTTAATCATCATCCCCAGTTAAACAGTTCACAAATAAATAGCGGAAAGAATACATGTGTCTCCAGCTTTCATCCTCAAATATTACAATTTCTGTGCACTTTTAATGTTATGTATTACCATCATGATCATACTGGGTTTTTTCCTATGCTTGAACAAAAATGTAACTTAACTTCTGTTATTGAGTAGTTTATTTGTAGATAATTTCGTACACATATATTTCATCTAACATGATGATTATAATCATAACTATTTTTCAAAAATAATGGTATGCATACTTCTTTATGTTGTTCTGTACACGGATTCCCCAGTGGCTATATTGCATCATATAGAATACTCATGGATGTGTATGCCACTGTACCAAATTAATTAAAAAATGTGAACATATACCCATTCAAACCCGACATTTTAACAAGCACACACATAGTTCAGAAACACTAGATCGAAATTAATTTGTATATTAATATGTATCCAAAATTATTAGATCTATTTATGATTAATTTCATTTTGTAATAAGAAAACAAATGCCAAATAAATGGCATTACTTTCTTCCTATATCATGATATGACCGAGAAATCATTTGAGGCAGCGTTGAACAAAACTCATTCTCTCTCACTTGAAACAAGGTATACTCACCAAGCTGCGACGATGTACAGAGTAACGTTTCCTCCAGTATCTAAGCCTTATATACAGATCACATTAGCTGTTTGGTCCTATTTCTTTTTCGGTACTTGATCATTGTGTGTGACATTCGTCAAGATGTGTTGCAAGTCTGTTCTTTGAAGAGTTGTTTTGCATAATTATACACGAAAGATCGATGCATTATTATCCACAGCGCCCGGATCACACATCAGGCTAATGTTATGTAATTTTAATGTTATGTAATGCGACCAAAGTCGGGTGACCTCGTTTGGCAGTTAGACTGCTGATGGTGCCCCACACTGAATCCCATGTAGGTAGGTAGGTTTGTTGTTTAACGCCGCACTCAGCAATATTCAAGCTATATGACGGCAATCTGTTAATAATCGAGTCTGGACCAGACAATCCAGTGATTAATATCATGAACATCGATCCTCGCAATTGGGATCGATGACATGCATCAACCAAGTCAGCGAGCCTGACCACCCGATCCCATTAGTCGCCTTTTACGACAAGCATAGTCGCCTTTTACGGCAAGTATGGGTTGCTGAAGACCTATTCCACCCCGGAATCTTCACGGGTCGAATCCCATGTAGCGTCTTCTTAGGCAAGTGACTTTGTTTGAAATCTACCTCCGTCACCCAGCATTAAATGCTGAGAGCTGAGAATTTTAATCGAATGTCCACTGATCCATTGATCGAGGTAACGATATTACTGCTTTTTACATGCTCCTTGTGTATAGAGGCTATCGCAATATAAGTACACACATCCGTTGTTATTTTTAAGTAAGCCTCGTTTAATTTATTAATTCTACCAACCAACCAGTCACGTCCCGTGTCAAATTTTAATTTGCCCATTTATGTCACACCATTGGCAGTGTCTTTTTCTTGGTCCGAGGTGCCGTGCAAAGCAGTGTGGACGATAATGTGCGATAATGAGAAACCCCAAACCAGGAGATGTAATAAATCACGTGAGCACCTTGATTAAAAACATGAAAAGATTTAGAAAATATCTGTTGACAACGAGTTGTCGGTGCACATACTTTGCAAACCCTGCAATTGACCGAAATCTGCAAGACAGTTTACGAACCGGATTTCGATTTCGTTTCATTTTGATTGGACTATGACTCGTTAGTACAGCCAAAATATAACTCAATAATTGACGCCTAGTTCGGCAAGGGTGGAAACTGGATTTTTATAGTCAGTTAACTCACTTGCTTCGGGAAGATGAGCTCACTCAAACTATGAAAGACAATTTTTATGGTATTCACGAAGCGATGATCGTACGGAATCAGTTTTACGAGTGTGATATGGACTGTCAGAAGTTTAATGACGATGATCAAATAAAATGTACACTGTACGAAAATAACCTAGATAACTCTACTTCAAAATCTTGTGAAGTCTCGCTTGATCCTGTAATCACTGATGATGATGGAAAACTGAAACAAGCGCACAGCAAAACAGATTCGGAGCAGATAAAAATAATTTTGCACCCGTCTTGGACTAGATGAGGATAAATGGGATCTTTTTGACCAAGCGCCACTACACGCGTCCGCGTTCGCTTTTCTGTATTCCAACTATTGGTTGAACCGCCACTTCCGGTTTGTCTGTCGATGTTATGGGTGCAGAATAAACTGCATTGAGTTGAGACTACGGTGTTGACTAATCCTTGGTGTGGTGGCAGCGGTTTTGAATCCACGTCGCAATATCATTCCAACACACAGGATTGACTTTTCAACCGTACACCCTCAAATTATTTCAATCAGTGAACAATTCATACATCACACGAACTGTCAGTCGGCCGTTGTATCGTAGTGCATGTAAGTTGGTTAAGTACATGCGAGTGAAGGAACTCGCATTGTGTTAGCATTATGGCCCAGCAATGTGCACAAAAGCAGTGGCAGTTAACGGAACGAGAGACTATCAATTCGTTTGAGAATTGGCGCCAGAATTTGACATACATTTTATCACTTGATGAATACTTTGCCCCATTTCTCAGTAACGAATTTACTTGGGAGAAAAAGACAGCTACCAATCCAAACAGAGATTATACGAACGACGGTGAAAATGTCCATGCTGCTGGTAGAAAAACAGCGATTCAGAAAAATGCTCAACTAGACTTGATGCTGGGTAAGATTGCTAATTTCTGTCCTGTCATTTCAAGAAATCCTATCATCAAAAAGTCAAGATCCGTTCAGGATATTTGGCAGGAAATAAGGCAACATTATGGTTTCCAGTCTACTGGTTCCCATTTCTTGGACATTGCTGATATTAAGCTACAGACGGATGAACGTCCTGAGGTCCTGTATCAGAGGATCATGTCATTTTTCGAGGATAACCTCCGGACACCGTGGTCTCACGAAAGCCTCATCCAGACAAGACAATCATACTCCCTGGGGAGTATATTGATGTGAATATTCCACACGATACTCCATCTGACTTAGCAACATGGGGGTTCCCATCTCAAAACATGGCCCCTATGTCAGGATGTGATGTCTATTGGTCACGTGATTAGAATTACAAACACAACTGACAATGAAATCACACTTAAAAATCTGGAGTTCTTTTGTCAAGTGAGACCAATTACAAGTCCAACTCCCACGGGGGAGTGGTTAACATGGGACCGACTCTTCCCATCAACAGAAAGGCCGTTTACCACAGTTTGATGTACTGGAGACTCAAGGGGTATTCGCCAAACCGTGACAGGCCAACGTCACAATTGAATACCTAACCATGTCCCTTCTCCTTAAGAAACCTGGAGGCGGAAGCCGGTTGGTCACATCATTTGGAGAGGTTGGCCAATACTGTAAACCCCAACCTACGCTGATGCCACAATGCCACCAGGATCAGAGGCGTACCTGGAAGAGCTGATGAGTCGAGTTTGTGGGGATCTTTTCCAAGATGGTAGAGTGATCAAACTAACAGATGATCTGTTTTGTGGTGGTCAATCTTCGGAAGAAACCCTCTCCAATTGGGGCATGGTCTTGTCTGCCTTGAAAACACAACAACCTCCACCAGAGTGCAACCAAGACTTGTATGCCCGAAATCTACCAATGTTCTTGGATGGATTTTGTCTGATGGAATCTTAAAGGCGAGTGCTCACAAGATATCTGCCCTTGATGCTGTTCAACCACCCCCTACAGTAAGAGGGTTGCGCAGCTTCATCGGGGCGTACAAGGCCCTGAGCATGGTTCTGCCCGGATATGCATCCTTCATAAATGCCCCTTGACAATGCTGTGGCTGGTAAACAATCCTCTGACAAACTAGTGTGGACTGATGATCTCAGGATAACCTTTGAAAGTGCACAATCTGCGCTGGCCTCCTGCCAAACTATTACCATACCTTGTGCATCTAACCACCTGTGTATTGTCACTGATCCCTCTATCAAATCACAAGGAATTGCTGCAACTTTGTATGTCAGCAGCAATGGCAACACTAGAATTGCAGGCTTCTTCAGTGCGAAGTTGTAGAAACATCAGTTGCAGTGGCTACCATGCGAACTGGAGTCACTTGCAATCGCCTCCTCGGTCAGACATTTTGCACCCTTTATAACAGTCTCTAAAAAGCAAACTGAGGTTTTGACAGACAGTCGTCCCTGTGTTCAGGCGTACAAACAAACTATTGCGAAGTGCCTTCTCTACTAGTTCGAGAGTGACTATATTTCTCTCCATCCTGAGCAGACATCAGATCTCCGTGGCACATATTTCAGGTGCTGCTAGCTTACCCTCAGATTATGCAAGTAGACATCCTGTCGAGTGTACTGATCAGACCTGTTAGGTATGCAAGTTTGTCTCAGACTCTGTCTGTAGACTCTGTCATCATGTCACTCTCCGTTAAAGATGTTGTGGATGGTGGCGCCAAGATGTCTTTCACAAGTCGGGCAGCATGGCAGGCCACTCAACAAGAATGCCCAGACCTCCGCAGAAGGTGCCTCACTCTGGCAGTGTGGTTTTGATGGGACTCAACCTAAAAAAGTATGAGGATCTGTACTTTACTAAGAAAGTGTTATCCCTAATATGACATTTGTTGCATGTAGTTAGGCGGGTAATATACAAATATACATTCATCGTTTGCAATACTTTCACAAAGAAACAACATGAATACCTACTATATTGAACTTGTTTTGATGTCAATGTTATGCGCAAGTTTTGTAATATTTTTTATGGTTTCGATTGAGTTTCAGGTACCAACCTGAAACTCACCAGTGTTATATTTGATATTTGTAAGCTATGTAAAAATGAAGCATCACTAAGAACTTCCACTCGTAGAAACAAAGAATAAACATATGCTACCCAGTTTCAATTTGGTTTGCAGATATCAAGAAACCAAGTTTTGAGGTGTGTGAGGATATGCCATTGAAGTTTGTCCGGTCAGGGCGAATTATCAATATTGGCCACACAGAAGCTGTACTTTTACCTTCTGGGCATAGACTTCGATAATCTTTCTTGATAAAAGCGCCACTCCAAATGAAAGAACAAGCAAGTAGTTATTCATATGCAGAAAATGTATGATACACCCGGATCGCTTTCAAGTAGCTTAAGATAAGATGCCCGCCTACACGGGAAATGAGATCTTTCAGATTCACTGTTTGATAATATAAAATCCCTTGCAACTGCAAAGACCACACAGTAAAATAAAATATGCTTGACGATAAACATTACATCACAAGGGATACAAGTAGGATGTTTGTCTTCATCTGATTTAAGCAGATATTCGCAGGTAAACCGACTGTGGCCATTACGACATCATCATGTCTTGACTGACAGTCCAAGTAGGTGAGACCGATTGATGGTTTAAATTCATCAAGTTTAATGGTTCCTACCTGGGTGTCCCATCTCTTTTGCATGAGATCCCGAGTATAACTTTTGATGGATGGTTAAGCTGTACGGAATAAGGAGTCAAGAGCTGATTTGGCTGCAGCATCGACAGTTTTGGATCCAATGATGGTGGCACATGTAACTTTGCAACCATTCTTGGACCTGTCTGTGAAAATGGATCTATGAGAATAATATTTTGTTCGTAATTGGTTATATTCTTGGTAGGGGTGGTCGGGTAGCCTAGTGGTTTAAGCGTTCGCCCGTCACGCCGAAGACCCTGGTTCGATTCCTGACATGGGTACAATGTGTGAAGCCAATATCTGATGTCCCCTGCCGTGATATTGCTGGAATATTGCTAAAAGCGGCGTAAAACCATACTCACTCACTCACTCACTTATATTCTTGGTGTTATACCAAAGAATTTAATCCATGCATTTTAGCTCGGTGAGAGTGAGGGCTGCCATTGGGTTTACCATCTGCCAGGGAGGAGAATGTAGACGTCGGTCAGGTTATATAATATTTAGATCTATTCTAGCTGCAGTGATGTGTGGTTTCATTTTCTAGTTTCGAGTGTATTACCGATCTGAAAAAGTGAAGGAGGTTTGTCTCATCAATGGTCAATGGTACTTGATCTTGATCGAAATGATCAGACAGGGTCAGAGCCCACTCGTACATAAAATTGACTGTATGAACTGAGGTGATCTGCCCCACTATCCAAATTCATACAAATCTTTTAAAATACCATGTTTCCACGGTGTATCATATGCCTTCTGTTGATCGAAAAAAATGATACAGTGTGTTGTTTGTTGACAATGGAATTTTTAATAGTTAATGGTACTTCTGTTTTTTCGGAAACCGCATTGGATGTCAATCAGGAGGTTTTTGGTCTCCAAGTACCAGACTGATCGATTGTTGACCATGCGCTCCATTTTTTTTACAAACAGCTAGATAATGATATGGGACGGTAATTGGATGGACCGTGCTTCCCGTTCAGGCTTTGGTTTAGGAATGACAATAGCATTGTGCCAGGGAGGAGGGAACTTTCCCGTTGTTCATTTTTCATGATATATTTCCAAACATGAATAGGGCAAATGTTTCAGGTGTTTGTAATGAACCATGTCGGCTCCTGCTGCAACGTCATGAGATTTCCCAAGGGCAGTATGTTATTCATGGAGTGAGAATATTTCACTTTTGTCCTCAACACTATCAGTTAAATTTGACTTTTTTTTTAAAGTTTCACCAAACTTGTTGGCAATTTCCGATTTAGTAGTTAATCTTTGAGATGGTGAAACTCCAGATTTTGAACCTTATTCTTTTGAAACATGTTCCACGCCATGGACACGGGTGCGCGGGAATTGATATTAGATACATAGCTTCTCCATGATTGACGTTTATTTTGTTTAAAAATACGTATCGACTTGGTACTTGTGAGTTTAACATCATTCAGGTTGTCGACGGTAGGATGTCGGCGGAAATATTTCTCAGCTTTCTTCCTATTTTTTCTAGCTTGATTGCAATCATTATCGAAACATGGTTTACATATATGTGGGTTTGCTTTCGTACTTTCAGTACATCATGTTTTATGCTTATAAAAGAGTTGTTAAATATTGGTGCAAAATTTTGAAAATGCCAGAATCTAGATATGTAAAGAAATGCTATAATATGCAACTGCAAGCTGCAAGTAATGGTAAAGTAAACTGGGTTTCCAAAATTAGACACATAATTGTGTCAGCAGGATTTGGTTTTATATGGGATCAACAGTGTGTTGCAAATATACCTTTGTTCATAAAGGATTTTTTTGTGAGGAGACTGGCATTCAGCTATACGTGAAAGTTCGAAATCATATTATCATTCTTTGTATAAGCAAACATTTGGTGTTGAAATGTACATTACAAGGCTATCATGTGATAAATTTAGAAGTATTATGGCACGTTTCAGATGTAGTTCTCATCATCTAAGAATTGAATCAGGTAGACATAATAAGGAACCTAGAGAAGAAAGAGTTTGTACTGTTTGTAAACATGGTTATATCGAAGATGAATATCACTTTATTTTAATTTGTGATTGTTATTTAACTTTGAGGTCAGAATATATATCCTTGCATTATTATGAGTTCCCGACAAGACATGAGTACAATATTTTAATGTCATCCACCAACCCATTTACTGTTAAGAAACTAGCCATGTATATTCTAAAAGATATGAATCTAAGGCAAAGTTTGTTGGGATCTCCAACTCCCATTACCACACTGTAACCATTGTATCATGGGCCTATGGCCTACAATACATCTGAATAAAGTGTATGTACATCATGTTTGGAATAAAGACCAATTGGCCTTTGTAAAGTTTCACCTTCGACTGTGTAAAGTTCGCCAGCGGGATTGATAGTTGTAAGTATAGTTGGAGATTGGTCACTTCCACAAACGTCATCATGGACCAACCATTTAAACTCGTTTAAAATACTTGATTCTGTCCGTGAAAGATCAAGGGCAGATAATGTGCCAGTGGCAGGATGCAGACAAGTATGAGATCCATCATTGAAGATGCATAAATCATTGTTTGAGATAAAATCGTCAAGGACATTTCCCTTATTATTTGTATTAGTACTCCCCTTAAAACCGATTGAAACGCCCATGATGATACAAGGCTTCCGGAGCAGATCATTCAAAGTATGAAGATTCGATTGACGGATAGTTGAGGAAGGTAAAAGATACAGTGAACATAATGTAAACGCCATGTTTAAAGTAACACGGAAATCAACTGTTTCAAGAGTACTTTTATGTGGAACATTGCTATGGATTTTGACCTGCCTCCCCTGGATAGAAGAAGGTCCAGTAGCTTTATCATAAGTAGCTGTATTTCAATAAAATTATTGTGTAGACTTCTGCAATTCCATTGTAAAATATGTTATGGATTCATGATGTAGCTTCCATGAGATAAATATCACGTGAACGTGAGGAAGTCTTTGCGGTACTCCGATTGGTGTACATGTCCATGTCCAAAGGACCAAAAGAGTTATGGACATCTATGGAGAGCTCTATAGTATAGATGGCCTTTGGTGGGGGTGTTTGCAGCTTCTCTTTTTGCTGCTTTTGTTTTGGAAGTTGAGTTCTATGAAGGTACTTTATGTACAGGGAAATTCGTTAGAAATAAGTTTAAAACTCATGTGAAGCTATAGTTTAATAAATTACGTCATACACTTCACATACTCAGTGTGTATTATCCATCAAACAGTGAACCATCTCAATATCTGAAACCCTTGCCGCCATAGCCAGGGCCGCCATAGCCAGGGCCGCCAATGCCAGGGCCGCCATTGCCATAGCCATAGCCGTCGCCATAGGGGAATCGTCCTCCGCGGTTCAACTGATCTTGATCAACATACTGCTTGTTGGACTGTTGTTGATTGATATTAGCCACCTGCTTTGGGTATTGGTTGTTCCAGATGTCATTTCCCCCACGGCCGTATCCTCCTCCTTGTGGATATGTGGCTGAGGCCATCGCCACCAGAACCAAACAGAGTGCAACAGCGAGGGTATTCATTGTTGATGATTCTGGTGAGAGAATTAAACGTTAACTGGTCAATCAGGATGCAGCGTAAATTCTACAAAATTGGTGTCAAACTTTGAGTCACATTTCTTTTTGGTTGTGTAAATTGGTAATTTTGTTTCGATCATAGCAAAGTTTATGAATATGGTAAGGTTTTTAATTTTCATACACCTACTCAGATATCTACTAATGGGCTTGCATATGCCCCTTTAGTAGACACACACCTAAAATATTTTATGTTGATTATTAGTGCATACTTACTTAGATTACTAGTACACATATTTTCAACACAACTCTCAGGTATGATTATGAAACCTGCAAACTCTATAACGTGAGCTCACAAAAGCGTGAATCGATGCTCATAATGTCAAACACTTGATTTTCTGGACTGGATTATTTACAGACCGCCGCCATATAGCTGGAATATTGCAGAGTACGGCGTCAAACAAACAAACAAACAAACACTAACATATATCCAATATCCAGTATATCAGCATCTCCAGATATAGGCAAATTTCAAAAGAAGACCTTTCTGGTGCCCAGGAAATAGAATGGTGCGTCACTATCACGCATGTTAATGTTCCTAAATATCTTGTATCGCTGCATTTGATTCTGTCCTTTGCTTCACATTTGTTTCAATTTGTGTAAATTTGTTTAAGATTTTATTGACTGGCAAAGGTGAGTGATTGAGTGAGTTTGATTTTACGCCGCTTTTAGCAATATTCCAGCAATATCACGGCGGGGGACACCAGAAATGAGCTTCACACATTGTACCCATGTCGTGAATCGAACCCGTGTGCTCGGCGTGACGAGCGAACGCCTTAACCACTAGGCTACCCGACCGCCCCGACTGGCAAAGGCCCATGATGAGGCACCCTGGTTCCCTGGGCATGCTGCGCTGGAGCTACACTGACTCAGGCAACGACTGCACAATAGCCGCCTCCACCAGACGAACAAACATGGCGGACACGCCATGTTTTTACTATAGAAAAACGCTAGAACGGGTGGTTAATGTTTTCTCTCCTCAATTTTATGAATGCTGTTGCAATGGATATGTCACGAGAATAACCTCCATTATTACTTTTAGTGAAGGAAAACATTATTTAAGCTGTTTCGAGGCACGAAAGTGGTCGTCACATCGGTGAAATGTAAACAATGACACACACACCATTTTCAACAGTGATATGTGCGTTAATATTTCGTGTCAGCTCACTGTTGTCACGAAATCGTATACACAATACATGGAATTAAACGATCACGTCAATGAAATACCGTTAATATCTTTATTTTAGCAAATTTGATTAAGCAAATGTCGCCGATTACGCCCCGTTTTCTTCCATTGTGAAATGGTGGTTTAGCGGAATTATTGAACGCCCAGTATCCGTAATAATGGTGTTTAATGATAGGGTCTGTCATTTGGTCTGATATTTGTCCTCTGGATTTTATTCACATGAACAGCCATTTATTTGGCTTTTGTTTTCTTATTACACAATGAAATTAATCACAAAAAGATCGAATAATTGATTTGTTCCAATATAGTGTTTTTTAACTATGTGTGTGGTTGTAAAAATGTCGGGAGTGAATGGCATACTAATAAAGAATATTTTCATTATTTTGAATTAATTTGTTACAGTGGCATAAACATCCGTGTGTATTCTCATTTTCACAGGATGAAAAAATAAATAAAATGTAACAGTAGTCACGGTGTGGCAATTAATCAACTGGAGACACTTAAGCATGCGTTTGTAGAAAATTGTATTATAAATTACATCATTGGCAGGTTTTCTAGTTGATATGGAAAATCACTATGCCATGAAATTCTACTAGATACCAATGCCATGTTTGAAATCCAGATACCCAAACAGTTTGTCCTGAATGTGGCCACTGATTCTGTCAAGAAAACCTGAGGAATCTATGTGTGAAACACACATTTTCAAGGGCTGTAGTTTATCAAAGACATATTTGCTAAAATGCTAATCAATTGTTGAAATTTAAGAATGTTCCTATCTGTCTATTGTCATAAACAAGATATTTGGGGTGGGGGAGGTGGGGTTGTCACCAAGTTATGATGATACATATTATTTATTATCAGAATTCAAATAATGCATTCCAAGGAACACACATGCAGGTTACAAATAACCATAACTTTCAAGCAAATTAAAAATTAATTGTAATTTAAGATGTACCTACTGACCAAGTTACATTAACTCCAAAGGGTTTTCAACAATCAGACATCTGAGATTGTGTTTTTTTACTAGCAATTGAAGAATCTAAAAACACGCAAAGCTGATGAACATGATGACCTGAAATAACAACCGAAATTAAGGTAATCAGTTTTGGAACTTGTTAGTATGTAAATTACAATGCAAATTGGGTCAGGAGGAGGTTCAGTATAAATTCTCCTGAACTCAAAGCTAAATCGCTGATTGTGTGTTGATCCAGGTATGGAAGCAGTACTGTTAAAGCATTAGAGTGTGAAGCAAACCGATTGAAATGCATCATTTTATCCTCTAGCGGAATAAATGATGATATCCTATTACATGTATGTGATGTATTACGTCTGATGTTTATTATGCTCTGAATGATGTCAGTATATGCTTTGATACTCGCTTTAAGCTGAAAAAACACTATGCATATGGTACTCATAGTCAAGACAGGTTCCATTTGTACCGGTTAATCATCATCCCTAGTTAAACAATTCACAAATAAATAGCGGAAAGTACACATGTGTCTCCAGCTTTCATCCTCAAATATTACAATTTCTGTGCACTTTTAATGTTCTGTATTACCATCATGATCATACTGGGTTTTTTCTGTGCTTGAACAATAATGTAACTTACTTCTGTTATTGAGTAGTTTATTTGTAGATAATTTCATACACATATATTTCATCTAATATGATGATTACAATCATAACTATTTAAAAAAAATAATGGTATGCATACTTCTTTATGTTGTTCTGTAAACGGATTCCTCAGTGTTTATACTGCATCATATAGAATACTCATGGATGTGTATGCCACTGTACCAAATTAATTAAAAATTATGAACATATAGTTTATTATTAACCCATTCAAACCCGACATTTTAACAAGCACACACATAGTTCAGAAACACTAGATCGAAATTAATTTGTATATTAATATGTATCCAAAATTATTAGATCTATTTATGATTAATTTCATTTTGTAATAAGAAAACAAATGCCAAATAAATGGCATTACTTTCTTCCTATATCATGATATAACCGAGAAATCATTTGAGGCAGCGTTGAACAAAACTCATTCTCTCTCACTTGAAACAAGGTATACTCACCAAGCTGCGACGATGTACAGAGTAACGTTTCCTCCAGTATCTAAGCCTTATATACAGATCACATTAGTTGTTTGGTCCTATTTCTTTTTCGGTACTTGATCATTGTGTGTGACATTCGTCAAGATATATTGCAAGTCTGTTCTTTGAAGAGTTGTTTTGTATAATTATACCCGAAAGATGCTGAGAGCTGAGAATTTTAATCGAATGTCCACTGATCCATTGATCGAGGTAACGATATTACTGCTTTTTACATGCTCCTTGTGTATAGAGGCTATCGCAATATAAGTACACACATCTATTGTTATTTTTAAGAAAGCCTCGTTTAATTTATTAATTCTACAAACCAACCAGTCACGTCCTGTGTAAAATTTTAATTTGCCCATTTATGTCACGCCATTGGCAGTGTTTTTGCTTGAACTAATATCTTGGTCCGAGGTGCCGTGCAAGCAGTAATGGACGATAATGTGCGATAATGAGAAAGATAATCCCTCACCCAAACCCCAAACCAGGAGATGTAATAAATCAGACACTCTCCCTACCAATAACCCTGGTTCACATACTAGCTGGAGCCGATGCATTATCTAATACCATGTCAGCTATCTGCTGGAAGTGAAAAAGATGAATGGTGCAGCTGCCTAGCTCACTCCATCTTCCCGAGGCAAGGGAGTCAACTGACATTAAAAGTCCAGTCTCCACCCTTGCCGAACTGGGCTGGAATTCCTGGGCACGATCGTAGTGCCGCCAGTGGCTATTACCAGTTATGTCCCTTCTAAGCCTCTCCTATGGACCAATCAGATTCCAGTTCTCGTATCACTTGCATTTGCTTCAAACAAAATGGCGGCGCTCAGTCAAGACGATCTGATCGGTACGCAAAATCTATTTTGTGATAAAACGAGTCTTACAATGCACAGTGCATCAAATCACGTGAGCACCTTGATTAACAACATGAAAAGATTTAGAAAATATCTGTTGACAACGAGTTGTCGGTGCACATGCTCTGCAAACCCTGCAATCGACCGAAATCTGCAAGACAGTTTACGAACCGGATTTCGATTTCGTTTCATTTTGATTGGACTCGTTAGTCCAGCCAAAATATAACACAATAATTGACGCCTAGTTCGGCAAGGGTGGAAACTGGATTTTTATAGTCAGTTAACTCACTTGCTTCGGGAAGATGAGCTCACTCAAACTATGAAAGACAATTTTTATGGTATTCACGAAGCGATGATCGTACGGAATCAGTTTTGCGAGTGTGATATGGACTGTCAGAAGTTTAATGACGATGATCAAATAAAATGTACACTGTACGAAAATAACCTAGATAACTCTACTTCAAAATCTTGCGAAGTCTCGCTTGATCCTGTAATCGCAGTTGATGATGGAAAACTGAAACAAGCGCACAGCAAAACAGATTCGGAGCAGATAAAAAGAATTTTGCACCCGTCTTGGTGTTCGCTTTTCTTTATTCCAACTATTGGTTGAACCGCCACTTCCGGTTTGTCTGTTGATGTTATGGGTGCAGAATAAACTGCATTGAGTTGAGACTGCGGTGTTGACTAATCCTTGGTGTGGTGGCAGCGGATTTGAATCCACGTCGCAATATCATTCCAACACACAGGATTGACTTTTCAACCGTACACCCTCAAATTATTTCAATCAGTGATCAATTCATACATGAAACGAACTGTCCGTCGGCCGTTGTATCATAGTGCACGTAAGTTGGTTAAGTACATGCGAGTGAAGGAACTCGCATTGTGTTAGCATTATGGCCCAGCAATGTGCACCAAAGCAGTGGCAGTTAACGGAACGAGAGACTATCAATTCGTTTGAGAATTGGCGCCAGAATTTGACATACATTTTATCACTTGATGAATACTTTGCCCCATTTCTCAGTAACGAATTTACTTGGGAGAAAAAGACAGCTACCAATCCAAACAGAGATTATACGAACGACGGTGAAAATGTCCATGCTGCTGGTAGAAAAACAGCGATTCAGAAAAATGCTCAACTAGACTTGATGCTGGGTAAGATTGCTAATTTCTGTCCTGTTATTTCAAGAAATCCTATCATCAAAAAGTCAAGATCCGTTCAGGATATTTGGCAGGAAATAAGGCAACATTATGGTTTCCAGTCTACTGGTTCCCATTTCTTGGACATTGCTGATATTAAGCTACAGACGGATGAACGTCCTGAGGTCCTGTATCAGAGGATCATGTCATTTTTCGAGGATAACCTCCGGACAACTACCTGTGGTATCAGACACCATGGTCAAGCAATAACTATTGATGAGGATCTCATGAGCAATATGACAGTGACTTTGTGGTTGCAGTTTGTCCATCCAGGCCTCCCTTCCCTTGTGAAACAGAAATGTGGGGCTGAACTCCTCAAACAAACTCTGGCTTCGCTTAAGCCTGAAATCTCCCAGGCTTTGTCATCATTGCTCGATGAATTACGTAGTATTGAAGACACCAAGGCTATACGAGCGTACACCTCAAGTGGCTACCCAAGGCAAAATACCCAATTCCGTGGAGGAAAGCCTGCATACTCGAGTAAGACGCGGCAATGCATCCTTTGTAGGACGGCAGGGCGTCCTTCATATAACACACACTCTCTGAAATATTGTCGGTTCCTTCCATAATCTGAAAGAGGTGCATTGTATGGCACTTCCCGCCTTGTCCCCGTAGTGGTGAGGAAGAGACTCACGATGATGTGTTTGTTTGTTTGTTTGTTGTTTAACGCCGCACTCAGCAATATTCCAGCTATATGACGGCGGTCTGTAAATAATCGAATCTGGACCAGACAATCCAGTGATTGACATCATGAGCGTCGTTCAAAGCAATTGGGATCGATGACATGCATCATCCAAGTCAGCGAGCCTGACCACCCGATCGCCTTAGTCGCCTTTTACGACAAGCATAGTCACCCTTTACGGCAAGTATGGGTTGCTGAAGACCTATTGTACCCAGGAATCCTCACGGGTCGTCTCACGATGAAACAAGGTTCAGTGTACTCTCGGTCGTGGGGAGTTAGAGTTCCAACTGGACGCCCTTCTTGTGAAACAGCTGGATGTAGATGTTCTTGCAGGAAATCCATCCCTCAAGCGGCTAGACCAGCCAAGAACCAAATCGTCATTGGAGGATCCAAGGTCGTTTACTTTGGCCAGCAATCGGACACCAGTGCTTCCGTGCGACGTACTCAGATATTCTTACTGAAAGCCTCATCCAGACAAGACAATCATACTCCCTGGGGAGTATATTGATGTGAATATTCCACACGATACTCCATCTGACTTAGCAACGTGGGTGTTCCCATCTAAAAAAAATGGCCCCTATGTCAGGATGTGATGTCTATTGGTCACGTGAATAGAATTGCAGACACAACTGACAATGAAATCACAATTAAAAATTAAGAGTTCTTTTGTCAAGACCAATTACAAGTCCAACTCCCACGGGGGATTCACATCCTGTGATGAACGAGCCAGACCCTCCACCAACTGCGGGTACCTTCAGACCTTTTTTCCAAGTGTGTATCAATAGACCCAGATGCCATCCTTCCTGATGACATGTGTCAAAGGTTTACTTCCCTCCATGAAGAGTTTGATAAATGTGTTCAACCCTTCTGTCTCAGAAACAGAAAGGCCGTTTACCACAGTTTGATGTACTGGAGACTCAAGGGGTATTCGCCAAACCGGGACAGGTCAACGTCACAATTGAATACCTAACCATGTCCCTTCTCCTTAGGAAACCTGAAGCCGGTTGGTCACATCGTTTGGAGAGGTTGGCCAATACTGTAAACCCCAACCTACGCTGATGCCACAATGCCACCAGTATCAGAGGCGTACCTGGAAGAGCTGATGAGTCGAGTTTTGGGGGATCTTTTCCAAGATGGTAGAGTGATCAAACTAACAGATGATCTGTTTTGTGGTGGTCAATCTTCGGAAGAAACCCTCTCCAATTGGGGCATGGTCTTGTCTGCCTTGAAAACACAACAACCTCCACCAGAGTGCAACCAAGACTTGTATGCCCGAAATCTACCAATGTTCTTGGATGGATTTTGTCTGATGGAATCTTAAAGGCGAGTGCTCACAAGATATCTGCCCTTGATGCTGTTCAACCACCTCCTACAGTACGGAGGTTGCGCAGCTTCATCGGGGCATACAAGGCCCTGAGCATGGTTCTGCCCGGATATGCATCCTTCATGAATCCCCTTGACAATGCTGTGGCTGGTAAACAATCCTCTGACAAACTAGTGTGATCTCAGGGTAACCTTTGAAAGTGCCCAATCTGCGCTGGCCTCCTGCCAAACTATTACCATACCTCGTACATCTAACCACCTGTGTATTGTCACTGATGCCTCTATCAAATCACAAGGAATTGCCGCAACTGTGAATGTCAGCAGCAATGGCAACACTAGACTTACAGGCTTCTTCAGTGCGAATTGGTAGAAACATCAGTTGCAGTGGCTACCATGCGAACTGGAGTCACTTGCAATCGCCTCCTCGGTCAGACATTTTGCACCCTTTATAACAGCCTCTAAAAAGCAAACCGAGGTTTTGACAGACAGTCGGGCCCTGTGTTCAGGCGCACAACATACGATTGCAAGGTGCCTTCTGTACTTGTTCGAGAGTGACTACATTTCTCTCCATCCCGAGCAGACATCAGATCTCAGTGGCACATATTTCAGGTGCTGCTAGCTTACCCTCAGATTATGCAAGTAGAAATCCTGTCGAGTGTACTGATCAGAGTTTGTCTCAGAATCTGTAGACTCTTACATCATGTCACTCTCCGTTAACGATGTTGTGGATGGTGGCGCCAAGATGCCTTTCACAAGTCGGGCAGCATGGCAGGCCACTCATCGGGAATGCCCAGACCTCCGCAGAACTCACTCTCAGCTGTCACAAGGAACCAGACCATCAATGAAAATTACAAACAACCTGGATGTCAAATGCTACTTAAGGGTAGCTTCCATTGCCAGTGATAACCTTTTGATTGTGGCAGATGAGAAACCATTTCAATCAAAGCGTGATCGCATTATAATACCAAGGACTGTCATCAATGATTCCATCACTGCCCTACACATTCGCTTCAATCATCCTACCAGGTTCTATACACTTGACATTGACAAGGCAATCACTGATGCTACTGCTTCCTGTCACCATTGTGCATCTTTGAAATCCATACCATCACAATTGTATCCACAGTCAACAACTTGTTCCCCGGACACTGTTGGCACTCACTTTGACTTTGCAGCTGATATCATGAAATCATGAATGGACAATTAGTGTTCGTGTTGAGGGAAGTTGTTTCATCCTTCACCCAAGCCTGTGTTGTACAAAACGAACGACATGATCAGTTAGCAACATCATTCTCATGCTTACTGCTGATTTTAAGCATCTTGGCCCAGATGGTTGCACAATCAGAGTGGATCCTGCTCCTGTATTCGTTTCACTGGCCAAGGACCAGATATTGTCACAGCATGGTATTCACCTAGAGTTGGGCTCCCCTAAAAACGTAAACAAGAACCCTGTTGCTGAACGGGCTATTGAGGAGCTAGGTGTTGAATGTCTCCACTTGAGCCAAGAAGGTTGTCCTCTTTCTCCAGTTACTCTAACCTTAGCCACAGCCAACTTGAATACTAGTATTAGAAAGGGAGGGAGGTCGAGAGGTGATCACTGAACGTGACCAGATTACTGGGGTTCAGCTCCCATTATGTGACCGCCAACTGGCAGTCAATCAGCAGCTTTCCAGACAACTCAATCATACTTCAAGCAGTAAGTCTAAGGCACATGGGCATCTCCGTTCAGACAATGCCGATGTAACAATTGGAGATCAAGTATATCTCAAGTCGGACAGAGACAAGACTCATGCTCTAGACAGATGCATGGTCATTGGACTTTCGGACCATGGCTTTCAGATCAGAAAGTTTACTTACAATCAGTTTAGATCCAAGGTTTATGATGTTCGTCCCACTGATTGTTACCCTGTGAGACCCACACTTCTTGTGTCTCAACCCAGAAACCAAATAGGAGGTCTTATGGAGAAAGATAATGTTGTTGAAGAGGTAAGACCACAAACAGCAACAGCCGATGAACCTCCTTCGCACAGTGACAGTGATGATCATGACATGACCATGAACACTGGTGGATCTTCACCTGGGACCATCAGTTATCCCGAGGATGAAGAGGATACAGACCTTGGTTGTTCCGTTCCTCTGGACAACCAACGTAGATCCCTGAGACAGCTGTCAGCACCACCGTTGCAGCGATATTGTGACTGGATAATGGCATTATGACTCTGACATGCCATATACAAATGACCCTTTATCAGTGTTATAATTGCATAATGTTGCATACATTTCATTTGGACTTTAATTGATGTTTTGTGTATTGTTTCGATTAAAATTCCACAAACAACTGGCCAGCTGCTCCATTCTGCATGTTCCAACATACAACAAGATATTGTTGGATAACATTTCGTGTCTCATCCGGTTTGAAGACTCAAAAATGCAGAAGATTGAATTAGGGATTACGACCAGCTCAATCGAGTCAGTTTGGGCTTTGGGAATAGGGACTGTGCACAAATCTGACATTCCTATGGAATTATTTGAATTTTGACTGGCTTTGCTTGGCGACAGTCTGCATATACTTTGTGATACTAAGCTGTTAACAAGCCACAGGTGGGAAGATAAAATTCTGGAATGTTTAGCCTTATGTACAACAGCCTCTGACACAGAACCTGAACGTTTGTTTGGGGAAGATATCATAAGGAATATGGAGGAAGTAGGTGCAGCTGATTGGAAAATCAGCCAGTACATTCGTCAACAGAGGAAATAAGTGTGACGACCCCTAATTCAGAGGGAGAGGGAGACCCCATATGAACTATCGTGGACCGTCATACGGGTACACGCAATTTGGTTCTAAAAACATTGATTGACAGATAGAGAGAGGTTTAATCAATATTTTAGGCCATATGACCTATAGTACAGAACACAATGATTACAGATATCATGGATGGGAGACATAAAAAGTTACGAGAAAAGAGGAGAGGGGGAAAGCAGTAGGAACCCTATTAGAGCCAGATGGCATAGTCAGCCTGGATACACAGGTATGTGAGTATGACGAAAATGAACTGTAGGAATTGTTCAGACAGATACTAGTGTACAAAGCAGGTAACCCGAAAAACACCTTCCTGAATGCTAAGTGAGTGAGTCTAAGGCGCCACTATTCGCTGTGTAGAGTTGCGTCCCTTGGTCACGCCGGAAACCTGAGATTGTTGGTTCGAATCCCGGTTCGCCCCGATTATGTTTCTAGGTTTGTCAGTACCATGCCAATGCTTGTGGGATTCACTGAAGTGGTAAACGTCTGAAACCTGTATCACTTGAGGCTTTCCTCCCACATTAAGCTGACACACAGTGAAATAACTGGAATACTGTTTAAAGCGGCGTTAAACCAAATCACTCACTCGGCAATGTTTTCTGCCATATCGTGACGAGAACTTTGATAACACATAAATTTAGATGACAAAACCTGTCCACTAAAGGCGGTAAAACAACTAGATTATCACAGATATATATTTAAAACTTGTATTGAACTATGAAAAGATATCACGATTCTTAACAATACAATATATAAACGGGCTAGAGATCACCAGCAACCAAAGGTAGGCCACCATGATAGGGACAGTGGTGACTTACGATACGTCTGCTACCTGCACGGGTCCCCAGCAGGGTTGCACCATCCCTCTTGCTGTTGACGAAGTTTCGCAAAGATTAAAAAAAAACAATTATTAGAAAGTAGTAATAATAGACATACTTTCATTGATGTGGTCTTCCATGTCCCCTCAGGGGTACAATGATTTCCCTGTACTTCAACCCCCTTTGATTGGTTTGTTTGTTGTTTAACGCAGCACTCAGCAATATTCCAGCTTAATGAAGGCAGTCTGTAAATTATCGAGACTGGTCAGATATTGGACGAGGTCATTTTATGACGATGTCATATTGACTATAGTACATACACTCATGAATTGAAAGGTGAGTATTCTCCATTCTGTGTCCCTTTTGATGAAAGAATCACAGTCGAGCATGTCCTGCTTGGCTTTTTTTTAAGTTAACAAAGGATAAATATTTCAGCGCCTCATCAATAATGGATGTTTTTATTGTTGTTTCCTCTCATTTAACAATTAGGTTTTTAGAGATATTGAACTGATTAGTCTACACAGCTACCATTTTACAGTATTAGTAGTGTTTAACTTGTAACTAAGATTGTTAGTGGTTGTATCCTCAAAGGCGGTTGGACCCGTGAAAATCCGGGGTTGAATAGGTCTTCAGCAACCCATGCTTGTCGTAAGAGGCGACTAATAGGATTGGGTGGTCAGGCTCGCTAATTTGTTTGATGATGGCTTCGTATCCCAATTGCGTGGATCGATGCTAAATCTCTGGATTGTCTGTTCCAGACTCGATTATTTACAGACCACTGTCATTTAACTTGAATATTGCTCAGTGCGGCGTTATACAAAAAACAAACAACTGCAACATTTGCAGCGTTTGAATTCTAAAAGTTCTTTAATAGATGTACCTTTTCTATTTTCTGGACTCCATAATAGTGAGTGAGTACTGTTTAATGTCCCTTATAACAGTATTATAGTTATATCACGGCGTGTCAGCTTAATGTGGGAGGAAAGTCCCAAGTGAAATCAACGGGCATGGGTATGGTGCTGACGACTCAGACGACTGTGCTTGTCGTTAAAGGCGACTAACGGGATCGGGTGGTCAGGCTCGCTTACTTGGTTGATGCATGTCATCGATCTCAGTTGCGTTGATCGATGCTCATGATATTAATCACTGGATTGTCTGGTCAGACTCGATTATTTACAGACCGCTGTCATATAGCTGGAATATTACTGAGTGCGGCGTTAGACAACAAAACAACCAGCCACAGCTACTGTTAATGGTGATCTCAAAAACACCACTTTCACTGAACACATAGTGCGAGAACTATGTGCTACAAAAGGCACAACAAACAAGACAAAAATCCTCTTCAATTCCAAAAGGCAGAAGAATGATTCAGTCTGACACCTTATATTGCCAACTGCTGGAGAGATAAACAACACGTTCGATCGTGCTGGTCTCCGGACAGGGTGATGGATTTATTCGAGAATGATCTCTTCTTGAGAAGCAAGTGTTGATTAAGTCTGATGGCTAAGCACTCTCTTAGAATGATTTGTGTACATAGAAAAAAATTGCTGTGAGTTCCACTACACAATTCTGACTGAGGTAAAATTATAAAGACACTACAGGTGCATAATTCTATTACAAAATCACTGTTATCAGCTTGCAAACTGAAAGCTCCATGCAGTATTTCTTCTTCTGCCAAGTGTACAAGCTCTGTTTCAGCATTATAGATATATTGTAAACTGTTTTATGCAAGCACAGACTAAATGGCACAGACAAGACTTGAAACAACCTTGAATGTTGTTTGCATGATACTTATGTCACGATTTGCTTAGGGTTTCGATTTAGATATGATCTAGCACCTCAGTATCCATCTATCGACTGCGTTTCATTACTTGGTGGGTTGGTTGTACGTATACATTAGTCACTTTGAAGTGGAGATAATAAACAAATTTACACTGATCATTTGCAAAAATGTCACAAAGAAACAACATAAAAGTTTTTCAGGGTTTTTTTTATGTCAGCGTTTATGTTCCAAGTTTTTTATGGTTTCCATTAAGTTTCACGTAACAACCTGAAACTTACCAGTGTCATTTTTTAGATTTGTAAGCTTTGATAGTTTTATACAGTGGATATCAACAGTGTTAGTTTAATTTTGGTGTCCAGTAACCCTTCAATTGGAAACGTCACTATGAAATTCCGATCGTAAAAACAAAGAATAAACCTGTGTTATCCAATTTCCATTTGGTTTACGGATAATTTGACACCAAGTGTGAGGATATTTCATTGTACTTTTCAAAATTAACTTTGAAAAATAGAAACTTAAACAAATTGCGTTTGTCTAATTAGGTCAAAAACACAATCTGAGCTTAATATGCAATATCAATTGTTTTAGCAGAGAATCAAAGTTCAGATGAGTTGAATAAAACGTGCAGGAACTGCCAAGTTTCCTGAGCATTGTCCACCTTTGAGGTGTCACTAAATCCAGTACAATATGTGTCAGTTGAGGATATCTGAGTTCTCTGAAAGTAGTTTATGTACAGGGAAATTCGTAAGAAGTAACAAGTTAAAAAACCTGTGCAGCTATGGTTTATTCATATACATCATACACTTCACATACTCAGTGTGTATTATCCATCAAACAGTGAACCATCTCAATATCTGAAACCCTTGCCGCCATAGCCAGGGCCGCCAAAGCCAGGGCCGCCAATGCCAGGGCCGCCAATGCCATAGCCATTGCCATAGCCATAGCCGTCGCCATAGGGGAATCGTCCTCCGCGGTTCAACTGATCTTGATCAACATATTGCTTGTTGGACTGTTGTTGATTGATATTAGCCACCTGCTTTGGGTATTGGTTGTTCCAGATGTCATTTCCCCCACGGCCGTATCCTCCTCCTTGTGGATATGTGGCTGAGGCCATCGCCACCAGAACCAAACAGAGTGCAACAGCGAGGGCGTTCATTGTTGATGATTCTGGTGAGAGAATTAAACATTAACTGGTCAATCAGGATGCAGCGTAAGATTAAATTCAACAGAAATGCTGTCAAACATTGAGTCACATTTGTTTTTGGTTGTGTAAAGTTTATGATTATGACAATTTTTGCATCATACCCCTGCTCAGATGGCATTCAGACTTTAGCCTAACGTTGGAAATGGCAGACAATTTTGGACTCGGATTAGTTACTCGTTACTAATTTGACAGCTACTCTGGAAGTGCGCAGTGGTTTTTGCGCCTCCCTTCTGTTACATACATAAGACACATGTTCGATCGTCAGGTACTGTTGTTGACTATTTTAAATGTATAAATGTGTATGGACTGAGAGTGAGTTGGATTTAACACCACTTTTAACAGTATTCCAGTTATATCGCAGCGTGTAAGCTTAATGTGGGAGGATAACCCCAAGTGATGCAGGTCTCAGACGTTAACCACTTCGATGAAACCCAAGAGCACGGGTATGGTGCTGACAAACCTAGAAACATAATCGGGGCGAACCGGGATTCGAAATCACCATAATAGGTTTCTGGTGTGCCCAAGGGACGCAGCTCTGCACAGCAAATCGCGGCACCTTAGACGACCGGGCCCCTTTGTATTGGCTGAGAGGCCATGAAAATGTTTTATTATTTATTAAGTCAGCTTCTGTCTGAGTTTTGTGCTGAAAATATGCATACTGATAATCTGAATAAGTATACACTAAGTATACACTGTGTCTACTAATGGCTTTGCATATCCTCAACCAGTGTTGTCTATTGTCATCAAATATCTATTATTCTGCAGTGTTGTGCACTCAGATTTTTCCAAGGGGGTAAGATTATGGAAAGGGAGCTTTCGATGCATAGGCTGTTTTGCTATGTGCAAATACACAAATCAAAATAGCGATAATCAAATTTTTATCGATTGTATTTGAAGGATATACAAATAAATTGCACGTCAATATATAAGTGCAATAGCGACGTTAAACCCAATTTCACCTCACCCCACCTTCACAAATAAATTGCATCATGTATTCGAAAAAGAAATCATTATATATCTAAATTGTGATTAAGAACATTTGATTTTTATTCATAGCCCTAAATCAAGCTGTCTCAGAAAGTACCATGTCAAGAGAGGATGCTTTTCATGAACCTTTTCATAATGTGTCTTTAGAATAATTTGGTGGTTTGATCGCTGTTTGCCACAACGTATGCTTAACAGGAGTCATGGTTTCAACGGGAATTGACCTTGCAGCATGTGTCAGTTGCCAAGTGATATCTTAACAAGTTTCGTTTGGACAGCAGTTTCAATCTGCATGGTACGGTATGTTCATTTAGTCTGTCAGCCATCATTTGGTCACCCGGTTTGACACAATCATTTCCCATTAAACATGCAATCACGCGTTATAAGGTGGAAATTATGAAATAATAATCATTGACGTAACTAAAAATACCACTTTTGGTATATTTCATGTCCTTGTAATAATATTGTCTTCATTGTCATCATGTAATTTTGTTACCATCGACATGACCCTGTACAGGGTTCAGAACAGACACAACAACGTCTCACAACAAAGACATAATGTTTATCAAACATGTCTGCTGCATAACAATGCAGCTTCCAAAATGATGGTTGAAAGGCCATAGGCAGGAATACAACCATTAATCCAGCGTTAAATTCGAAACAACACTGTGCCAATGTTTCGAAATGTAATTTCTGAGGCTGACTGATATATGTAGCTAGGTCGTGGGTTTTACCAAGTTGGAAATGTCCAACGTGTAATATGCGCATTACTTTCTTCCTATAACATGATGAAACGCCGTGATATAACCGAGACATCATTTGAGGCAGCGTTAAACAAAACTCACACACTCTCTCTCACTTGAAACAAGGTATACTCACCGAACAGCGACGATGTTCAGAGTAACGTTGCCTCCAGTATCTAAGCCTTATATAGAGATCACATTAGTTGTTTGGTCCTATTTCTTTTGGTACTAGATCATTATGTGTGCCACTCGTTAAGATATTGTGCAGTTCAGTTCATTGAAGAGTTATTTTGAATTATTATACATTAAAGATAAATGAATTATGATTGATGTATTAGATTAAGTCATATCCTCCTTTATAAAGAAAAATGGTTATATTTTCCACTGTTTTGGTTTCACATATATATTCACCCATCCCTTTGTACGAATTAGAAAGTGTCTTGAAATAAGGGAATTTTCATAAAAATATTCTAATTAAAGATTTTGCCCTACTTCATGGTGATGTTTTTATTTCCAGATGATATATTTTCAAGGTTTCAGTCACAGCTTCATCTTTGGTAATAGTAAGTAGGTTGGTTGGTTTGTTGTTTAACGCCGCACTCCGCAATATTCCCGCTTAATGACGGCGGTCTGTACATAATTGAGTCTGGACCAGTCAATCCAGTGATTGATATCATGCGCATCAATCCACGCTATTGGGTATTGGTTATAGTGTGTGAGTGAGTGAGTTGGGTTTAATGCCGCTTTTAACAGTATTGCAGTTATATCACGGCGTGTCAGCTTAATGTTGGAGGAAAGCCCCAAGTGATGCGGGTCTCATGCGTTTACCACTTCGGTGAAACCCACGAGCACGGGTATGGTGCTGACAAACCTAGAAACATAATCGGGGCGAACCGGGATTAAAACCCACAATCATAGGGACGCAACTCTGCTTTGGTAATAGGGACACCCAGATAGGAAGCAATAAACTTCACGAATTAAAACCAACAAACGGTCAAACCTACTTGGGTTGTCAGTCAAGACGTGACGAGATCGTTTCCCTTGTGATGAAAGGTTCACCGTCCAGCATATTTTGCTCGACTTGCAATCGCAAGATCTCTTTTCCCGTGTCAGCGGGCAACTCATCATAAATTACATGAAAGAAGTTGGTCTGTATAATAGATTTTATAAATGTATGTGAATAACAAAATGTTTGTTTTTAAATTTGGTGTGATGCTATTACCAACTGACATTATTGAAGGCTCTGTCCAGGAGGTTAAAGTATCGTAAAATTACTGTCCCCTGGGTGACACGTAATCCTATCATAATCAATGTAAGTATCATCAACCAGAGTTTTTAAGCCAACTCATTGTTGAATATTTTTTTAATTTTGGCTAGCATTGTGCACAGCCACCAGTAGCTAAAGTGATGATGTAAATCCTGCAGGGTATCATGATCCTCAGCGTGGTGGCTGGTTACTCGTGGTCTATAGCCCATGTTTTAAAATTGTATACTTGATATGCTCAAATATGTTTCATAAATTGTTTTTAAATATAACTTTGCATAAATGACTCAATTGTAAGCATATTAACTTTGTCTCGTCGCTATATGGCTGAAATAATGCCGATTTTAACTCACTCACTCACTCACTCTTTGGTAGTACATACAATTAGAGTCGGTGTGTTTAACACTGATTCGTTATGGAGAAACGTAATCGCCCTACAAACAGTTATGTTCCTTTAAACATTTCATACAATTCCAATAGTTTATTTGTTTTATTCTGATTGTATTTTCTCTCTCACAGCTTTTTGTCATTTCTGTAAACCAATGCAACAGTTATTAATAACAACATATTGCCTCGGTCCTTTTTGGACTGTTAGTTGGAATACTCTAAGGAAATGCTTGTTTTTCCGCTTCATCATTGAAATGCTTGAGGTTAACTTGATATCGCGTAGTATATTCGATGAATATAACATGACATAACATAACAGATCAAGTCGATCGTGTGGACAGTGTGACCAGCTCATGAGACTGCCAGACACTAAAGCACATGTAGCACATATGCCTCAGTCACCACGCATTAAAATGGGTACCCGGTAGGATGAGATGATAATATGAATGTTAACCTTCTGGCGCTTCACAGGCTGAGAAGGCAGCTTGGATTGTATTTTCCCCAATGAACTGAGAATTATGACTGAACGTCTACTGATCCATTGATTGGGGTAACAACGCTACTGCTTTTTGCATTCTCCTTGTGTATGGAGGCTAGTGCAATATAAGTACACACATCCATTGTTATTATCATGTAACCCTCGTTTAATTTAATAATTTATCAATTCTACCAACCAGTCACGTGCCGATTCACATGAGAACGAATTGCACACGTGTGATTCAGAGCGTGTGCATCTTTCTCAGATATCAGACGTGTTTTCTCGGCAGAGAGAGAAAACATCGAACTTGATTTTTTTTATTGATAACATCATTGATATCAATTTCAATTTATGCACTAGTTATAGTGCTGGATACTTTTTAATTTTCCTATTTACGGCACAGAATTGACAGTGTCTTTTGCTTGAGCTAATATTTCAACCCGAGGTGCTGTGCATGTATGGTCTACGATGAGGTGCCTTATCCCCTGGGACGGGTAAAGACTAGTCTGTCATGAGAAAGATTCTACCCTGATCCAAATGCTAGCGAGTCGAATACACGAGATGATGCATATCTAATACCATGTCAGCCATTCTGGAATTGTTCAGACAGAGAATTGGTACAATACAGGTACCCTGAAAAATATAATCTTTCTGAATGGCAATTTATTACATGTGATAATGCAATACTGACACACATTGTTGGAGTACACGAACCACTCCATGGAAACATGGGGAAACACGACTCACCAGCATTATTATCGTTCGGTTCTAACAGTTCGTCCTTTGTCCGACCGTACCCTGTACTCGATATGTGTATAGGCCAACCAGAAAGATGTCGTTTCTCTTCCTGTGATAGTATGGGTGATGAGACTTTGCGATAAAGAAGGGGTACTTTATTTAAGAGTACGTCATGAAGAGTACTTTTTGGTATTCCCAACGTGCTGAGATCTGCTCGATATAACAGCATCCATAGCTCGCTTTAACCTATCAAATGAATTAGCAGGTTTTCATCCTCCGGCGCTCATTTTAACAGATCTATACAGATGGTCCTACAATATATTTTTAGAATCAGTCGAACCATATCCATATAGTGAAGAATAACGGGAAACCTACTGGTACCTAATATTTGATAGTTTAAGACTAGAATGGATGAGGGTCTTATTGCAAGGGTAAAATGTGAAATGTTATTTCTTATCGAAAACGCCGTTTTCTTATGATTGATAAACGACACTGAGATAACATCTTTATTGATTGACAGTTACTGAATATTTATACAAAAAAACATGCAGCCGACATACTATACTTACCCCCAGAATAACCATCTCCAAAGACAAAATCTCTTGAACCACCCCGCCCCAAATCGAAATCCTCTTAATATATGTAGAGCCGTGAAGATACGGGGTGGAATATGCCTTCAACAACCCATGCTTGGCGTAAAGGGCGACTATGCTTGTCGAAAAAGGCGACTAACGGGATCGGGTGGTCATCAGGCTCGCTGATTTGGTTGATGATGGCATCGTATCCCAATTGCGTGGATCGATGCTAGGTCTCTGGATTGTCAGGTCCAGACTCGATTATTTACAGACCACTGTCATTTAACTTGAATATTGCTCAGTGCGGCGTCATACAAACAAACAAATAACTTCAATTCTTTGAATTCTAAAAATCCTTTAATAGATGTACCTATTCTATTGTATCAAAGCTTTCTGGACTCCATAATAGTGAGTGAGTACTGTTTAACGCCCCTTACAACAGTATTACAGTTATATGACGGCAAGTCAGGTTAATGTGGGAGGAAAGCCCCAAGTGAAATCCACGAGCACGGGTATGGTGCTGACGACTCAGACGACTGTGCTTGTCGTTAAAGGCGACTAACGGGATCGGGTGGTCAGGCTCGCTAACTTGGTTGATGCATGTCATCGATCTCAGTTGCGTGGATCGATGCTCATGATATTAATCACTAGATTGTCTGGTTCAGACTCGTTTATTTACAGACCGCTGTCATATAGCTGGAATATTACTGAGTGCGGCGTTAGACAACAAAACAACCAGCCACAGCTACTGTTAATGGTGATCTCAAAAACACCACTTTCACGTTTGATCGTGCCGGTCTCCGGACAGGGTGTCGCCGGTCCCCGGACAGGGTGTCGCCGGTCTCCGGACAGGGTGTCGCCGAACAGGGTGATGGAGTAATTCAAGAATGATCTCTTCTTCAGAAGCATGTGTTGATTAAGTCTGGTGGCTAAGCACTCTCTTAAAATGATTTGTGTGCATAACAGCCCCTGAGAAATAATTTGCTGTGAGTTCCACTAAACAATTCTGACTGAGGTAAAATTATAAAGAAACTACAGGTGCAAAGCTCCAAGCAGTGTTTCCTCTTCTGCCAAGTGTACAAGCTCTGTTCAGCATTTTAAAGAGATTGAAAAGTGCTGTACGCAAGCAAAGACGCTGACCCACATATGCATGGCACAGACAAGACTTGAAACAGCTTTGGATGTTGTTTGCATGATAGCCATGTTTGGGGTTTCGATTTGGATATGATGTAGCACCTCAGTATCCATCTATCGACTGCATTTGATTGCTTGGTGGGTTGGTTGTACGTATACATTAGTCTTTTTTAACAAAGGAGATAATAAACAAATATGCATTTATCATTTGCAAAAATGTCACAAAGAAACAACATAAAATTGAAATTGTTATCCAGTTGTTTTTGTGTCAGCGTTATGTTCAAGTTTTGTAATATTTTTTATGGTTTCCATTTAACTCGCCAGTGTCGTTTGTGAGATTTGTAAGCTTTGAATGTTTTATACAGTGGACGTCAACAGGGTTAGTTTAATTTTTGAGTCCGAAATTGAAACTAAATCAGAAAAAAGGTTTCAAGTAAACCTTCAATTGGAAACGTCACTATGAACTTCCACTCGTAAAAACAAAGAATAAACCTGTGTTATCCAATTTCCATTTGGTTTACGGATAATTTGACACCAAGTGTGAGGATATTTCACTGTACTTTTCAATATTAACTTTGAATAATAGAAACTTAAACAAATTGCCTTTGTCTAATTAGGTCAAAAATACAATCTGAGCTTAATATGCAATATCAGTTGTGTTAGAAGAATATCAAAGTTCAGATGAGTTGAATAATACGTGCAGGAACTGCCTGAGTCCTGTAGTTTATGTACAGGGAAATTCGTAAGAAGTAACAAGTTTAAAAAACTGTGCAGCTATGGTTTATTCATATACATCATACACTTCACATACTCAGTGTGTATTATCCATCAAACAGTGACCCATCTCAATATCTGAAACCCTTGCCGCCATAGCCAGGGCCGCCAAAGCCAGGGCCGCCAAATCCAGGGCCGCCAAAGCCATAGTCGCCATAGCCAGCGCCGCCATAGCGAGCGCTGCCGCTATAGCCGACATATGGGAATCGTCCTCCGCGGTTCAACTGATCTTGATCAACATATTGCCTGTTGGACGTTTGTTGATTGATATTAGCCACCTGCTTTGGGTATTGGTTGTTCAAGATGTCATTTCCCCCGCGGCCGTATCCCCTTCCTTGTGGATATGTGGCTGAGGCCATCGCCACCAGAACCAAACAGAGTGCAACAGCGAGGGTGTTCATTGTTGATGATTCTGGTGAGAGAATTAAACATTAACTGGTCAATCAGGATGCAGCGTAAATTCTACAAAATTGGTGTCAAACTTTGAGTCACATTTGTTTTTGGTTTTGTAAATATGTAGTTGTGTGTCGTTCATACCAAACTTTATGAATATGACAAAAGTGACATGTCAATTATTTCTGGAACGTATTTTCAAAGACCATTCGGGCTCCCAGAAAATAGAATGGACGGTCAGTACTACACATGTTGCTTTTCCTAATGACCTTGCATTGCTGCCTGCATGTGATTCTGCCCTTAGCTTCACATTTGTTTAGATTTGTATAAATGTGTTTAATATTTTATTTACTGGCAAAGGCATGCGAGGTAACGATCATCCCATGATAAGGTCCTCTACAACTACTCATCCCTCATTCAAAGATTATCTGCTTTGACTTTTCATCTTACAAATAAAGATATCCTCAACCAGTGTTATCTATTGTGATCAAAATCTATTATTTTGCTGTGTTGTTCACTCAGATTTTTCGAATGGAGTAAGGTTATGGAAAGGGATAATTCGACGTATAGGTTGTTTTGCTGTGTGCAAAAACACAAATCAAAATAGCGATATTCAAATATTTATCGATTGTATTTGAAGGATGTACAAATGAATTGCACGTCGCTACATAAGTGCAATAATCTTGGACGTGACGTTAAACCCAATTTCACCTCAGCTCACCTTCACAAATAAATTGCATCATGTATTCGAAAAAGAAATCATTATATATCTAAATTTTGATTAAGAACATTGGATTTTTATTCATAGCCCTAAATCAAGCTGTCAGAAAGTACCATGTCAAGAGAGGATGCTTTTCATGAACCTTTTCATGATGTGTCTTTAAAATAATTTGGTGGCTTGATCGTTGTTTTCCATAACATATGCATATTAGGATTCATGGGTTCAGCGTGAATTGACCTTGCAGCATGTGTCAGTTGCCAAGTGACATCATAACAAGTTTCGTTTGGACAGCAGTTTCAATCTGCATGGTATGGTATGTACATTTAGTTTGTCAGCCATCATTTGGTCACCCAGTTTGACACAATCATTTCCCATTAAACATGCAATCACGCCACAAAAGGTGGTTATTATCGAATAATAATCATTGACGTAACTAAAAATACCACTTTTGGTATATTTCATGTCCTTGTAATAATATTTTCTTCATTGTCATCATGTAATTTTGTTACCATCGACATGACCCTGTACTGGGGTTAAGAACAGACACAACAACGTCTCACAACAAAGACATAATGTTTATCAAACATGTCTGCTGCATAACAATGCAGGTTCCAAAATGATGGTTGAAAGGCCATAGTCATGAATACAACCATTAATCCAGCGTTGAATTCGAAACAACACTGTGCCAATGTTTCGAAATGTAATTTCTGAGGCTGACTGATAGCTGGGTCGTGGGTTTTACCAAGTTGGATATGTCCAACGTGTAATATGCGCATTACTTTCTTCCTATAACAGGATGAAACGCCGTGATATAACCGAGACATCATTTGAAGCAGCGTTAAACAAAACTCATACTCTCTCCCTCACTTGAAACAAGGTATACTCACCGAACAGCGACGATGTTCAGAGTAACGTTGCCTCCAGTATCTAAGCCTTATATACAGATCACATTAGTTGTTTGGTCCTATTGTTTTCGGTACTAGATCATTGTGTGTGACACTCGTCAAGATTTGGTGCAGTACAGGTCACCGAAGAGTTATTTTGAATTATTATACATTAAAGATAAATGAATTATGATTGATGTTTTAGATTAAGTTAAAAAGTTTAAAAAGTAAAATGGATAACATTTTCATTGTTTTGGTTTCACATATATATTCACCCATCCCTTTATACGAATTAAAAAGAAATTAGAAATTGTCTTGAAATAAGGGAATTTTCATAAGATTTTGCCCTACTTCATGGTGATGTTCTTATTTCCAGATGATGTATTTTCAAGGTTTAAGTCCCAGCTTCATCTTTGGTAATAGTTAGTAGGTTGGTTGGTTTGTTGTTTAACGCCGCACTCAGTAATATTCCCGCTAAATGACGGCGGTCTGTAAATAATTGAGTCTGGACCAGACAATCCAGTGATTGATATCATGCGCATCAATCCACGCAATTGGGTATTGGTATTAGTGAGTGAGTTGGGTTTAATGCCGCTTTTAACAGTATTGCAGTTATATCACGGCGTGTCAGCTTAATGTGGGAGGAAAGCCCCAAGTGATGCGGGTCTCATGCGTTTACCACTTCGGTGAAACCCACGAGCACGGGTATGGTGCTGACAAACCTAGAAACAGGGCGAACCGGGATTAAAACCCACACTCATAGGGACGCAACTCTGCTTGGTAATAGGGACACCCAGATAGGAAGCAATAAACTTCACGAATTAAAACCAACAAACGGTCAAACCTACTTGGGTTGTCAGTCAAGACATGACGAGGTTGTTTTACAACGATGTCGTATTGGCAACAGTTGGTTTACTCACGAATATTTGCTTAAGACAGATAAGGACGAATCTCCTAAGTGTTTCCCTTGTGATGAAAGGTTCACCGTCAAGCATATTTTCCTCGACTGTGTGGACTTTGCAAGCGCAAGGTATTCACATTTTGAAAGGGTAAACCTGAAAGATCTCTTTTCCCGTGTCAGCGGGCATCTCATCATAAATTACATGAAAGAAATTGGTCTGTATAATATATTTCAAATATGTATGTGAATAGCAAATTGCTTGTTTTTAAATTTGGTGTGATGCTATTATCAACTGACATTATTGAAGCCTCTGTCCAGGAGGTTAAAGTATCGTAAAATTATTGTCTCCCTGGGTGACACGTAATCCTATCATAATCGATGAAACTATCATCAACCAGAGTTTTTAAGCCAACTCACTGTTGATTATTTTTTAATTTTGGCTAGCATTGTGCACAACCACCAGTAGCTAAAGTGATGATGTAAATCCTGCTGGGGTATCATGCAGGAAGCAGAGGTACTGTAAGTCCCCATGATCCTCAGCGTGGTGGCTGGTTACTCGTGGTCTATAGCCCCTGTTTTAAAATTGTATACTTGAAATTGATATGCTCAAATATGTTTCATAAATTGTTTGAGTTCCGGGCACAGATGCGAATAGCTAGTAAACAGCACGTAACACAGACATTCATGACCTGGAACAGTCTCATGAAATGAATATAAAAACATTCTGGAACAGAGTGCGATCATCAACGAGTACATCAAAATCAAAACTCAGCCCCATTATATCTAACGGATATGTACAATGTGAACCTGAATCAATACTAGACGCTTGGGCAAATCACTTTGAGCACGTATACTCTTCTGTTGGCAACGAAAACTACAACGCATCATTCTGTGAGAAAATAGAGTCTATTGTGAATGAGGTCAGGAATCAGTGTAAAACAGAATTCGAGATATCGCCACCAACGATAACCTTATTAGAAGTTACAACGTGCTGTGCGAAGTTGAAGAACAATAAAGCAGGTGGAGCCGACTGTATTGTGTACGAACATATCAAATATGGTGGGAAGACCCTGATGATTCATTTATCATCCTTGTTCAACATCATCCTAGAAACTGGTTATATCCCTTACTGAGCAAGGTCTTTGAAATGCTGCTATTACCAAGGTTGAAAGAACGCTGATTTCACGAGGTTTTCATCCTAGGTTCCTGAATCCTATAACCAGCTTGATTGTGGTAAATAATATGTACCTCCCAAAGACTCTGTATGGATCAGAACTGTGGTCAAATCTATCGAAGGTAGAATTGCTGATGCTGGAGAGGTCGTTCAGATATGTCATAAAATCTATCCAAGACCTGCCGCGACTGACCCGTACTGATGTCTGCTAGAGTCTTCTTGGTGTTCTACCCATTGAATACCATATAGATCAAAGAAAGTTGTATTTCCTGGAGCGCATCATCAACATGAACCCGAAGTTCCTGCCTCATCAGCTGTTCATGACCAGACTGATGTGTTACATTCACCAACTGACAACCTCATCATCAGGATTTGTTCCAGACGTTATCAGATTGTTATCCAAATACAATCTCATGGATTCTCTGCTGTCGTTCCTGCGGAATGGTATCTTCATAGGGAAACAGAGATGGAAACGATTAGTGAGTAAAGCACTTAAATCTCACCACGTCTCAGCCTGGAGGCAGAGACTTGCTGCTGATCCAGAACTCCAGATGTTTAGTCTAATCCATCGACTATATGATGTCCATCCAGCCTGGCAGATCTCCTTAGACGACCCAACTCTGAGACTGAACTCTAACTTTGTGATAAGGACGTGTGCCACTGCAAAGGACATGTGTGACACAGGACTGTGCCACAAATGTGGTCTTGTGTATCGTGATCCAGTGACACATGCAGTTGTTGAGTGCGAATGTACGTGTGATATTCGGGATCAGCTCTGGATGGAGTTGATCAATATCGGTGATGTCGACTTTAGCTGCTACCTGCATGGTATGGACTCAGCAAAGCTCACTGAATGCATGTTGTCTTGTAGAACAGATTACAGACTATGTGACAAAGATGCTGATGACTTTGCACGAGTGTGTGTTAAATATGTCAAGCCAATGTTTAAACTTGATATCGCGTAGTATATTCGATGAATATAACATGACATAACATAACAGATCAAGTCAATCGTGTGGACAGGGTGACCAGCTCCTGAGACTGCCAGACACTTAAGCACATGTAGCACATATGCCTCAGTCACCACGCATTAAAATGGGTACCCGGTAGGATGAGATCGAAATGTGAATGTTAACCTTCTGGCGCTTCACAGGATGAGAAGGCAGCTTGGATTGTATTTTCCCCAATGAACTGAGAATTATGACTGAATGTCTACTGATCCATTGATTGGGGTAACAATACTACTGTTTTTTGCATGCTCCTTGTGTATGGTGCAATATAAATACACACATCCATGCAATACCTTTGTATTAATGACAAAACTCGAGCTCAATACGAGCCAACTTTACTTCGGCCATGTGACGATAAGTATAAAAACTTGGTCCGGCAATCTCCAATCAACAATACATATAAAACTTGAATCTGTACACGAAACAGGATCCATTACAATCCATTGTTATTATCATGTAACCCACGTTTAATTCATTAATTTATCAATTCTACCAATCCGTCACGTGCCGATTCACATGAGAACGAAGTGCGCTTGTGTGATTCAGAGCGTGTGCATCTTTCGCAGATATCAGACGTGTTTTCTCGGCAGAGAGAGAAAACATCGAACTTGATATTTTGTATTGACAACATCATTGATATCAATTTCAATTTATGCACTAGTTATAGTGCTGGAGACATTTTAATTTTCCTATTTACGGCACAGAATTGGCAGTGTCTTTTGCGTGAACTAACATTTCAACCCGAGGTGTTCTGCATGTATGGTCTACGATGAGGTGCCTTATCCCCTGGGACGGGTAAAGACAAGTCTCGGAAAGATTCTACCATGATTCAAATGCTAGCGAGTCGATTACACGAGATGATGCATATGTAATACCATGTCAGCTATTCTGGAATTGTTAAGACAGAGGATTGGTACAATACAGGTACCCTGAAAAATATCATCTTTCTGAGTGGCAATCCATTACATCTGATAACGCAACAACTGACACGCATTGTTTGAGTACTTGAAGCACTCATTGGACACATGGGGAAACACGACTCACCAGCATTATTATTGTTCGGTTCTAACAGTTCGTCCTTTGTCCGACCGTACCCTGTACTCGATATGTGTATAGGCCAATCAGAAAGATGTCTTTCCTCGTCCTGTGATAATATGGGAGATGGGCTTTTGCGATAAAGTAGGGGTACTTTATTTGAGAGTTTGTCATGAAGAGTACGTTTTGGTATTTGTGTGCTGACATCTGTTTAGAGATAAAAACATCCATAGCTCGCTTTAACTTTTCAATTGAATAAGCAGGTTTTCCTCCTCCGGCGCTCATTTTAACAGATCTATTCAGATGGTCCTACAATATATTTAGAACTAATTAATCGAACCATGTCCATATAATGAAGAATAACGGGAAACTTACTGGTACCTAATATTTTATAGTTTAAGACCTGAATGGATGAGGGTCCTGAGGGGTGTCACTGCTGACTGTTTACGTTAAAACCTTCAGTCTTATTGCAAGGGTAAAATGTGAAAAAAAAATTCTTATCGAAAACGCCGTTTTCTTATGATTTATAAACGACACTGAGATAACATCTTTATTGATTGACAGTTACTGAATATTTATACCAAATAAACGTGCAGCCGACATACTATACTAACCCCCAGAATAACCACCTCCAAATACAAAATCACTAGAACCACCCCACCACGCCCCCAATCAAAACCCTCCTAAAATATGTAGAGCCGTGAAGATACGGGGTAGAATATGTGTTCAGCAACCCATGCTTGCAGTAAAGGGCAACTATGCTTGTCGTAAAAGGCGACTAACGGCATCGGGTGGTCAGGCTCGCTTACTTGGTTGATGCGTGTCATTGATCCCAATTGCGCGGATCGATGCTCATGATATTATTAACTGGATTGTGTGTTCCAGACTCGATTATTTACATACCGCCGTCATATAGCTGGAATATTGCTGAGTGCGGTGTTAAACAACAAACCAACTAACCAACCTCAAATTTGTCATAAACGATCGAAAACACCTAATTATTAATTTTGCATTTTCTTACTTACTCAATTATTTGTATTAACGTAATTTAAAAAAGGTAATTTCCAATTTCATTTGTCGACTGTCCGAGTACTGCCTTTTCTGAAATAGTAGTCGGACCCAGTTTAATTAGATTATTTTTAGAATTTTCGCGCCAAACGTTTCCATCTTGGTGGGGTCGATTCACTAGAAGTCGTCAAAAACAGAAAAAAACAGACAAGATAGAGCTTGTGCAGTCTTTGATTTGTATACTTTGGGACTGGTTTCTGCACTGACAAAATGTTCATGATCGGGCAGCATAGAGTGCCCATAACTTCTTAATCCCAGTTTCTACTGATCAGAAAGAGGGCTTTGCGAAATTGAGCTCAAACAGCACCTGACCATCAGAGTTTAAGTTACTGGCCAGATGGTTAGAAAGTTTTTGGCTGCCACGTGTTGTACCACTGTTAAGAAATAAACACTGTCTATCCAGACTCCAAAGCCATTTAGAGTGTAGAGACTGGGGGAATCACTGATGGTCTCGTGTAATGCTTTCAGATGAGTTCAGATTAAATCTAATCTTTTCGAATTTGAATGGTTGGTCCACGATGACCTCTGTGGAAGTGACCATTTCTTCACGATATTAAAACCTAATGTTTTTAAAAAAATCAGTAATGGTACTTCGAAAATGGATTTAAGTTTTCAAAAGCCAAGACCAACTGCATTCGTTTTTGTAGAAAATATAAAGTTCATAAGGACCCTGATTTAGTTTTGGATGGAGCTCCTATTGAAGTTGTAAAAGAGGACAGGTTCCTTAGTATTATTTTTGATCATCACTTGACCCTGAAGGCTGTACAGAGTGCTCATCCGCTCTAAACTAGATTATGGCTTCTTCGTCTATGGTGGGGCCTGTAAGAGTAATTGGAAAAAAATTTCGATTGTATTCACCACTAAGGCCTTGAAGTCTTTCGAACATCTCCTAAGCGGGTCACGTGACATTTGAATGATGTTGACACAGCATATTCAGCGGAGATTAAAAATGTGATGCAAGATATTAAGAAGTGGTGCAAGAAAAAGTTGTGTACTAGTAAGAGCCTCAATACCTATACTTTGTCATCCAAAAGCATGGGTGTGGATATTGTCGTTTGGAAGAGCAGAAAAGGGTGTTTTGTCCGAGAAGAAAACACTCACATGGAAGGCACCCCGGTATACAGCTACCAAGGTTGGTTCTGAGACTCGCTCTGTTATTGACAGCTGGAGAAGTTGAATCCAATCCAGGACCACCCAAAGTACCCCCTTCTTCAGAAAGAGTACAGACTAGATTATCTGCACAAAATTGTTTATATATATATGATTTTCAACAGCAGGCAAAAGTTTTGATTGTAAAACTGCACCTATATTACTATATGGTTCTGAAATATGGGCAACAAAATATTATGCTGCCATCGAAAAAGTACATACCTTACACTTCAAGCGTTTTTTGAGTATTGGTAAATATGCCTCAAATAAAGCAATTATTGGTGAAACGCTGCAATATGTTTGTGCATTGGATATCCTCTTCAATGTTATATATTGTTAATAAGTTGAATGATAAAGGTAAACATGACAGGGTATCTGAAGTAAGAAATCTGTTATTTTTATGTTTTGATTTTTCTTCTGTGCGGATTGCACAGGAAATTGGTAACATTCAAGTGTTTAAGGGAATATTTAAGCAGCGAGTGAAAGATATATTTGCACAAAACTGGTACAAAACTGTTTCATCTTCGCATTATCTTAGCAATTATTGTAAACTAAAGTCGCATCTTCAACAGGACATGTATTTATTTCTCTTACCAGACAAGTGATTAATAACATCGTTTTGTAAATTTAGAATCTCATTTTATAATTTCAATGTAAATATGTGCCGTAAATTGAAATATATTGATGTTGTTAACAGTGTTTGTGCCAATTATTATAGAGGTGAAATTAAAGATGATTTCCATGTCTTTTTTAAGTGTGACGAGTATTCCAAGTTGAAATCTACATGTCTTCCTTTCTTGAGGAATGACTATAAATCTGAAATGTTAATGATAAATGTTATAAACTCACAAAAAAAACATGTTATCTTTTCAGTGGCTACTTATACAAAGCATGTTTTTACTATCAGATTGAAGAAGATATAATTTCTGTATATGCATGTGACATCATATGAGTTAGTATCTGGTTTACTTTAGGCCACATTTCCACAATACTGAATAAACCTGTACATGTCTGTCTGTATGTCTGTCTGTCTGAACATCGCCTACTGATAGTTTATATATGGAGGTCGATGAGCCATCATTGAAACAACGTCGTATGAAATTATGCTTACAATATCTGACTAAATTATGTTCCGACAATCTATCCCAGGATTTGACTGCATTAAATATTTAACCTCCTTTATGGGGACCCTTACGAAAAGAAATCATCGCTTGTTCCACCTCTGGGAAGAAGAATTAACCCATTTATATCTCTTGCTTCAAAAATAAATCTTGACACTGTAGCCCCAACCCAGCTTCTTGCTTCTCCTCCTTGGCAGTCAGTAAATCCAGAGGTAGACCTAACTTTAACTAAACGTCAGAAATCTGTCACAACTTCTTTACTAACATATGATACATACAAATCTTTTTTTACAGATGGATCCAAGGATGGTGGCACAGCTCCAGAACAATATTTTCCAGATTACCTGATGGAAGCGAATGCCAATTTCACAGCTCTAAATATATCAATAACCAATCAAAATATCAACAGTTCATGTTTTCTTCAGATTCTCTTTCGAGCCTTTAGGATATTGAAAATATGTCATGTAAGCATCCACTTATACTCCAAATTGTTGTACATAATGATCTTACCACTGGTCAAGTCGACATCGTATTTTGTTTATTACCAAGCCATATTGAAATCGTTGGTAACACAATGGCCGATACTGCTGCAAAAACAGCACTAAAAAAATATGTGACACAACTTCTGATCCCATACAGTGATTATAAGCCAGTTATTAGATGTTACATCCGAGATCTAATGCAAAAGAAGTGGGACATCCAGTTTGGTATAGATAAGTTACATGAAATAAAACCAACTACATGGGTTGTCAGTCCAGATTTGAAGAAGTCATAATGTGACGATGTCGTATTGGCCATAGCAGGTATACTCCAGAATATATATTGAAAGGTGAGGATCCTCCATTTTGTATCCCTTGTGATGAGAGAATCAATGTCAAGCATGTCCTGATTGACTGTATTGATTTTGCTATCACAAGGGATAAATATTTCAAAGTGTCATCTATAAAGGATCTTTTTTTATCAAATACCTGCTCATTTAATCATCGTTTTTTTAATGAAAAAGAATAAATTGATAAATTTTGATGAAGAAAGTTGTATATTTTATCAATTGGTAGTATATGATTATTAACTGAGATTGTTAGTGGTTTTATCCTCGAAGGGGGTTGAAGTAGCGTAAAATTATTGTTCCCCTAAGAGGGTATGTAAGCCTCAAAGTGTTTTTTATGTCTACCAGTGTCTAAATCGTAGAATATTTGTTTGTTTTAAATCTTCGTCTAAACCCTGTCAAGTATCACCAGGGACTGAAGGGAAGGTGTAAATCCTGCTGGGGTCCATGCAGGTAGCAAAGGTACTGTAAGTCCCCATATGTATGATGGATCACTTTAGTTGCTGGTGATATATAGCCCAATTGTTTATACTGTCTTGTTATGAATAGTTATATTTGATGTTTATACACTTGTTTTTATACCTATATCTGTGATAATCTGGTTGTTTTACTGTCCTTCGTCGACGGGATATTATACAGTTTACATATATATTATTAAAGTCCATCTTTGTCTCGTCACTATATGGCTGAAATATTGCCAATGTGACGTTAAATAATAACTCACTCACTCACTTTGTGTACCCCTCTGACAAATGTTAAATGTTCAGTGCTCCAACCGCCGAAAGCTATAAACACAATACCATTTAGAAAGTGGTCAAACGTGACAAATGTTATATTTGGGAAACACTTTCTCAGTACAGACTCTAGTACTTTTGTGAGTCAAAATCCAAATATAACATTTGTTATATTTGACCACTTTCTATATGTCATCGTGTGTTCATGCCTATATGCAGTTTTTAATATGTTGAAATGATTTGCTTGCTTACTCAGGTTTGAAAGGAAATATTGAAAAGACTGAAGTAAACGGAGCGGCTGTTTCGTGTTGCGCTTAGAATAAGATGCTCGAACCGGGAGAATATGTGATTTACTCATGTTTGTTTGTTGTTTAACGCCGCGCTCAGCAATATTTCAGCTATATGACGGAGGTCTGTAAATAATTGAGTCTGGATTAGACAACTCAGTGATTGACATCATGAGCATCGATTGGGATACGATGACACGCATCAAACAAGTCAGCAAGCCTGGCCACCCGAGCATGGGTTGCGGAAGACCTAAACTTCCCCGGATCTTCCCGGGTCGATTTACTTATGACTCACCGTGGTGTTTGTAAATTTTAACATTTGAAATCCAAGTGTCAGGCTGTCCGTTAAAGATAAATTTTCCCGACATCAAATACTCAATAACACCTGCATAAAGAATGTTTACCTCCGATATGTACTCATAAACTGTACAGCATCAATGATATTGGTGAAAACAAAGAAGTTGGACTCAGACAAGGTGTTCAAGAAGAGTCCAGAAGAGTGTTCAAGTGTTTCGGACAAGGTCATGCCAAACCTAACTGTTGTAAAAGTTGTAAACAGTGCAGGACAAACAACTGTAAATGCTTCAAAGATGGACTAAAATGTAACAGCAGATGTTATCTCAACATTACCTGTCCAAGCAAGAACTAGTTCATGTGTTCTCAGTGATCCCTTTTACAAATTCATGTTGTTGCATCAAAGAAGTACAGTGTCAATTATTATCACATGTCATGTAAATAAAGATATGTATAGAGATTAATTAATGACTTTCTCTTTAATTGTTAGTTTTGTTCAATGTGTCAAATATGCTGAAACGTTCAGTCATGTTACAAATTGACTGATTTTACATATTGACTGTAATATATACAGTTTGTACTGAAATCAGTGGTGAATCAGGCGCAATGTGCTGAAACTTATCACCGATAATCGCTGTATTCATAATGCTTCAAATTTACGATCTCATTGTAAATGCACGCAAGCACACACACACACACACACACACACACACACACACACACACACACACACACTCCAGTGCGTGGTGTGCCGTCGGGGTCTTTTTGTAATATTAGTTCTGTGAAACCTAGCCATTCGATGTGTGTGTATTTGGAGTTACATAATTGTATGTAACTGTATAACTACTGTTCGTTGGTATTTACTAGTTGTGAGTATATAATTATATTTGAATGACTGCCAAATTGCCCGAGATTATTCCATGTTGAAAGTTTAACAAAGCCTATAGCAGGCGTAAGCAAATGATGTTGAGAATCTCTAAATGCAAAGTTGAAGTCACTAGTTACGCTACGTACTGGTACATTTCGTTGGAAAACAATCCGATATAACATGTGTTTGTCTATGTATGCTAAATACTTCGGAAAGTTGCAGATCAATGTTTTATTAATTAACGTCATACAAAACACATACGCAATGCTTTAGTCCGGCAGCGTAGTCTGGCAATGTACATGAACCATCCTAATATCCATAGCCCTTGCCGCCATAGCCGCCATAGCCTCCATAGCCGCCGCCTAAGAGAGAGAGAGAGAGAGAGAGAGAGAGAGATTCTTTATTTCCTCCAGAAGTTAATCCGAAGATTATACATAATTAATCAAACGTATTCACACAAACTCATATTACCTGTACATATATACAATAAAAGACAGTAGCACCAGTGTCATGCCATTCACACAGTACAAAAGGTTAGATCAGATGACATAATCAAGGTAAGGCTTTAGTGTAAGTACATAAGCAGAAAATATCAATATAACAGATTCCCATGTAATTATATCAATACATTGTGAGAAGTGAGTATCAGCACCAAAGAAAAATGACAACATATCTTCTTCATCTTGTAATTCCAACTGGACATAGGTTTCAACATCAAGGCGATCAATAAAGGTTGAAAACAGTTCATTTCTTTCCTGGAGTAGAGCTTCACAATGTAATATGATGTGATTATCATAATCAAAGGCATGCTTGTTACACAATAAACAGTCCCTGGAAGTTTTGTAACGTGATGAAACTCTAACACAAAATGTTAAACTTGACCTCTGTTCTGGGTACTGATATGCTAGTTGCCATACTATATGGTGAGTAAGCTTTGTGTGTATTAGCATGAAGCGTGAAAGACCTGTATTGACAGAAACTTTTCTGCGCCACATATTTTCTTCATATTCATGAATGGTTTTATTAACCAGTTGCTTCCAGTTTCTCTTTGTAGAAAATACACCACAGCTTATATATGTACAAAGGTTGTTTCGTAGGTTATACTTGTTAAGAACTGATAATAAATCTCCACATATAGATTTAGGATTAGTTGGATTTGCAATGTATGCGCAAAAAAGATGTTTAACAAGACTGTTACAGGTTAAGTTACATAAGCGGCCAAGCAGCTGAAGTTTACAGTTATCGATATAGCCGATCATTGTCCACAGCCCAAGATTAGCAATAGTGGATTCTGATGGAGATCTTTTATCAAGTCCTTGTATAGTTCGCACGAAATAGCGTTGAGTATTTTTAATGACATTAATGTTTTGACCCTTAATATCAAAGAGCAGTTCGCAGCCGTAAAAACTTGTTTTTAATATCATTCTTAACCAGATTTTTACACTGGTAGCTGGATGTAGCTCAGAACTGTTGAGTCCCACAGATTTTAACGAATTAATACTTTGTCTTGCTTTTTGGCAACATTTTTCAATACTTGATTTACATGACAGGTTATGCGTTAGTAGTATGCCACCATACATGACAGAGTCAGATGTTGTTATTTTTATATCACCAAGTTTGCAATTAATATCTAACCCCTTTTGTTTTGTCTTAGAGAAGACAACAACATTACTTTTTGAAGGGTTATACGTTAGTCGCCACTTTGAGGCATATGAATGTACTGTATCAAGTGCGTTTTGGAGCCCTCGTGGTGATGTGCTCACAAGAGTTGTGTCGTCTGCAAGCAAAACAGTTGGAATATCTAGGCCAAATACACAAATACCACTATTTGCTTGTCTAAGGGCTGTTATAAGGTCATTAATGAAGACTAAGAAGAACCAAGCAGAGAGAACTCTTCCTTGTCCGACACCTTGTCTTACATGGTATATATCTGACTGTTCACCCTGATAAGTAACAAAAGCATGGCTATTTGTATAGCTATGGTGTAATAACTTCCATGTATTTCCTCTGATACCCATTTGGTGTAATTTATAAAAAAAGGCCGTCCTGCCATATTCTGTCGAAAGCCTTTTCATTGTCTAAGAAAGCAGCATATACTGTAGAATCTCGCTGTAAGTAAAATTGAATACTTTCAATAAGGGTGAAAACGGACATTATTGCCCCATGTTCTTTCCTAAAGCCGAACTGGAGCATGTCAGGGAAATCAGGATTTGACTTTATCATTTTTAGTTCAATGCGCTTAACAATAAATTTTTCAAACAGCTTTCCAATGCATGAAGTTACATAATTGTATGTAACTGTATAACTACTGTTCGTTGATATTTACTAGTTGTGAGTATATAATTATATTTGAATGACTGCCAAATTGCCCGAGATTATTCCATGTTGAAAGTTTAACAAAGCCTATAGCAGGCGTAAGCAAATGATGTTGAGAATCTCTAAATGCAAAGTTGAAGTCACTAGTTACGCTACGTACTGGTACATTTCGTTGGAAAACAATCCGATATAAAATGTGTTTGTCTATGTATACTAAATACTTCGGAAAGTTGCAGATCAATGTTTTATTAATTAACGTCATACGAAACACATACGCAATGCTTTAGTCCGGCAGCGTAGTCTGGCAATGTACATGAACCATCCTAATATCCATAGCCCTTGCCGCCATAGCCGCCATAGCCTCCATAGCCGCCGCCTAAGTAGTATCTATCGTCACATCCACAGTGCAGTTTTCCTCCGTCAACATTGTAATGATCTTTCTTACGACCTTGTCCACACAGCACGCCTAGTACAGTGTGGATTCTGTCACCAAACCAAAGAGAGAAAGAAAGTAGCATTCCACAGGCGGGACCTCAATACTGCATGTTTGATGATTGACGGACGGGTTACTGACATTTTCAGTAAGTCGATCAAAACATTGATATTGCCTATTCTAACCTACGGTTGTGAAACTTGGGGATACGAAAACCATTCAGTAATGGAAAGAGTACATTTGAAATTCATTAAACTTGCCTTCAATATTAGAAACTCAACACCAGATTATATGTTGTATGGTGAATTTGGGAGATTTCCAATAAGTATACTCATATATAAGATAATGATCTCGTTTTGGCACAACCATATCAGTAATAATCGACCTGTTGTGAAATTGTCTTTACTCCGATGTTAAAATTCAGAACCCTAAATAATAATTTACCGATTGAGACTGGCCGCTGGGTGGGCATCCCACGCGAATATCGCACATGTAAGCTTTGTACCTCCCCAGCCATAGCCGACGAGTTCCACTACTTCTTTATATTAGATCTGAATACTTTGACCAGAACAGAAAAATATTCATTGATAATAGATATCTAAACTTGTCAAACATTATTTCCTTACGCATTTGATGTCAAATATGAGAACTTACAATCTTAAAAAACTGTCTAAATTTGTAAAAATATTACTTTCTGCACTAAAGTAAACCACTGTTGCCATTTGATCACATTGTATTTTTGTATATACGTATGTTATTATGTTGCTCATATACCACCGGCCGGTGGTTTGAGTTAATAAAGAAATTGAAATTGATAATATGAAAAATACATTTATGTGTCTGGTTCCCATTGTCAATAAAGGTATGTGTTTTTATATTGTTATTTATAAGCGCACTCATCAATATTTCACTTAAATCGTCTACTGCTGCTGCCAAGAAATATATACACATCGCTATTGTTACATGGTCCTACATTATTAAGAAAAGAAATCTTATGATGGATATGGATACTCAGTCATTGTCTTGGCCAAGCTATCAATATGTGGTATACAAAGGGCACGTTTGACATAACGATCTTAAGCTCTATTGCAAAAGACATACCCGCAAGAAAATAATCAGTGTCAAAGTTACATTATTAAAATTACACTGTACACCGATGTAAGCGGACAGCTGAGTTAGAACTATCTGAAACAAGTTAGTTGGTATCATAAATTGTGAATATGTGTTTGAATAGCAAGCTTTTAACATGTTTATTGTGGTTCATATTGTTGTCTACATATGGTTCATTTTGTCTAGTTTGATATATATTGAATATGTTCCACTGTGAGTGATTTGAGTGCTTATATATTCGGCGATCGAGTCAGAATTAAGCATCGGGAATCTGGATAAACAACAGAGATAATTGCTATCATTATCAAAAGAACAGTCTCATATACTGGCATTTTATAAGTTTTGGCAACTCAGGAGAAACAATTTTGCGAGCGCACGAGGCCAAGCCAAGCGGGATCAGTAGCCATATCTGTGCTTGTAGACCTCTGCGTCTTGAAACCTTCTTCACAAATTAAAATAGTTGGATTTTGCCGAAATATGTTTGAATTGTTACCTTGTTTCGTTTTGTCGCTGCTTAACGTTACGACAGGACTGACCGACTGTCAACAACGTCTGACCGTGGCCGTGACGTCTCATAGACTAGGGTTAGAATAGCTTCCCTTTGACAAAGGGCAGTTACTCTAGCGGACAGACCGATGGATTGCCGCGAAAGGCAATTAAAAACAATTGTTGTTTTGCGTATATGTTGCTTCGCCACTGTATAAGAAACAGATTTCAGTTGGAACTATATTGGCTACTGTCACAGTCCGACTGACACATCACTTACCCTGTGACATAATAAATATCAATGTGCGCATTCCAGGAAAACTCGCAATGTTTCGGTAATGTTTATGAGAGAGGGAAAGCGATTTTGAAGCACAGAATTAAAGAATGACATTATATGATAAAGAGGTTATCACGCTTGTGTGTTTTGGGATGGTAAATATCCTGTATTAGGAATAAACTATGTATTAAGCTCGCCAACGGATAAAAACGATATCCGTTGGGGTCATATGCGGATAGAGATGCAAATATCAAAGGTCAAGTAGGGACTATCTGACATCAGCCTTTCCTTTGACCTAATTAATTGACAAACATACCTTAAATATTGTGTTTATCGACAGTAGGGAACAAAATCTAATCTATTACAAAACGTAATGTCGTGCTGAGCATGTGGGATGAATGAATACCGGATACGATAAGGTGAAACTGAAAAGATGCGCTATATTTTATAGACCAATTTGCAAACTGACTTGAATTGGTCGTTTTTATACTACTTCTTGTTTAACTTGTCTACCCTTACTTATGGCCATTTCTATAAAGGCGGCAAGTTTCAAAGCACAGAAGACATTATAAAGACGCTCACACATTAGTGAGTGAGTGAGCGACGTTTTACGCCACTTTTAGCAATAGTCCAGCAATATCACGGCGGCTTCACACATTGTACCCATGTCGGGAATCGAACCCGGGTGTCGTCGTGACGAGCGAACGCTTTAACCACGAAGCTACCCGACCGCCCCCAAAGCGACGTGAAAGTAATGGGGTGTTGATTGTAACCAGATGGTTACAACTCTCATATCGATCCAAGATTGCAGCTCCAGATTTCGGTGTTTACATTTCACAACTTTTGAGATACAATTGAGCATGCTCTTTCTTGTTTTTGTTGTTGTTGTTGTTGTTTAACGCCGCACTCGTCAGTGTTATTACACTAGTAATACATAGGTCACACATTCACACATTGTACCCATGTCGGGAATCGAACCCGGGTTTTCGTCGTGACGAGCGAACGATTTAACCACGAGGCTACCCGACCGCCCCTCGCCTACATATTGTCGAGGAACCAAATTAGAGTCATAATATGAGCGCTTAAATACAGATATATAAGGCTCGTGGAAACGTACATGGGCCAGTGCTGGATTCACTATGAGGGAATCTACTCGTGGTTGACGAACATGGACGAAAGTAACAGTCAAACATATGTGGACCCGTGAAGATCCGGGTAGAGAATAGGACTTCAGCAACCCATGCTTGCTGTAAGAGGCGACCATGCTCGTCGAAAGAGGCGACTAACGGCATCGGGTGGTCAGGCTCGCTGACTTGGTTGATACATGTCATCGTATCCCAATGGCGTAGATCGATGATCATGATCACTGGATTGTCCAGACTCGATTATTTACAGACCGCCTACATTATTGCTGAGTTCGGCGTTAAGCTGCAAACAAACGAACAAAGTCGAACCTATGTACCAAAGGTTGGCAATACATCCAGTGAATCGTCGTTCCAGAAGGGCAGTCTCGATATCAGCTCATAATACTGATTAGGTTTGGCTGGGACTGCATGTTTTTAGCTGTTGGAACCAGTTTATTGAGCTGAACTTACTGTATATTGACATTTTAATTGTATTCGTTGGTCAGTTTCGATATGAAGTCACATGTTCTCATGTTGAAGCTTACAATATGCTCTCAAGGTGTTTGTTCGTTAAGTGTTCTGCCTAAAATATACTGCCATCGATGGTGTAAATAATATAGTTTATTGGAGATTACCATTTGTGAAACATCAAAATGTCATCTTGTTTCAAGCAAATCAAAAAAATATGGTCTCAATGGATCCCCGTTCATTTAGTACGTAGACACTTGGAGATTTTATTTATGCACTTCATCAAAGTCTCTTTTACGAACACTTTTATGTGCAGTAGTTACTGGTTGACCCTTTATGGATATTGAATCACGCATGGTTATCCTTAATTACATAAGACACTTAATCATGCTGTGACACCTAATGAATTTGCTGACGGAAATGCCATAGGCGACAATACTTTGACATGGCAAATTTGTTCAAAACATTAAGTTTCATCATGACGTTTTTTAAGCCCCGAAGGGATTCTGGAGAAAAGAGGGTCCAAAGTCTGCCGCGTTTGTCTTGAGTTAAAATAAAGAACACGAGTTGGAGAGGTGGCATGTGTTTTAACGTCGCGTTCACGATTATTGCATATGTTTGTGCGGCACATGCATGTGTGTCTGTGTGTGTGGCTGGTTGTACTAGTCCGATGTATGACGGTCTACCCCACATGGATACAACTCAGGCAAGTCACGAAAGGCTGAAATATTGCCGATGTGTCTTAAAAAAAAAAACTCGCTCTTTACTCGAACACAGCATACTGACACTGTGCCGACCAGGTCCTTTTATCTTTTCAATCCCGAGGGACAGACATGGTTACAAGTACTATCTTTCTTCTCTTCGCCAGGCATAGAACCACCGACCTTCCCCTCTCCAGGCAGAAACTGTAACAACGAGCCCAAATAGGCTGATTCTCAAGAATCGGCTCATTAGCATAATTCAAAAGTTGGAAAAGACAAACCAGCGATCTCTATCTGCAACGTCCCTATAGCTAGCTGTAAGGGCAATATAAACTCACTAAGGCTGACTACCTGAACACTGTACAAATCTCTTGACGAGCAGGGTCTATTCACGTTCTATCCCCACGGGTACGCAATTATAAAGTTGTACGATTAGATAACTGGCTACACGAAATTTATGATCATGATATTTTGAAATTCTTCATGTGGATTTCCTTTGTATTCGTTGGGTTTTCATTTTCGGTTCAGTTCCCATGTTTGTTTACCTTTTCTTAATGTGGGATCCTCCACTGGCAATAAGTCCAAGGTCATCCATGTAAGGGGTGTTGGGGATGTGTGCTGGGGAGGTCCAGGATACTGAGCAAAAGGATTTAATTACAAACGGAAAAGCAGAGGACGAAAAGAATCTCCCTAAATTATTCCTCTTCTAAAAGAAATGGGTTCCGAAGTCACCACCTGCCCCTGAGAATACATCTCTCAAGTTGAGTTGACCAGGATTTCATGGAACACTTTAGTAACACTTGCCTGTAAAACTGTTTTTGATTAGATTTCAACAGTTTATTTTGTTTTATGTAATTATTTTTCTTATCCAACTTTCTTTCTGTCCAAACCTTTAACTTTGCCTTCAATGAATCAAGAATTTCTTTCTTTTGTTGTCTTGTATTTTGCTTTTAATTTTTTCCAGGTTGTCTTTTAGCGTCTTGACATTGATTGACCTGAAGAAGTCTTTTATTTGTACTACGGCCACGGGAACATATAATATACATACATTTGAAATATTTTGGAACATGCAAAAAGGGTAATGTCAGGTGCAAATTTACAGATTTACAGGCTTTTCATAATTACGTCTTCTTTCATAACTGTAATGCAGGTATTTACATCATTTTCCAAGTAATTGTTTTCATGAGGATGACAGTATTTTAAATTTATGCATATTTGGATTATGGCAAAAAGTTGTTGGTAAATAGAGTTGTCTAATATCGTTGTAATATTCACATTCTGAAGTAAAATGATATTCGTTCTCTATACTTGTTTCACATATTGGGCAGAGCCGTAAACATACATCAATTTCAGCCCATCTACCTTCGTTTACCTTAAGTCATAGTAGCCCGGCTCTAAGCTTCATCATAACATTTCGATACTTTATTTCAGTAATAATGGAAAGGTATTTCTCTGGTTCCAGGAGACTTTAAAACTCTTTATACAGGATGTACATAGAACTAGCCTTGCTAGTACTGTTCCATGATTGGTAGAACACATTTATCAAAACGTTTTTAAAAATATAAATGAATGATGGTTTTTCGCCAACAGCTTGATTGAGCCAAACTACTCAAAATCCGTGAGAAAATAATATGGACCGAATAGAAGAAGCACAGTTATGATGGCCAAACTTATGGTTATATACAAGCATATTATAAGATTTTCTTGGTATCCTATCTTTGCCCAAATTTAATCACTTTTAGCCAATACTTTACAGAACGAGACATAGCATTTACACATAGTGGGCATCGACCGCATTCCCCATACACAATAGCATTAGGTGTTTAAGAAACTTCTTACAAGCCATAATATGCACTTGTTCTATTTTTTCAAATCTGTCTACAGAAAGATCTTTGACAGAAGAGGTCGGCTTCGGGAGAAAACTCAAAATCTTCGAAGACACCATCAGGAATTTTGTGAGCCCATGTGAGGGTCATCATTGACAACTGCATCAGGTAAATCTAGGGAACGTTCATTATGAATTTCGGGTCTACGACTGTTCGACCTGAGGATTCATGTAAAGCCCCCACCCCCTTAGATGTGTCTACCGGGTGAATAACAAGATGTATTGGGTGTCATTGGAAAGCTTGTTATCCAACGTTTTCCAACTATGATTGACGGCGCGAAACTTAGCTCGTAATACCAACCACTGGATTGGTCCAGACTTGATTATTGAAGGACCACCGTCATAGAGCTGGAATGCTGCTGAGTGCCCAACCAACAAAATATATACACTGACCAAACACAGAGGTTATTTGTTTATTTCACGTTAGCTGACATGTTCATCGTATCCAGTAACCTTGAAAGTGAATGACTTCGGTTGATCGCCACTTTGAACAGTATTCCAGTTATATCATGTTGATGCAAGTATCGGACGTTTATCACTCAGGTTAAACCCACCATCACCATCACGGATGCTTTCACTACCTGGAAACATAATCGGGACAAACCGAGATTTGAACCCACAATCATACGTTTCTGGCGTTCCCACGGGACGCAACTCTGCACAGAATTACGGCACGTACTACGACTCCCCACCCCCACCCACTCACACACCTGTAATCTGTCACATATCATGCTCTTGTGCCACCGTTGTTGGTTTATGGAGTAATAAACGAATCTGAATCTAAATGTGATGCGGCGTGAACATTAACCCCACTTCAAAAACAATTTTAAAAAATTAAATGGACGTGCATCCCCTTCTATTTATCAGTTTTCCTCATCAACTTCTCGGTTTGTTTACATGCTTAGTTTTCAGCTGGGTTTTTTTGTAAACAATTGAGAATGCGATGAGTTTTTGTTCAACAAAATTGTCTTCTCAATGGATTCTAAGAATCTATATGATCTACAGTAGCCAGTAATCAATATCAACACCACACACACACGCACACATCCAGTTGTGTGACAATATTAAACTCATCTGTGTAGTACTTGGCTCGTACTACTTTTGTTCGTTGAGAAACATTGTGACTTGATAATCTTGTCCTTATGAATAACTTAAAACGTTGGGTAATATACCTGGTCACATCCTTGGACGTGTAAGTGATTATACATCTTAACTCACTCACTTGGACGTGTACACACACTACCAACCACCGGCCACAATATAAACTCACACTACAGAAGTAATTTAGGTTTTATTTCTTCAGCTCAATGTAGGAGGAACGCCTGATGCAGAACCACGAGAGCGGGTATTGTGCTGACAAACCCAGAATCCTAAGCTGGACGAACCTGGTACTCGAATCTATGTTTATTTAAGGATTGAAGTTGTATTTGTTGATGTTCATCAGCTGATGAAGACAGTGCCTCGCGTGAGCAAATTCCATGATGCCCGAATCGCTTCAAGGTAGATTGGCTTACGTGAGGCACTGTCTTCATCAGCTGATGAACGTCAAGAAAAACAACTTCAATCCTTATATTGACAGATACGTAAATCATAACAAAACGATCCATTATACATCAAACTGTAATCATTTAAGGCGAACTTTATCAAAGCGGAGAGTCGTTACGTCATCCATCCCAAACATTCCATTTGGAGGGGCATCCCTTGGTTTTACTAACGGCAGAAAATGGCGGCTACGGCAGTGTCATTCGCTTGATATAAAATTGCACCCAGCAAAGTTAGCGTTGGAAAGAAATCCAGACCAGGATGATGCTCAAAATGGATTGATGTTAACGTTCTGTGAACTTTGAGTGTGTGTTTGAGTCATACTACGGCTGCTGATGACGGGGATTACCGCTTGAGGCGGCGCGGTTGGATTTGCCGAAGAAATATACAACAGTGGGGAGTTCAGTGATTTCTTTTGGTAAGTCGAGCATTCTCTGTTGCAGCTTCGAATAGACGTTTCATTTCGGTGACCCGACATATACATGATCTGTCTGGCTTCAAAGTCTGCGTCATTCATGGCCTGAATCGATGTCCCTCTCAATTTACGGCAATATTTTTAATGTTATTTTAAACATTGAGGAATTCACCCTAAAGTAGTTCTGTATGTCTCCGCTCGATTGACAACGTAATCACCTGACATACTGACGTTCATCGTGAAATGAACGACAGTCAGTTTGGCGAGGTCACCCGCTACTGTCAATATTTGATACAGAGATGCAACCCTGCTCGGGCAACTAGGGTTGGAAATGCACGAACACATGGTGTACATACCGAGAGCCTTTGGGATTCCAGTGTGTATGATAATAAAGCCAACAATGTATTTTGTTGATATTTTTTTATCTTGAAGTAAAATGCATTAAATGCATCATATCTGTCAAAATACTTCACTGCGGCACTGTTTCAGTAGTACGTGATGCTGTTGTAGGACAAAGATCAAGACTTCTAATCTCTGAAAAAAATTGATAATGCTTTAATAGTGTTCGATTTAGAACAATATAGAGAAGTTATAGTAAACTGTTGAGGATCCCGATTCCGAGAGTGATCACAGCGCCACGACAGACGTAATCATAAATATGACAGTAACGGTCGTCTTAACGCTACGATAGCTTCGTTGTCATAGAGAGAGAAATTTGATTACACAAATACCCCTCGGCCAACATTAGTTTTGCATTGAACAATCACACATGGTAATGACTTTTCATTCAAGTACAATCTCTATGTATATACACAATAAATGTTTTCACACTGAAAAGTATGTTAACACAGAAAAATCATACTCAGTAAGTGAATAATATTCAAATCGGCATAAACTCAGTCACTTATTCACTTAACTTTCTAACTCTTCTTAGATACAATAGGAAAATGAGAGTGATGATCGGTCAAATCTAGGAAGTTTGTTAAATTACCTAACACTAGCCTGGCATATTTTCTCACAGCAGTTAATACAAAAACACGTACAAAATAACAAGCGGTATGTGTCCATAACAGGAGGAATGATTGCTATCGGTCTCTTTACAAGGGTTAAACTCATGTAGTTTATAACTGGTGTCATTTCCTAATACGTACAAACCAACTTCTTTAAGCGGCATTTTGAAGTTGGTATGGTGATCAGGGGAGATAACTTCATAAATGCTATTGCTGTAAAGAAGTTGCATATCTAAACTATCCCTTTTGTTTCATTTCAAACCAAAACTATCCCTTTTGTTTCAGTACAAACCAATGTGAAATGATATTTAGCGAGAGGACGTCAGTCTACCATTTCTTTTGTGTCATTGACAGGAAATAATCAAATAATTCCTACCGTTTACAGCCGCACGATTGATGCGGTGTTACGCAATAAAGACTTACCCGACTTTATTCGTAACATTTTAATTAATAAAAAAACTAAATCATTTCGGGAATCATAAGAAATGTCCAAAGGTCAAAAAAGGTCCATTGTGGATGTACGATTGTGAATAATCATATGAATCAATGTCAATTAATGATGATACCAAATTTTCGCGAAAAGGTAAATGTATCCTTCCTTACCGGGGCCACCCGTCAGAAAAAAACATGCAAAGGCAAGTCAAGTGTTCACCTGTGCAAACATGGGAACCTATGTAGGAAGTCAAAATAGGGAATTGCATAGGACATCTTAAATATTTCATTATCAGTAACGGCAGTACATACCTCATGTTACCCAAAAAGTTTTGGCTGTGAGAAGTCTGGTCTTGATGGTGCAGCTCCACCCTGACCAGTGCCAACAAAAGCCACATTACCTCCATTACCAAAGTCGCCATTCGGATACGGCAGACGGGGATAACGCCCCCCTCCAGCATTATTATTGTTATGCATACGCTGGTTTGCATTGACTATAACATGGATGTCGGGAAGGAAGGGATGGCGGCCTCCTCCTCCTCTGATAATGTGTTTGCGAGGAGCTGGTCTGTTTGGGAAGGGTGCAGGATAGGTGGCTTGGACCATAACCAGTACGGCAGCAATCAGAACAACAGATACAACGTGCCTCATCTTGACGGTCTCTGAAATGAAGGCATAAAGACGTCCTTGCAAGTTTGATTGATTGTCACTTTTGTTTGTATACCAATCGTAATTATATTATCCATATCAATCAGAAGAGTAGAGATTACCTCAATTACACGGATACCGTGCTCAGTTTCACTCACTGATGTTCCATTTGTTGCCTCACGCCGTAAGTCTGAACCAGACAATCCAGGACACGTGATTGATATGATCAACGATCCACGCCGTCAGGGTACCATGAAACGCAGTCAGCCAAGTCGATGAGCCTGACCATACGATCCCATAAAGTCGCCTCGTACGACAAGCATAGGTTCCTTGGGACTTATTCCACGGGAGTCATGTCAGTTATAACAATGGCAAGGCGTAGTCTGCGAATGGGAACTGCACCGATGAACATCTTACCTGTTTAACACATAGGCTGGATATTTCATATTCTGTGGAATCGGTATGTATATGTATATACTAGATACAGTAGTACAGTACCATTAACTGAGTACTAGGCTCGTGTCGACATACTCGATAGTGTTACAGTACTGCTGAGTACTAGGCTCGTGTGAAGATTATACTAGATACAGTGGTACAGTACTGCCGAGTACTAGGCTCGTGTGAAGATTATACTAGATACAGTGGTACAGTACTGCCGAGTACTAGGCTCGTGTGAAGATTATACTAGATACAGTGGTACAGTACTCTTAACGACGTGTCATCTGTTCCGTCGGATGGTTATTCTCTGGCATTGACATTTCATTTTGATATAATCAATCTAGCAGTAGACAGTTACGCCGATTAAAAATATCTAAAATATATAATATCAAGCTCTAGTGTGGACTTTTTAAGCAGCAGGTTGCGTACAGTCCACCTACATATGCAGTAAAGGGATGGTGTAAATCCTGCTGGGGTCCAAAGGAAGCAAAGGTACTCTAAGTCCCCATGGTCCCTAGAATGGTAATCTACCTTTTCAGTGGCTGGCGATCTATAGCTCATTTTTATCTTGTATTGCTACGTATGGTGTATATTTTTATGGTTCCCTACTAGTTTTAAATAAAATCTGTGATAAGTCTAGTTATTTTACTGTCCTTCGACGACAGGTTTTTGTACAGTGTAAATATATCTATTTTGAATATAGTACTTTTTCTCGTTAAGATATGGCTGAAATATTACCGATGTAAAGTTACATTTTAACTCACTCATTCACTACATTTGCAGTAAATGGGAATACATCCATCCATAATTGTGGTACTAAGTCTTATTCTACTCAACGCTGCTATGAACCTCCACGACAGACATAAACCACTTACCTGCTTCCAGACAAGTATATTAGTGACATATATTGAACCATGCCGTTCTGTTATATAGCAACAGCGAGTCTTTTTAAAACCTCACAAATTATAAGTGACAAAAATTAAAGGAGACGCCCCTTGATGTTTCCTTTACTTTTTTTAACCAGTTTATGTTAAATGTGACATTGGTTCGTGACGACTTGATAAATCACCAGTAAGTATGAATTATTGCGCTTTTCTACTCATTAAAAGATTTTTATTCCTTTTGATTCATGCAAAATACTGTCAGGATAAATGTACAGTGCAAACCCTTAGGAAACACTGGTGTATTTAAGACGTGTTAGTATCTTGGACCACAAAGGAGACACAATTTGTGGATAACAACTTCTTTATTTTGTGTGTAATGGCGTCGTATCGTGATAGATCCGTATACCAGTGTCAAGCAATCTGGTTGCTTGTTATAACCAGAGCAAACTAACAAAACATGATACTCGTCCTCCACATACCCAGCATTACAAATAATTTATCTTTGACTAGTGATATTTTCATCTGGTTTATCTAATTATGGAAGACTTTACCACCATCAGTTACATCCGGAATGATGGTATTTCACTTTATCATCCAAAACCGGCTTCCACTTGGGTGAGATATAGAGGTTATCACGCGAGTGTGTTTGGGGATGGTAAATATCCTACATTAGGAATAAACATTGTATCTAGAGAGCCTTGGCGAGCTAAATACATAGTGTTTATTCCTAATACAGGATATGTACCATCCCAAAACACACAAGCGTGATAACGTCTTTATCATATAATGTCATTCTTTGATTCTGTGCTTGAAAATAGCTTTCCCTCTCTCACAAACATTACCGAAACTTTGCGAGTTTTCCTGGAATACGCGCATTAATATTTATTACGTCACAGGGTATGTGATGTGTCAGTCGGACTGTTTACAGTAGCCAATATAGCTCCAACTAAAATCTGTTTCTTATACAGTGGTGAAGCAACATATACGCAAAACAACAATTGTTTTTAATTGCCTTTCGCGGCAATCCATCGGTCAGTCTGCTAGAGTAACTGCCCTTCGTCAAAGGGAAGCTACTCTAACCCTAGTCTATGAGACGTCACGGCCACGTTCAGAGGCTGTTGACAGTCGGTCTGTCCTGTCATAACGTTAACTGCAGTCAGATGTACACAGAGCGACAAAACGAAACAAGGTAACATTTCAAACATATTTCGGCCAAATCCAACTATTTTAATTTGTGGAAAAGGTTTCAAGACGCAGAGGTCGACAAGCACCGACATGGCTACTGATCCCGCTTGGCTGGGCCTAGTGCCGTGGCAAAATTGTTTCGAAATTTATATCTCCAAAGTTGCTAAAAGTTATAAAATGCCTTAGCTATTCACAGTTAGACACTGATTTTCAGTATTTTAGACTGTCCTTTTGATAATGATAGCAATCATCCCTTGAGTTTATCCAGATTCCCGATGGTTAATTCTGACTCGATCGCCGAAAGACAAGGGCGACGCCATGTTTGTTTGTAAACACTGAAAGTAGTCACTACTTGACCTTTGATATTTGCATCTCTATCCGCATATGACCCCAAAGGATATCGTTTTTATCCGTTGGCTTTATCCTACCGAGAAATCTACCCATTATATGATCACAAGTGATATCTACACCGTAGATATCGCTGCAATGAAATTGCATCAGAATGCTTTGCAGACCATTGTGACGTCATTGGCTTCCATGACGTCACAATCAAATGGCATCACTAATGGTTCTGCTACTGAAGCTGTTAGCAGTACTTTTTACACTTAAGACACTGCTTATTACTTTCTACAAACTATAAAAGTTGGAAGAATGATGTTAGATGATAAATAAAATCTCACCCTTGTGTCTTTTGATATCAAATATATATACACTCGTTGATAAAAGTGGAAAAAAGAACACGGCAAGCCTCGGAGTTTTCCCACTTTTATCAACTCAATATATTTTGAAACACAGGAAGGAATTATTTAAAGAAAAAAGGTATATTGTCCCATTTCAATACGTGCCTCTTTCCATCCCATAATATACGAACGTGATAATGAACAGCTTCGGTGACCATCAAACTTGATCTTTATATATACAGACATATCTACACAATTTTGATTTTCGTTTACCGTGTTACATCCATATAAGTTATGGTTAGTTTTGTGATAGTTATTTGACTCTGGAACTGAGAAAACTGGCTTGCTATCCGTGTCGACTCAACAACGCATACTTTTGTGAATATCAATAATTTGCATTCTTATCTTGGAAGGACTCGTGCAAGGTACGTTTGGTTTAGGTCTTAGCGATGCAGTACATTGAATGTAACTAGCATTCGACGTCTGCAAAACTGGCCATTAATTCTGCCCACAAATAACATTTGTTGCGTGTGGTAAATCTGTTGGTGAGTGAGTGAGGTGACAGACCATAATGCATTGTATTAATTAAGTATGGGATAACTATACCCCAGGCGATATCACGATAGCTGGTTCGAGTTTCGTAAGGTGATATGCCTTATGGAAATATATATGAATAAACTGAGTATTGATCCACAACGTCACATGACCTGACCATCAGGTCCATTTTAGTCGCTTCTTAGAACAAGCATAACTTATCTTTATGTCTTTATTTAATCGTAGATGCGTTGGCCAACGGCCCATGGTACATCTAATGGTATACAGCATTACATACAGATTCACGATAATTAAAGGCATAATACTAATACAGTGCAATATTTCTAATTGTAGTTTGATCATAGTCACACATTAAAGTATTTATCTGGTGTAGGATGGACAAAATACTTTTCCTGGATACCTTAATGGAATCTCCACGGGTCCAGTTACAATGTTTGACATGTCTGGTTGTGAATAAATGCGACAAATCCCTTTCTATATGCATGAGAAATCTCTGCCAAAAGTAGGGTCGACTGCACGATACCGACTACATCATGAAGTTATAACTATGAATCACTATTAAACAGTTATCATACCAGGTGTACGCGAAAAGGTGAGCGTGTCCTGCCCACCGGTGGCACCCGCAACAAACAGATTCAACGGCAAGTCAACAAAAAACATCGGGAACGCACGGCACAAGCTAAAACAGGGGATTTATTGGCTTTCATATCTGTCACCGATGCGTCAGAGGTTGAAATGGCCTCCAACTGCCTACCGCAAAACCCTCTGACAGCTTTATTGAGGCCATAACTATTGTAACCTTGATCAAGCAACTTCTGAGCAATAGTCGTATGATGCTCTTTGACATATTCAGTTAGAAGATCCGGGGTGGAATAGGTCTTCAGCAACCCATGCTAACGACTAACGGGACCGGATGGTCAGGCTCGCTGGCTTGACTGATGCATGTCATTGTATCCCAATTGCGTGGATCGATGCGCATGATGTCACTCACTGGATTGTCTGGTCCAGACTCGATTATTTACAGACTGCCCTCAGATAGTTGGGATATTGCTGAGTGCAGCGTTAAACAACAAAACATTGTGGGAGTATTGACCAAGATGTATTGCTGGGTGTGGCGTTTTGCAACATGTACACATTTACCTTTTTCATGCTACAGGTAAAGCAGGACATTCTTACTCTATCCGCGAACATCTCTGGTCATCACTGATTTAGTTATCTATTAGTTATTTACATAAAATCCATCACATTTTGCTTTTTATGCCCAGTGGACTGCTTCAGCAAATAACCCAGTCTGACTTTCCTGTGGCGTTGTCGTTTTATTTGAACGGCTGGTATGATATCTGCATGCAGGTATCACTGACTCACAAAATGAACCCTTTACAATCCTTTACAATCAATCCCTTATGTATATAAAACGTATTTTGTTTTGTAGATCAGCTGAAACGATTGTGGTTTCCCTACATTCTGACTCGTGTACTGCTAATGTACAGACAGAGTAACACTGACGAGTGCGGCGACAAAAAATCCAAACAAACAAACAAGAGCATGCACAATTGTATCTCAAAAGTTGTGAAAGGTAAATACCAAAGGCTGGAGCAGCAATCTGGGATCGATATGAGAGTTGTAATCATCTGGTTACAATCAATACAGAATTACACGTCGCTTTGATACAAACTCAGTGGTTGTAAATGCCGCAAGTCAACTATTAAAGTCTCCTCTGAAGTGTCACAATACGCCAAGGTATGGAGCTCAATTGGAATCTAGACCTACCCGTTGTAATAAATACCATGTGTGAAACCGAGCCATATTGTCTATGTAATAAGTATAATTATAATTATTTACAGGCCACGATATTTTGCTATTAGCGACACGATTCCCGTGAGGATTCCGGCAACTTATGCTTGTCGTAAGAGCATCGGGTGATCAGACTCGCTGACTTTATACATGTCATCGTATCTCATTTGCGCATACCATCAATGCTCCTGATGTCAATCGCTGGATTGTCTGGCACTGACTCAGTTATCTCCACACCGCCGTCATTTAGCTGGAATATTGCTGAATGTGGGGTACAACCAAAAATAAATCATTACTCTGTATCCTTGAGCCATTAGTGAAGAACTAATCAATTGCCATGCGGGTTAGGTTTGAAGTGAGGTGCGTTTATGCGAGTGTTTTGGTGATTTGTGTTTGTGTTTTCCAAAGCATTATTCAAAAATAGACCAAACAGGAACAAAGCACCTCCATGGTGATGCAGCTATCCACTTTGCTGGTTTGTTAATGTTCAAGTATGTTAATGTGATTTGAAACCACTGACTCAGTTTCTTATGGAGTTCATTTGCTCTTTCAAATAAAGGGCTCCATTACAATTTCTACTTTTTGCTCCAACGAGTGATTTTTGTCTCTGTATGAGTTGACTTCTTTGGTCAGATGCCCTGTTGGAAGTGACTATGCTTGTCGTAAGAGGCGACTAACGGGATCGGGTGGTCAGGCTCGCTGACTTTGTTGATGCATGTCATCGATCCCAGTTGCGTGGATCGATGCTCATGATATTTATCACTGGATTGTGTGGTCCTGACTTGATTATTTACAGACCGCCGTCATATAGCTGGGTTATTGCTGAGTGCAGCGTTAAACAACAAACCAACAAACAAATCCTGTTGGAAATTACTATCAGTGAAGGTGAAGATTCATATTGTAAATAGAAGTCTTGAAATCAAACGCAGTAAGCTGATTAAATGTCACCATGATTTATTGTGTCACGGTGTACTCACAAATCGAGGTTTTGTGACACCGTCGGTCTCCACTTGGTCTGAAAAGTAAAAAATGGCGAAATTAAATAGTGGATATTTGTATATTATCAAATGACAATGATATCATCGATCTGACATGTCGAATTCATATTTGTATGAGTTATGTAGATACGAGTGAATTTTTCATGTCACAAGATGAGATGTGATACGAAAAGACAAACACTCTGAATGCTATGTATGTTTGTACTGATCTTCATGATTTCATTCTGAAATTCATAATGTTATTGAGGTAGATTGATAGTAGTCCCTGTAGAAATGTTTTTCACGCGTTTGAAATCTCAAGTTCATAGTTTCAGATACTTTGAGAATTCAGCTATGTTTAGTGGTCACTATACACCTTCTGACAAAAGAGATGGAACGGGTGGCCCAGTCGTCCAAGGCGCCGCCATTTGCTGTGCAGAGTTGCGTCCTTTGGGCACGCTAAAAACTTATGATCATGGGTTCGAATCCCCGTTCGAGCCGATAATGTTTGTTGGATTCTCAACACCATACCCTTGCTCATTGTGGCCCGTGTTAAATTTATAGCTTTTCATATATGTAATTAAGAAAATGACTATCTGGAGATTATGTATGTCAAATTGACCCTTAGAAGAGTAACTTTTTTCGCATGCACTGTCAATCAATAAAGCAAAGATACACGGAAGACTATGTTTTCAAAACTCGTTTATGTCTATTCAGAACAATTATTATTCACCATGCTTATAACATTGTTTACCTTCAGAGAAATGGTTGACGACGCAAACAAAAGGGAGCAAGTGTGTTTGCAAATATAGTTACACTCTTCTTGCTTTTGTTAAAATAAATTTATTCATATATTCTACCGGAGTTGTTAATAATTCAGTCCGTTTGCTGATATCCTCGCCCAACGAGGAATTATGGTTAATCTGTCTCAAGTGATTTAACGTTATTTATGCCTAGCTTGGTTTCCCAGGTAGAGATGTTCCGTAACACTGAGGTCATATTTACCATTTTCATAAATGAAAATACATAATATGCGGGTTTAGCTTTAAGAAATAGATACGGGCACAATCATGCCATTGTTCTAACGTTGTCAGATCAAAACAGGTGTGACGTCATCAGTTATGAATAAAAGGTATATAAGGTACTGTGCGCTAACATTAAGCTATTGCTGATAAAATGCTCAGCAAATTTCCCAGGACGATCTACAGTAAATGACATACCTAAAGGGCCGCACTGGTGTAAAAGCCAGTTGTCTTCTTGACTGATTTGGGGTGACTCAAAACAAATGGTCCATGGCCACCAACAAAAGACACGTCGGCATCACTGTAACCAAAAGAAGTTTGTCTGCCAGAACCTGGTGCCCCGTTCCCTCCTTGGTTGTTGTTTACCATGTGTTGGTCGGTATTCACTATAACTTTAACGGGAGGGAGGCGACCACGGGGGTAAGGGTAAGGGTAAGGAGGGTAGCGATGGGGGTAAGGGTTTGGGTAAGGGTTTGGGTAAGGATTGGGGTAAGGATTGGGGTAAGGGTTGGGGTAGTAGTTGCGGGGCTCGTATCGGGGTGGGTATGTGGCCTGTGCAACGCCCAATACCACAACGGCCAACACAATAATGAAAATGTTCCTCATCCTGACGTTTTCTGAAACAAAGATACAACTTGATAACTTATGGGCGTCTCTAAGTTGAATGCCTACTTAAATTACGTTTATCCGTACATCAACTTTCCAAGTGAAATTGTTGTCACTAACAACATTCTAACAATTTTTGAGGACGTTATTCTATTTATAACAGGATGTTCAAAACTAAGTGCAATATTCGGGCTGACGGTATGTATCCCTATACTGTAACTATGGTCTTTGCTGGGAAATTCTACCAAGGCAGTCTGTATATAATCAACTATGGGCCTGGTTCACGAGCAGTTGGTTTTAGGTGCAATCAACAAGACTGACCACCCGATCTTTTTCAGCTGCCTGTCACAACAAGCAATCATTGACTCCAGTATGGTGATCTACCTTCAGTAGCTGGCGATCTATAGTTCATTTTTATCTTATATTGTTACGTATGGTGTTATATTTTTATGTTTATCAACTGGTTTTAAATAAAAGCTGTGATAAATCTAGTTATTTTACTGTCCTTCGACGACAGGTTTTTATAGAGTCTAAATATATCTATTTTGAATATGGTACCTTTTAAATTTTAACTCACTCACTCACTCACTACAACAAGTTCTGGGGACCCAACTCTACTTTCGATCTTCTCACCTACTCCGTTGCAACATTTCCCAGCAGGCATGTGAGACAAAGATACACACATTTGGTTCATACAGTTTGAGTTGTGACAAAGACAATGACAAACTTTTATTGTTCTTAAAACCATCAGGCCCATTTACATATATATTTCATTGAACACATATGCGCTGGTATAACTTATTGGTCAATGTTTTCATGAATCTGGAACATATTATACCAAAATTTAGCAAGCGTTGATATTGGTTTCTCATCATTTGAACAAATGGATCTCATGTCATGACGATTGATAATATTTGATATAAAACAAATATCGTTTATCATTAGACCAGGGACACTGCAATAGTACATTTTCTTCATCTTGTAAGAGCATTTAATTCAATATTTAATGTCCTTCTTCTGTACAGAACTTCAACCTTTCTTAGTTTCTCAATGCCTAATGCATTATACACACTTCGAAATTTAAGCTGTGCCTTCTTATAAATAATTACTTCCATGTCACATATATAGCCGTCTCTTTTTAGAGTAGAATAGAATGTTCACGTTGGGCTATTTAGTTTGTAATGCCAGTCTTGTTTATAACAATCAATCAATGTTTTTTCTTAAAGACGTCAAGGGGGCACGGGTGGCTCAGTCGTCCGAGGTCCGAGTTGCGTCCCTTGGACACACCAGAAACCTGTGATTGCGGGTATGAATTCCGGTTCGCCCCGATTATGTTTCTTGTTTTGTCAGCACCTTACCCGTGCTCGTGAGTTTCACCGAAGTGGTAAACGTGCATCCCTCATTAAGCTTTAACACCGTGACATAACTTGAATAATGTTAAAAACGGCGTTAAACCCAATTCACTCACTTTACGACGTAAAGAAATAGAGTGAGTGAGTGAGTATGGTTTTACGCCGCTTTTAGCAATATTACAGCAATATCACGGCGGGGTAAATAAATAGAGATATGTTTCCTGAGTGAGTATGGTTGTACGCCGCTTTTAGCAATATTCCAGCAATATCACGGCGGGGTAGAGAAATAGAGATATGTTTCCGACATGTTAAGCGATCTATACTTAGCCAAAACCACATAGGAAAAGAAAATTGTGTGAAGCAGGCTTGTTCGAGAAAATGATAGCATTGAAAAAGATACCTGTCACGTGGCATTGAAATCAGACGGAGACAACATCGGATGCAATTCATATGAAGGGTAATATATAATGGGACTCTCCCACAATCACCATCGGTGACAAGATTTGATAACTGGAAACTAGTACTTATACAATCTGACAGAACTTTCGGTGGACCAATGCGATATTTTCTAAAAATCGGTACAATGTCCTTATCAAACGTTTCGAAAGCATTTCTCGCAGTTACGTTGTGTTTATGTATTAATTAACGTTTTAATCGGTGTAACAGCTTTGCTGCCCAGTTATGAAAGAGTAACTTTAATTTCCTTTCCGTTATATGACAACTTCTCATTTTTCCAAAATACCATTTTCTGTGCTCTATCATAATTTATTTCTATTCCCCGCTTAATACAGCATCGGTGCAAACAATCTAACGTTCTCTGTAGTCTTATTGTAGAATCTGCTATAAGCACAAGTCCTTACAATCTTTATTCTCACAAGCATAATATTCAGGATATTCACTTGCAAAATTGCAACAGTTTAATATTCATGTTACTTTTGGGATATATGGTTAGGTCTCCTTGTATGTTACTGAGAACTGTACATAAAAGTCTATTAAAATTCTTTATCTTTTCAAATGGTCAATACTTTGGCTACATAAATACTTCCAGAAAAAGGTAATTGTGATCATGAACAAGCTTGATAACTGGACATGTATGATAACTCTGACAATATATACTGTATAGTTTTATTAATCGACCAATAAAGGTGTTCATAACAGGGCTAAGGTAACTTGATGTCATTTATGTTCATTCTGCTCAAGTCCCAATTTAATTTGTCTATCCTTTTTAATCTGCTATACATATCTACTGGAACATATTAATAATCCAATTTTGTGTCGATTGGTTGTGAAAAACAAAATTCGAATTCCTTATTTTGAATATGGTTCAGTTTTGATTTGAAATCTTTCACAAGCACCATTAAACATCAGTATGCTTTAAAATTGACACATTCTGAGTGATATTGATATACATCATTACACGTCAGTTTGCAGACAAACACATTATGTAAAGTTATTTTAGCTAAAATTAGCCAAAACTGCTAATAAGTGCGAGTTTTGTGCTCTCTTAACTTGCATATAACATGCGTCATGGCAGACTACCAGTAAGTATACGACAGATCACTTACCAGCTTTCAGCTACTGTTCCCCGGTGACTGATGATAAATATGTCTCTTCTTTTATAGCCCACATCAACCTTAACCTTTTTTTCACTTATATAGTTGTACATGCAAGAGATCAGATTGAACTTTCATATATCTCTCAGTTGATGATTGACGAGGTTATGGTACGTTGTAAATAAATGGCGTACTAATCATCAAACACTGACATGCCATATAATATGTACCGCCGGGCAAAAGAGTGTTTAAATTTAAGTCACCTCGGCGATATTTTAGCCATATTATCTTGAACAAATTGAGCAATAGATATTTTTTAATACTGTATTTTTGTAAAAATATTGACACTCAAGGACAGAATAATAACTACCAATATATCACAGAGTGACAGATGTAGATTAACATTACAAATATCTGACTCTAAGCCAGCTGTACAACTGTAAATACGGGGCTATATATCGCCAGCAACAATAGGTAAGGGCACCATATAACAGACTTAAAGGCCGAACAAAAGAAATGTTACACAAGGAAATAAGATTTGACCAAAAATCACAAACGTTATAAACACGTTAGAATGTTGAAAACTGTTGCCGAGGCACTGCAAAACTAAGGCCCAAAGCACTGAGGCCCATCAGCATCAAATAACAATTTCTTGTTTGTTTCATATATATATTTATGACTATGCTGAGTCAAATTAAAAACTTCAGATTTTTAAAAGTAATCCCACATATGATATACAACCGACAAATGTATCAGAGAAGGTAATTTTTAATCATTAATGTCCAAAGAAGGATTTTAATTAACGGTGGTAACCATTATTTGTTCCAAGCACCTACGGTATTCGGTAATAACATCAACAGTTTAAATCATTAAGTCCCAAGCAAGAGAATCTGTTGGCACACAAGTTCAGTAGCGTGTATGGCCACCATGTGCGTTGACAACTGCCACGCAACGCCTCCGCATGGACCTTGTGATGCTTGTGAACACATGATTGGGAAGACGACGCCATTGTTGGTGCAAAATGGTGCCAAGATCTTGCAAATTCTGTGGTTTGTTCTGGAGAGTGCGCAGACTTCTGCCAAGAGCATCCCAGACGTGTTCGATGGGATTGAGGTCGGGAGACCTTGACGGCCAGTCCATGACGTTGACTTGATTGCTTGTGGGGTCTGGCATTGTCGTGTTGGGAGATCAAACCGGGTCCATGTGCTGCCATAAAAAGGCAGAAGTTCTGGTGCCAGTACCTGGTCGCGGTAAGCAGCAGCGTTGAGGTTGCCACGGATGACAAAACACCTTGAACGTGCATTGCCACAGAAAGTACCCCATTAAAGGCCCTACCATCAGCAAATCGAAGATTAAATCGGAATTCATCACTGAAGACGACTTGATTCCAATTCCTCTGAGTCCATCGTAAGTGTCGCTGTGCCAACAATTGACGTTGACGTCTGAGCAATTGAGTCAGAATCGGTCCGCAGGATGGCAGTCGTGCTTGGAGGTGAACAGTTTTCAGACGGTTTCGAACAGTTTGCGCACTCAGTCTACCCCTAAACAGTTCATTTCTGGTTGATGTCACCGTAATAAATCGGTTACGGAGGTGACGTAAGACAATCTGACGATCCTCTGCATGTGACGTCACACGTGGTCGACCTGGCCGAGGGCGATCAGCGGTATAGACGCGTCTGTAAATCATAAACAGTCCGTCGACTACAACCCATCGTCCTTGCACATGATTTTGATCGATTCACCTGCACAAAAACGGGTGTTATCCGAAGACATTACGTGGCCATTACTGTCTAAATACACAATAAGGGCCCACAATGATAACTGGTCAAAATGTTAAAATTTTAGGATTGTGAAATTTTTAATTTGTTTCAGTATACATATTAATATATATATATATATATATATATATATATATATATATATATATATATATATATATATATATATATATAACCGCACACGAAACATCACCATGGATAGATATATGAAAAACCTTATTTGTCCAAACACTGTAAACATACTTAGAGACATATTAAAACGTTGAAACGTGTCAAAACTGGTCATCAAGGTTAAAATTAAAGTGTCAGAGGGGTCTTAAAGTGAAACACAACACTGGTCTCTGAGAAAATGGCTTCACAAGTCAGTATTTCGTGTGTCCGAGTCTCTCTCAACAACACAAGCATCAAAATAACGTTCCCCACGGCGTCGCCATACTCTCTGTCTCTCTCTCTCTCTCTCTGCCATCTGCTGTTGAGATACAGTAACGGCTTTCGTCTTAGAAAGGACTCTTCTCCACTGCTGGTGGTGCCAATGCTTTTGCTGTGTTGTCCACTGAAGACGGTCCTGGTGATAACGTGGTGTCAGAATGGGTCCTCGGTGTTGCCTGTGACAGTGGAGGTGTCTGCTCGTCAATCGTCGACGCACGGTGTCCGCACTAATGTGTTGCTGGTGCGTCCCCATGGTTTGTCGAGCAGTTTCCGCAGCAGTAACAGAGCAATCTTGAAGATGCCGTCGCACAATCTGACGGTTCTGACGTCGGTTGGTGACCCTTGGTCTTCCACTACGTGGTCGGTCATCTGTAGTGTTGGTGGTCTGGTACCGTCGCTGGATCTGTATATGGTCCTTACGTGGACTTGAAATGCATTGGCTACTTGCTGGGTGGTTTGTCCAGCTTGCAATCGTCCAAAGGCTTGTCAAAGTGTTGTTTTAGCGATGACTGAAAGGTAAAACAAATCCTCGTTTTAAGTGATCATGACGTAACTGCTGTAGTTAAGACAAAAGATGTATCAATGTGCCAACATGATATGCTATTGACAATATGTGTATAAAGATGATTGTCATTTTCGACAAGCTAAGTAATTCCAAACTGTAGAAACTACATACTTATAGGACATAACACTAGATAAAATATATTTCATTTTACAAATCACATGTGAAGTCACAAGTTACTCCAGAAACTACATACTTATAGGACATAACACTAGATAATACATATTTCATTTTACAAATCACATGTGAAGTCACAAGTTTTACTTATGAATGAAACAACATACATTTAAATGCTAATATTAGGTAGATGGACATTCAGACATGGAGTTCATTAGATATTTAAACATATACATTCAAACAAAATACGATTATGGGACACTTTCGATCTTGTATATTATTTATGAAACACGAATAGTTAATATTATGGCATGTAATGACCTTTATTTTACCAACAAAGATTTTTTTTACCCTTTGATCATGACTGAGATATGCCAATGTCAATAGATCGTGCCAATAACCTTAGTTGAAACCTATGTCCCTCAAGTCACTTGCAAGTTATTGTTAAATTGTCTTCTGGGGTCGTGTTTAATGTGGTGGTTTCTAGATAAATTCACAAGTTACTTTATCACAAATGCAATTCGGTATTCGTTTGTCAATACTGCTAGTATAGAATTAACTATGTATTATATGTAAACAGACCCCCTTACAAGAGTACTGTTGTTGGTTAGTGAGTGAGTTTATTTCAGTAAAGAGGCCACCGGGCCTTTATACAATATGGATACAGTGGATTACAACAGTAGCAGGCGCCAGATAATGCAATTGATATACATAGTGAAACAATTGAATTATTGCATACATTTAAAAAACTGTTGTCGTTTCTTAAAAGCAGGAAAAATATATATAGCTAATTTATTAATAACATGTTCATTTTGACAAGACATAAGAGTGCAGAATTTATCAAATGATGGTTGTGAATGGTAGTACTGACTATTTCTCAGATCTGAGTAAAATTGACATTCAATGCAGAAATGATACTCAGTTTCAATTACACGGACTACACAAAATGGACATAACCGTTCATCTCTAGAAAGACCCATTTTCGACCTTCTTCAAGCATTAGGTTATGGCTAGAACAACGGAAAGAACTAAGAGCAAATTGATATACTCTAACAGGTATTGATGTTAAATATATTTCTAATACAATGCATGTTTTAATTTGTGAATACATTGTAAGTTTGGAAAATGTTTTTAATTTACTTAACCAAGTTTGCTTATCTATATATATACATCTTTGCTTAAAACAAACAATAAACTTATTTACATTTGGAACATCTTGATTACACCAGACAGAACCAAAACCATATGATGATAATAAATATTTTACATGAAAAGCCCAACATTCAATACCTTTATCCGCCAAGGACACTTGATAATCATAGACATTTTTCAAAATAGGATGATCAGTTTGAAATAACAATCTATTCCAATATTTAATAATTTTCATATATTGGTTTACTTTAAGTGAATAACGACCTATCTCCCCCCTTGCAACAATATTAGGTGTACTCCGTCTTAAATGTAAAAGCTGTTTACAGAAATTGTCATGGAATGTATTAATATCAGGTGAAGGATGAAACCCCCAGACTTCACTGCCATACAACAAGATTGGTAGAAGCTTGACATCAAATAAATGAGTCAAAAGATGTAAAGGTAACTTATGAAAATCGATAATGTTTGTTTTTAGTGACTGCAAAACTTTATTGGCCTGGAGTCTTAGTTTTCTCTGTATTAAACCATGAACCAGAGTTTGAAAGATGTACACCTAAATATATATACACTGAGACAATTTCAAGCGGACATGTATTTAGAGAACATAATTCATATTTCTTTAATCGACCGCCTTTGCGAAAGACAATTACCTTGCTCTTGACATTATTTATCTGCAGCTGCCATTATCACAATATTGGGAAAGTTTATTCAAATTTTTAAGACCAATAACTGTACTATCTATTACTACAATGGCATCTGCAAAAAGCAGCATAAATAACTGTAGAGTACCTATACTAATACACCATTGCTTATCTTGTCTCAAAAAATATACAATGTCATCGATAAAGAATGAAAATAAAAATGGTGACAACCGGCAACCCTGTCTAACTCCAAATGAACAGTCAAAGAATTAAGTAAATCCAGAATCATGACTCGCATGATTTCACAGTTTCATACATATTTCTAAGTAATCTAAGAACAGAACCTTTAATATTACCAGTTGTTTGTGAATAAGATATAAGTTCATGTGGACATCTTAAAATTCTCGACTGAAGCTCCTCAAAGAAATACCTTCTGAAACGTAACAAAAAGACAATGTTTAAAATGCGTAATGAGGTGTACATAGTTGCGTTCATTTATATATTACGTGTCAGCTATGTCAATATTCATCTGGAAACTGCGTCATCATTTATTTAATCTGCGTCTTGATCCAAAATACTGTGATTTGAAACCTCTTACTGACTATACAAGTCCCAGACAAGTCAATACGTAACCCTCTAATTCAATTGCCCTTTTATTTGCCCAGGTCTCAGACACATATTAGAATTAGCAGGGTCCCGTTCTACAAAGGGATCATAGCGTGCGGAACATGTGCATCTCACTGAACCAAGCTGATGTATATTAGCTCAAAACTCTTACTTACTATTCACCCGATAAAGGGGCAAGAAATAGCCCTGAATACAAAGAATATAGAAGTTATTATCCAAAACAACATACAAACGTCATGTCGTAATGTTCTTCCTACTTCTATATGAGTGTCCAAGACTCGGTAAGCAGTTATGTACATGTTCCGGGAATTCTATGGTCAGGAAATTCTGTGCATGGGTGTGGTGTTATAGGCCTTGTGGCGATTCCCTGATCTCATATGTTCCACATGCACTCCACGTTTTTTTTGTTCGGGTTACATGCACATGCACAAACAGAAGTTATGAACACTTCCGATTTGATAGCCTTGACCTTCAATCTCACCCAAAAATCCCTTGAGATGACAGATATAAAATTACATCAAGTTTCAATGGTTTTTTTCGCATTGGGCAAATTAAAAATGGTTCATGACATGCCTCTGATTGGAATGTTTTAGAGGTATTCAGATAAAAATGGGGATTGGGCTTTTTCTGTTTTTGCATATAATGCGAGCACATATGTAGTTACTGTTCAGTACCGTTATGTTTGGTTGTTGTTTAACGCGACACTTAGCAATATTCCAGCAAAATGACGGCAGTTTGTAAATGATCGAGCCTAAACCAGAAAAAAACAGTGATTGACGTCATGAGCATCGATCCACGCAAATGGAATACGATGACATGCATCAACAAAGTCAGCGAGCCTGACCACCCGATCTCGTTAGTCGCCTCTTTCGACATCATTTTAGCTCACGAAAAACATAGTCGCCTTTTACCGCAAGCATCATTTCCGCTAAAGGCCTGGGTAAGTGATTGCTTACGCCAGCCAATAACGTGATTGTGTGGGGTCAACTTTACCTCATGTGGTAGAGTCAAAATGATTAATGCTACATGGTTCTAATGGGAAAGGAGGTATACACGGTTGGTTGAAATGTGTTGTTATTCTTTACATGATGTTTATTGTTTTTGGTGATGGGGTTTATCCCGTGTGAAACTGACAACAAAGGAATAGACCATCGTGTATTGAGTTCCTGACGTAGCTAATCTGGCAACGAATTTTTACAGATGTAAATAGTTTCGACAATGGAGTGAAAATATTTTAGGAAGATTGCGAAAAAAACCGTTATCCAATACGGTGTTTTTACAAGATAGAACTGGAGGCAAAAAAACGAAACACTTTGACACAAATCTAAAGTTCATCAATCATCACAAAATGCTTGGTGCAAACCACTTAAAATATTTAAGGACAATGAAGGAGCGAAAAATGTTACGAAATGAAAAATGGATGACATTGATGAATGTTGATTAAATCAGGATACTAAAACATATGTTTAAATATAATACAGCTACAAAAAAAATCATGCTAAACCTTCGCTGGAAAATCCTCGTGAACTGTTGAGAATTGTCAATTCCCATTAACAGCTTAAACGTATACATTAATTGCAATATGATATTCAAACACTATTACATGAAACCACATAGAAAGGGTCTGATAGTGCTGAGTGGAAGGGGAAGCTTCCTCGTGTATATCAAATGAGTAAGTTAACACCTTCGCTGCACCCGTCACCCGTTTATACTGTTTTGTTTTTGTTTTACTGATTTATCCACGTTTCCCACTGACATAATCTTATTTTTACTGGCTTAGCCGTTTTTGCAACTGACGTATTCTTGCTTTTACAAATTGAGCTATGTTTGCCATGACTTATCCTGGTTGTTACTTATTTACCATGTTTGTCAGTGGTGTATCCTTCCTTTTACTGATTAAGCTATGTCTGCCAACGATTTATTCTTTTTTACTGATATATCCTTTATCCTAACCGTTCTTGCCACTTGTTTAGTTTGGTTTTTAATGATTTTGCCATGTTTGTCAGTGATTTATCCTTGTTTTACTGATTAGGCCATATGTGCCACTCTTGATTTCAGTGTGTTATGGGTATCACGTCTTTAACATTTATCATGCAATTGTAGCCTCGTTAAACCAAAACTGTATGCAATGACGCCCCAGCAATAACAACACTTGTGAGGTTAAACTGAAAGTGCTCATTTGAATTCAGTTAACCTGAAAACCAAGCAACTAGGATGCAACGATGACATATAATGTTTAACAAAATGTAAACAGTATGAATGAAACAAAGGGAAAAGGATATGCATGTCTAGCTTCCCACTCTCTCATTATGAAAGATGTCAAAACTTCATGTAAGTGTCATAGCAGAGCAAATATATCATTGCGAATCATGTTGACGAGCGATGTGTCGTATTATATAAATGTCTCACATTATATGTCTGGAATTACAAAACCGGGCCTGTCGTTGAGAAACCTTGATTGAAACGCTAAGCTGTTAGAATAAATGCGTTTTTTCGTGAAATTTCAACCTTTTTTCAAATTTCAAATGTACTTAAGTACCTAAACAGGCGAGAAACCAACAGGCATATGGTGGTATATTGGTCGACATGAAGGAGAAAATCAGGGTTGGGAAAACCATATAATCCCTCTTGTACAGTACAGCTTGATACATCATTTTGAATTTCTTTGTACAGATCAAGATAAGACACTGAATATTTCTTTCTCAATTGTTTATTTGATTTACAAGATCACAATTCAGAACCCCGTTTTGACATTGGAGCATATTTTGTCCTGAAGGAAACGACAGAAATCCCGCGCTATTACAAAATGCATGGGATTTTACAGCCGCTTATCTGTTTGTTCAAAATGTAGATGACAGTAGAAAGTAAGCCCATTTTGAAATTCGGGAATATTTTGTCCTGGTGGAAACATCCTAAGTCCCGTATTATTACAAAATAAGTTTGATGTTACGGCTGCTGTGTCTGTTTGTTTGATAGACAAGATGAAAATTCAGATGGCAGGAAACAGAACTCCATTTTGAAATTGGGGCATATTTTAGTCTGAAGGAAGCGTCAAAACACCAATGTGCATATGCCACCAGTAAGTTGGAAACTATTAGCAGAGACACCAGCAGCAATCGCATTTAGAGAATTGGGCTGTGAGTAAATGCCGCAAAATGCTGTCCGCTGCATCCGCTAGAGCGCCCTAGGACTAAAACCGTGCTTACTGATTTCACTCGGTAACATGTATAGATATTTAAAAACTGATATTTGATTCATATACTAAGGCTATAAATTACCAACGCACAGTGCCGTAGGAATCTGTATCAAACACTTGCCTATTATCAGTGATTGATATCAGCTACAAATTATGTAACATGCTACAGTAAATGAACATAGTAGGTCAAAAACATAAACTTTATTATGGCTGTGTGAATCATTGATTTGGAATACATATTCATTTTTTTACATAATAGATACATATTCTAATTTGTTAAAGCCAGTATGAAACACATTTGTTAAAGTGGGAGGTTAGGCAACCTACCACAGTTCAGTGGATTTACCTCCCTTACATCAGTGTAAGCGATCACGTGACGCACGTGACTGCGTCAATCCTCAAGCAGTCAAATGCATATCTCATAGGCAACATATTATTTGTCCCTTCACTCCCAGACCAATTTTGACATTTTTTCTATGGGCTTGCATGTCAATATTGTAATGTAAACATGTTTTTCATCTGGACCAAGTTTGGTAAACCAATACTTCTTGCATCATAATTCTTGCATTATAAGTATGCATATCTGTTCATTAACAATATAAGTATATGATTCAATGAATGCATAAGAATGTGTTTTTGCTCTAACTTTCTTGGTGTTTCAGGGAATACATATTTTGATAACGTCAGGCTTTTGCATATAATCATATGCTTTAGCACATAATCAAAGTTAACTGCTATAAGTCAACATGACATTGTCTTAAAATGCCGCCATCAAGTTTTGACTGATCGACAGTCGAAGAAGGCGTGACTGATTGTTGTGTGTTGGATCACATATGCTAAGACAATTTATTTCACAAAAATTTCATATTCCGGAAGACTGATCACATTGAAATGATGTAAACAAACCAAGTGTGTAGTGACGTCCAGTAACTTAATTTATTTATAATTAAATGTTATCCACAAATCCCAAATATCTGACTGCAGGAAATATTTTAAGGAACAATATCTTCCAAGAGGTTTGAATGTGTACAATACGAAATCTACATCCCAGACAGAAAATCTGACATCATTACCACCTTAGATCCTGCAGTGTCAACAAATACCTCAATCATCAGAACCAACCAGTGTAAATAACACCCAAACCATTCGGGGCGAAGCCCATCTGACTATAACAGAAGTTACAAAAGATGAGAGCACTCCAGTACTTGGAACTGCCTTTTCTTCTTGTTGCCACCACGGTAGAGTTCATAATCCATTTGAGCCTCTAGCTAAAGAGGTAAGTACCTTACTCCAGGTTGGACCTCCTTCTCGCTCAAGATGACCAGATGAGCCTCCATGAACGGCTCTAAATATAATGACATTATTCAGCGGAATCGCAGAGGACAAAAGAAGATTTTTTTTATGATTTACAGTTACTGATACAGGATTCTAAGCTATCAGCATTTCGTTTACAAGAAACTTATTTTAAAGACTTATCTCAAATCTATTTGAGAAAATATAATTGATACAGCTTCTTTTCCCCTCCAGGGCCACTGGCTACTGGGTGATCTTTAGTGTTGGTGAGACATACATGTAGCCCTGTTCCACTTAATACACCACTTCAAGCTGTTGTTGGCCGATTATCCCTAAAAATTGTTTTCACATTCTACTCACTTTAAACTGTTGCAGTTTGTGTACATTGTTTTCACATTGTGCTCGTTCTATATTCCACCATCAAGATGGAACTTCACTGAAGCTAACTGGCCTATGTTCTAATTACTCTGTACGAGCAAATTAAATCCTGTTCGTTTCACAGTTTTTTTCCTGAGACAAAGAAAGGGTTCTCTGATGAACTATACAAAATCGCTGATAAATATATTCCACCATCCTATGGTGCATGATTTGAATATATTTAAGTTTAAAATGCTAAAACCAGGCTCGCATTTAAACAAAATCGAAGCCAATGCTTGCAAAATCACGTTTCCGCGTCCGCGAACGCCCATATCTGAGGTATGGAACATGATTCAGAAAATTTAAGGTAAGGGTTTAGCATCCACCATCTCAAAAATGAGGATGAAATATTATCAGATACCACATATATTGCAAACAAACTTGTTGAAACTATTGCTAAACATTCTTCCTCGCCGAACTATGTATCTAAATTCCAACAATCTAAAAAACAGCACTACATGGAAACACGGTATTTTATCAGATTCATATGCTTTTGGATTGCAAGGCCTCAGTTTATATCAATTTTCGTAACTGATAGGCAATTCAAGTCCGCGTGTGCTCAACTCTGATCATTATAATCAGGATGAGGGTATCCCACAAGGCAGTATTTTGTCTCTCATTTGTTTAGTATTAAAATAAATTCCTCTCTAAAGTTTTGAATGATGGATCAGTTTTTGTGGATGATTTTAACATTTCTTGTCGTGATAAAGTATGAATACTGTCGAAAGGCAGCTATGATTATGCCTAAATAAAATCCATAAATGATCTTCCAATTTTTACAGTAGACTCGCAGACAATATTAACAGCTCTCAAATATATAAATACTCAGTCTAAACATAAACAGTTCATCATATTTTCTAAATTCCCTTTTCCTGTCTTCAGGACATTCAGAATATTACATAGGAACATACATACCGATCTTGCTACTGGCCAGTACAACATCGTCTTTTGATGGTTACCCAGCATGTTGGAATCATTAGTAACACAATGGCTAATGTTCCTGCTAATTACAAAGCAGAACTCAACAAATCTGTAACACCACTTTCAGTTCAATTAGGAGATAAACATACTGTGTTTTCAATGTAGAGCTAGGTTACCTGTAGATTTAACCCGGCTAAGTTGAATTTGGAACCGAACGCGCAGCGTGAGGTTTCAAATGTTAAATTTAACGCGGTTAAATCTACAGGTAAGTTAGCTCTACATTGAAAACACAGTATGTTTATCTCCATTCTACCATGACTAAATAAAACGCGAACTCTTTGGTGTTAGCAAATATACTGAGTGAAGCGGCATGGGATAAGTCCAGTGTTTTGAGTGGGTTATCGATCTGAATTACGAAATCACCGAACAAAATATGGCGCTGTATATACTCAAGCAGTTTGTTGACACCATAATACTTCACTCGAACATATGACAGGCATTGAAAGCATATAAGCCTCGGCAACTTGGTAAGCTAACATAACGTGGACATCCCTAAAGAAAACAAAGCAAGCTTTGCAAGGCTTTCGCTCTACATCGCACGTCACCATTATGACGTCATATCGCTCATTGCGACGCAAAAGATATTACGTCACAGTCATATACAGAAAAGCGCCAAAATTCCAAGCTTACTGTTGTCTCCAATAGGTAAATACATTCCCTTTGTAGATTCCTATCGTGTTTTCTGCTTGAAATGTATTTCCTCACATCCTTTGAATATTGTAGTAACCGCATATGTGCATTTTGTAACCTGTAATTGAACATATAATTATTTAAATATGCCTACCGACAATGACTGAAAATAGTACTATTCTATGAATATTAGCTTCCGCGGTGATGCGGTCATCAAACCAGCTGTTTCAATCAGAGGGGGTTTATTGTGATTAAATAGCCTCTGATTGACCAATCAGAATCGAGTAAATTCCAAGTTCATGGTAGAATGCAGTGATAACAAACCTGTAATTAGATGTTACATCAGAAGTCTAAGGAAGCAAAGAAAGTTTGATACCCAAGAAGGTACGAATTGGTTACGCCTTCTTGTGTTGTCAGTCCGGATTTGACGAGGTCATAATGCGACGATGTCGTATTGGCCACATGATTTACACATGAATATTTATTTAAATGTGAGGATCCTCCATTTTGTATCCCTTGTGATGAAACAGTCATCGTCAAGCACGTCCTGCTTGACCGTATAGATTTTTCCATCACACGGGATACATATTTCCGTGTAAAAACAGTCAAGGGCCTTTTTATTCAAGTAAATTCCTATTCAATATTGTGCTTTTTAAAGGAAATAGAAATAATTCAACACAATGTTCTTGTTCATAGAGTGATGTTAAATATTGGCTGCGCTAATTAGTAATTAATTAGTGGCTGTACCCTCATCACAAGGAATAAATATTTCAAATAATCTATTAAGGATATTTTTAGTGGTATTAATTGTTTAATCATCAGGAAATGAGTTGCTTGGAAATGTTTTGATTGATATGTCTTGTAAAATATAAATATCTGAAAATTAGTAGATTAAGTCAGCCACTGAGATTGTTAGTAGCTGTATCCTCGAAGGGGTTAAAGTACTGAAAATATAGTGGCCCCTCTTAGTTCTACATCATTCAAATCAATTAATGTATTTAGGCCTACCACAGTTTCAATCGTAGTATACATTGTATTTGTTAGTTTTTTATTGATGGCTAAAATTGACAACAATCGGGGATAGTTGAGGGGATGGTGTTAATCCTGCTGTGGAACCGTGCAGGTAGCAGAAGTGATGTACCTGATAATATATTGAATTTCTCGTAAATGTTCTGGACCAGTTTCAAATTGAATTTATGATATTCTAGTTATTGTACTGTCCATCCATGACAGGTGTTTATTTCGTCTAAATGTATCTATTAGTGTATGGTTTTGTCTCGTCACGATGTGGCTGAAATATTGCCGATGTGACGTTAAATTGTAATAAGTAAGTGGGTTGGTTTAACTCCGTTTTGAACATTATTACAATATAATCATGTCGTGTCAGTTAATGCCTGCTGATGAACCAAGAACCATAATCATTATCTGGGATTCGGATGACACACTTGGCACACCTAAGCGTTGCAATCCTGAGCGAAAAGTTCTAGAAATGACGTGAATATGAGTTGAATTTTTTTCTGTTTTTCAATTGTAGTTCACTACGGCTCTCTCACGGCTCTCTCACGGCTCTCTCACGGCTCTCTACTGGAACCGCGTAATATTTGTGCTTGGAAATATCTTTTGCAATTGCTGACAATTAAATGGTTTTGAAGTTTTGAAATCCAATTGATATATCTAAATATAGTAGCTTGTATGATTACTGATGTCAATGACATTATACAGATTAAAAGTATATTAGTTAGTTTGTTTGTTGGTTTGTTTGTTGTTTAACGCTGCACTCAGCAATATTTCAGCTATATGACGGCGGTCTGTAAATAATCAAGTCTGGACCAGACAGTCCAGTTATTGACATCATGAACATCGGTCCTCGCAATTGGGATACGATGTCATGCACCAACCAAGTCACCGAGCCTGACCACCCGATCCCGTTAGTCGCCTCCTACGACAATCATAGTTGCCTTTTAAAGCAAGCATGGTGTGCTGAGGACCTATTCTACACCGGATCTTCACGGGTCTAGAAGTATATTAAATATTCTTAGTTAACACGTCTACTTTTCGTTACATATGCTTGTCGAAGGAGACGATTGAATAGTCACATTATAACTTCTAATTAATATCATGGTTTCTCTGCCAATCTCTGAGGTCATATCAGCTTTTTAGTTCCGTGTTGAAGACGGTAAAAAGGCGAGCCAGAAAGAGACTGGAAGATTATGTTACAAAATGCACGATAGTGCACGATAGTGCACGATTATGCAAAACAATACAGGGTAATGCACAATAATGCAAGATAGCGTAAGATAGTGAGTGTTTCTTGGGCAGGCGTGTGGTAATATGCGATAAAAGCTTGTCTGCAGCAACACTCTCGGAGTGATCCTAAAAGATGAAAATTATTCCTACTAAATATACAGAATCATGTGAAATGGACGGCGTCCTAACGTCCTACGTTGGTGCCGACAACAAACAAAAGCACAAAGTAGCACATTTGACAGATATATTTGACACAATGCCAGTGTTCTTTTGAAAGCTCTCATCTTCTAAGATGATGAACTGCGCATCTGAATACTAGCATAGCACTTGAATGTTCCAACTGTTACAGTAGATGTTTCGTTTATGAATACAATATCTGTATGATGATGCAATGTACGTTTCTATTATATTTTTGTTTTCATGCCGCCACCAGTAAAGTCCCAGCCACAGCTAACATTTTCCTACTTCCATAATCAATGGCATTGTAACATTGCAGGTGTCGACGAGAGTATATTCTTCCAGCACTTTGCAGTGTAAAGCAGATATCTCCTACACGTGAAGATGTGTCTGAATAGGTATGTAAAAACCTTATGAAATAAAAGAATTAAATCAAACATTTATATGTATATATACATCACAAAAGTAATCAGTTAATACATACTTAATAAAACATAAAGGTGGTACAATGTAATAAGCACGTGGGTTTGAATTCAGAAACATGATCACGTCATGTCATGGACATTTATTAAGAACTGCCAGAACACCATGATGTCTCTTCACACAATAGTTTCTACACTCATGTTGTATTATCACCCTTCGATATCCGATCTCCAGTGAGTGAGTATAGTTTTACGCCGCTTTCGGCAATATTCCAGCAATATCACGGCGGGTGACACCAGAAATGGGCTTCACACATTGTACCCTTGTGGCGAAACGAACCCGGGCCTTCGGCGTGACGAGCGAACGCTTTAACCACTAGGCTACCTATTGCCCCTTCCGATCCCACTATTCCTGATTGCTTGAGACCTGTATTGTACCATGTCCCCAAATGTGGTGTGTATGAGTGGGTATGTGAGCTGGGATTAATCCGCTTAGATCAATATGTGAGTTATGTTGTTTTGTTTTTTTTAAATCATGGACGCAGATCGTAGAGGCTTGCCACTTCAATGGTACCTACGAGCACGAATATTGTGCTGAAAGATGAAGTGTCAGTACAACTTGAAGTAGAAATTCGTACACCATTTTAACTCTTGTGTGCTGACAGATCAAAGAGTTTAACGTGATACCACGAAACAAGATGAAAAACGTAACGCAAACGTAAAGTAACGCATCTGTCACCCTCAATGTTCTCAGTAAAACTGCTTCACTTCACATCGTATACAATTAAACACCTGTACATTCTATGGTTGTTTATTATTTCACTGACAATCTTCAGCGTACATTATCTCACAAGGATTCCATCAGATCCCAGGATCGTGCACTGAAAACAAAGACAGAAACCTTGAAATTCATATTGAAAAATATTTTTTACTCAAAAGCAAAGTATCTTTGATCATATAAATATGTATCGTAATTTAACACTGCCATCCTATTCCATTGAGTGAGTGATGTGAGTTATTTTTTTACGCCACATCAGCATTGTTACAGCCACATATAGATTATTATAAAAAAAACAAGTTATGGACCACTAATAACCAGAACCCTACCACCAAGTTGGGGATCACTTACAGTACATCTGCTTCTTGCGTGATACCCAGTGATACTTCATCAGTTGCTTCCATTGAAGATATAAAGTTTTCTGGCGTTTAAAGTAGCTGAATATTGACAAAAGCATGTTTTACACACAATATAATGAAGTATTTTCTCGTTTCCTGATAGATACTACATAAATATCAGTCTGTATGTAGATGGTGCCGTGTTAAAATATTGACGCATATTCTCAGGACCCATGCAGATCCGGTGTAGAAGTGCAGTCAACTTGATATATACTTTACTAATCCCCTGGCGTCAACTTCTTAATCCCGCAGCTTTCAACCAATAGAAAAGAAACAATTCATTGGACCCACGAGTCGTGTCTGATGGTCTTTCCCGTTTGTGCTCTTACGCCTCATGTTCATATCATCAGTTTTCCTATGCAAATTCCGTAACCCTGAATTCACATGTATTGATTTGCAGAGCTCGATAGCAACTGGTCGGATCAAGTTCACCAACAAACTGTTACATGCCATTTGTGCGCTTCTGTTATGTGTTGTCTCGAAACGTCTGCTAATACAAAGCAACAGTTTTTCATCATACTTTTACCTAAAATGATGTCGAAAGAGGCGACTAACGGGATCGGGTGGTCAAGCTCGCTGACTTGGTTGATACATGTCATCGTATCCCAATTGCGAGGACAGATGCTCGTGATGTCAATAACTGGATTGTTTGGTCCAGACTCGATTATTTACAGACCGCCGTCATGTAGCTGGAATATTGCTGATTTACCTTTTTATGCTACAGGTAAAGCAGGACATTCTTACTCTATCTGCGAACACCTCTTGTCATCACTGATTTAGTTATCTATTATTTATTTACATAATATCCATCACATTTTGCTTTTTATGCCCAGTGGACTGCTTCAGCAAATAAACCAGTCGGATTTTTCTGTGGCGTTGTCGTTTTATTTGAACGGCTGATATGATATCTGCATGCAGGTAACACTGACTCACAAAATGAACCCTTTACAATCATTTACAATCAATCCCTTATGTATACAAAACGTATTTTGTTGTGTAGGTCAGTTGAAACGATTGTGGTTTCCTACATTCTGACCCATGTACTGCTAATGTACAGTGAGTGAGTGAGTGAGTTAAGCTTTAACGTCACAACGGCAGTATTTCAGCCATATCGTGACGAGAAGTACATTAATAATACGTAGATTTAGACTAAATAAAAAGCTGTCAACGAAAGACAGTACAACAACTAGAATATCACAGATTCGATTTAAAACTAGTAGAGAATATATAAAAGCCATAAGTATCAGTGAACAACATCATATAAAAATGGGCTAGGGATCGTCAGTAACTAAGGGGATCACCATACTAGGGACCATGGGGACTTACAGTGCCTTTGCTTCCTGCATGGACGCTAATGTACAGAGTAACACTGACGAGGTCACTGTCGTGTAACTTGTAAAAATACGACCAATGACGATCAATGTTTGAACTTTCTTATCACTTGCCATCGTACACCGACGGTGTGGGTTATCACTTATGCAACGAAAAACTGGTTTGCCTATGACAAACTCCATTATCGGCAGGAAGCACTGATATAGTCGGCTTCGTCGTGATGTAGCGTGGATGTTTCTGCTAACTGCTTGTCAACAATACCTTAACACATGTCACACATTTTCAGTGATCCATACGTAATGTTAACCACTATTTTGCCTTTTACACCCTATGGAATATTTTATGACACATATTCGCGAGGTTTATCTGTGGTGTTCTCGTTTTGAATACTTTGTTATGTGAAATGACAAGAATGGACAAATTCGAATTCGCTCTTTATAATCCAACAGATATGTCTAGTCGGGGCACGATTGCGTTGTGTAGGGCCCCACGGTCATCGTCAGATCCAAGAATCGCTCTGGTTATGATCCTTGGTGTCTCGGCACCATCTTGCGGGTTTCGCAAAAAAGGATTAACTTCTGAGGCCGGCATCACTTTGGCCTTCTTCCGACAGTTAATACAGATCTAACTGAAATAATGTTAGCGAGGATTCCCGACTCGCTTCCCCAACAGTCTGTCCCCAATGAACTGCAATAGAATATAATACAGCATTGGATGTCATTTCAGTTTGTCTTTTGAGATTGGGTTAACATTTCTTTGTTTGTGTATTTGCTGTTTGCCGAACTCACCAATCTTACAGCTATATGACGGCTCTCTGGAAATAATCGAGAACCAGACAATCAAGTGACATCAATTGGGATACAATTACATCCATCAACCGAGTCAGCGAGCCTGAATACCCTATCCCGTTAGTCGTGTATTTCGACAACAACAGGTCACTGATGATGAGTTCTAAACCGGATCACGTGTGAAATAGGGTTTACAAATATTTGGACAGATACAAATTCGGCAATATTCAGTGCATGATCTGTCTCCTCCTCTCATAAGTATCGTTTTTTACATCAATGACATATAACAGAACACATACCTAGTATATAGTACTGTAGTAATGGTTCCTTCGAGGATAGCGTTGGTAGTGCCTTTTTGGTAGCGGGTAATCATACCCATATCGGTGTTCATTATCATCATTGTGTCGTTGTCCGTAGGTTGGGTAATGATAACGGTTGGGGTATCTGGCCTGGGCAACGGTCAACGCCAGTGCGATCAACACAACAGCCATCAAGTTCCTCATGCTGGTGTTCCCTGAGGGAAACGAAGTACAATCAGTAACAAAGAATAATTTTCTTGTGATCAGTTGTTACACAAGTGGTAAGAACATTTAGCAAACTAACATACAAGTATTCGAAAACAACATAATCTCCATTTACAAATGTTCAGAGTATACTGGGGCGATTGGGTAGCCTAGTGGTTAAAGCGTTCGCTCGTCGCGCCGAAGACCCGGGTTCGATTACCGAAATGGGTACAATGTGTGAAACCCATTTCTGGTGTTCCCCGCCGTGATATTGCTGGAATATTGCTAAAAGCGGCACAAACCCGTATTAACTCACTCAGTTTGGCTTGTTTGAATTAGTAATTCTCCTGTGTGCATACATATGTCGTATCAAGATTGATCATTTCAATCACTGGATTTAAACAACAAACAAACAAACTTCGAGGAAAGATTTGTTTTGTTTGTGAGCAACGACATACCAATCAGACGCCCGCCTTATTCTCAGGACAGATAAACACAAAATAATGTTCAGTATACCTATCTGGGTTAAGGTATATATGCAGTGGACAAGCAGAGAGAGGAGGATCCGAGAAAGGGATCCATAGTCATCAAACATTCGGTGTTACATAAACAACATTGTATATTTCACATTCACAATAAAGCAACAGAACCCTCTCTGTTCATAATAGTTTTAAATTTTCAGATAACGCTGAATGGATCTTCAATTGTATAAAAATCCCTGGTGGCTTATTCGAAGAAGACCCGTGAAGATTCCGGGGTAGAATAGGTCTTCGGCAACGCATGCTTGCCATAAAAGGTGACTATGATTGTCGTAAAAGGTAACGGGATCGGGTGGTCAGGCTCGCTGACTTGGTTGATACATGTCATCGATCCCAATTGCGTGGATCGATGCTTAAGATATCAATCACTGGATTGTCTGGTCCAGACTCGATAATTTACAGACCACCGTCATATAGCTGGAATATTGCTGAGTGCGGCGTTAAACAACAAACCAAACCAAACTTATTCAAAGAAGTCTGTACGAATGATTGATATATTTCAAAATCACAAATCACTGATATCAGGACGATATTTACTTATGTTGGAGTGAGTGAGTGAGAGCGGGTTCACTTCGCGTTTAGCAACATTCCACAAATATCATAGCGGGGAACACAGGTAATTGGCTTCACACATTGTACCGATGTGAACAAACCAGGGCCTTCGGTCTGAAGAGTAAACGCTTTCACCACTAAGCTACCCCACCGCCCCTCTTTATGTTGGAATCAATCGAATTAGTGAGATAACTAATTCTCCTTATCGCGATATTTGCTCTCTTCTTTGTTCGAATATGTATAACTTATCAGCAGATTGTGTGCGTGTGTGCGTGCGTGCGTGCGTGCGTGCGTGCGTGCGTGCTAGTTTTGCAGTGCTGGTTGAGATACCAGGGCACAATTTTTAACACAAATGCCCTACTTAGATACCGACTACTGGCTCCGAAACGACTAGCAGTCATTTAATCCCCTTAATGCGGAGAGCTCTGTTGGGTAACAACAAGTACCATCTTTTAACGTTTTTCGTTATAACGCGGTCGGGGATCACCAGGAAGACGTTTTACTTAATTTCATAGATGTGACAGACAAAATGCTGATTTTTTTTTTTTACATGCAGTATGATATTAAGGGAAACATTATTATTTTCACCAACGTACAGGAGGAATTTCAGAAATCAATAAATAAATTTCGAATTTGTGATTGATAGTGATTATTTAGGGATATCGAAATGCGAATTTGTGAAATCAGTAGATCAATTATTGACATCAAAGAATATGGAATAAAATGTTAAATGACAATCTGTAAAGGATTCAGATGATGATGGTGATGAATAGAACATTAATTACTTACCGGTTTCAGGGCAAGACTTTGTTTTGTCAAATTGTGAATATTGCTTCTCTTTTATAGAACAAGAGACCACGCTAACATTTTTTTTCTTAAAAACATGGAGGAATTCGAAGGACCGTTCTTCAGTTCGCGTCAGCTGGAATGGAAAAGGTTCGTTGGAGGAGCATGCATTTATGTGTTCATTCGAATGTAAGGCCTAGTACGTACACAAATGATGATATATTAGCTATTTTGGAATGAAAAAAATACTAATAATGGCATAATTACTGTCATATTTTGATGTTTGAAATACAAATTACGACCATTCATCATCTTTATGATATGAAAATTGGGACTTAGGACGACAATAGGGTCATGTCAACATGGCTATGTAATGTGATTGCAACACTTATCCTTTAAATTGCTATTATCTAGGACATCTTGTCACTGCCTGTCAATAGAAACCGGAAGATGGAATAAAACTCCTTTGAATGAACGTTTATGCAGGTTGTGTAATAGTTTTGACATCGGAGATGAATTCCACTATATTTTTTATTGTAAATATTTCAGTGAACAAAGGGACATGAGCATCCAAAACCCGATTAATAGAACTCCACCAATTATTTAACTGACATAAGATATCTGTCCAAAAGAAACTATGTTAATTTGTTAACTTCATCATGAAAACTTCCGGTTAAACTCGGTCCACTGAATGTAAAATACTATTTGTACCTCATATGCCGATGCACTCGGCCTGAGAAAAATAAAGTATTGTACCGCTCTGATCTGGTTGTACACCCAACACAATGCAATCAACTTGTACACTATATAGCGTGCCTTTGCCCAATACACCACATCGATCCTTACTTCGACAAGACGGTTGGTAGTATGGGCCAGGTTTTATCAATCTCATGCAAAGGCCCGTGCATTTAGTTTCATTTGCACACTGTTGGGCTACATTTCATAGTTTTGACTTTTTAAAATTCAGATGTCACTTGACACAGAGAACAATGTCATGTTTTCCTCCCGTGTATGTAGACTTTTGAAACTATAGAAAAGTTAATAATTAATAGGAAGTCGTCATATTTGCCTAGAGCTTTAATGCCCAGAAAGCGGTGGCTCATGGGGGAATCTGGTAGAACATGTTCTATTTTTTTCTTGAGTATACCCTCTTCTTATCCTTGTCGTTGCCCGGCGGAGGCCATACGCAAATGGCATCGTCCTTGTTGACACCTTCTTGGTGGGTGGGGACCCAAGAGGATGAAACACAATCAATACCAACATGGAACCCCCTTTGAAGAAACCTTCTTATGAATCTCACAAGTGGAGATTTCAGTGCATCAATTGTTCCCAGCCATATAATGGTATAAGCCAAACAACTATGTAGAGTCCATGCAATATCGTATTCTTGCACAGCAAGGCTGTTGAGTACAACCAGCCTCGATTAAAAGCTAATTCAATTTGTTTCTCCATTACTTTCTACACAGTTATTTATACATTATTATGTTGTTTATTTAACCTAATTTCTCATTTCAGTGACTGATTTCAAACCGCTTGTTTTGGTGTAACCATCCAGTGTCCCCAACCCTCGTGTTTTATTAAACACTTTAATGTTTCGCCCTCGTGATCTAGCATTATAACATTTCAGAGCCCTACCACCATCTCATACACAAACATGTCTTATACATGTTACAAGTAAATATTTCCCAAACCGGACCGTTTAGCCTGTATATAGCAGCAAGTTCATAGTCCAGTTACCTGACCTACTGACAGTAACATCAGCAAATAAGATGACTGTTAATAACAAAAATATATTATATACTATGACATTATTCCGATCTGTCACATAATCTGTCACACTGACACAGCGGTAGACTGAAAACAGTTATGTGCAACGATTAGATAACTCCTGCCGACAGGGTAGGGTTGTGGTTTAAAGCGAAACGGGCAACACAGTCTTTTGCCTGATAAATGCTCGGCGGCGTCTTTGATCTTGCCTCCAACCATGCATGTAGTAGAAGTAAACGATGATCAGGATGGCCTGGAAGTAAAGAGGATTCATATCAAGACAATTCATCTGTCATGATGTTTTGTTTTATGTATGTGTGCCCAGTGTATCCACTATTAATTAGAATGTTTCACATCTACAAAAAAAATATATACAGGCTAGGTAATCGCAAATCAAACAATAAGGTTTTTACCCATAACAAATATGTATTTACTTAATTGCGTCAGTACGGTTTATCAACACATGTATAACGCTTATTCACCCTTGGTGTGGCAGACTGAAATTGAACATTATGATAGCGTCAGCAGGTATTATATGGAGGTTATAACACATAACACATAACTTTAGTTGCTTTTCAGGCCACAGGCAGTGGCATGTGAAGATCATAGATAAGTATATTCAAGTTAGATGGCAACAGAGTAGATTATTTACAAAACATTACAGCAATACAGTGCATATATTGTGCTAAAAAAAACGTAGATAGATTTTTAACACACTTATTTATGTAAAATCTTACAAACTAGAATTTGAAGACATTTGGCTTATTATGATGACATCTAGGTAAGAAATCATATCTATTGCTGAAATCCACGAGCATAGGTTTGGTGCTGTCAAACCCAAAAAACATAATCAGGGCGGCCAGTTTTGACTTACTAAGTGCCTTAAGGTGAGTTTATTCTTAGACATGTTAGAAGCGATTGGCCCCACAAGATAAAAATGAGAGCTATCTCTCGGGCGGTTATGGGTGATGATGTATTTCATAATATTAGTGAGTGAGTGAGTGAGTGAGTGAGTAACGCCGCTTTTAACAGTATTCCAGTTATATCACGGCGTGTCAGCTTGATGTGGGTGGAATGCCCGAAGTGATGCAGGTCGCAGACGTTTACCACTTCGGTGAAACCCACGAACACGGGTATGGTGCTGACAAACCTAGAAACATAAATGGGGCGAACCGGGATTCGAACCCACAATCATATGTTTCTGGCGTGCCCAAGGGACGCAACCCTGCACAGCGAATCGCGGCGCCTTAGACGACTGGGCCACCCGTGCCCCCTTGATAATATTACTGGGGAATGTTTAAATTAGTTACTGCCATTTACTCCTACGTTCTGTCAGTCGTCTCAACAAAAACATGACTTTGGTCATACACTCACTGTATGTAGTTGTACATTCATTATACTGCGGTCCAAATTTATCAGCATATGCATCTCGTGTTGTAAGCTTAAATGATTTGTTTACACAATAAAAAGTCTAGTTGATAATGAACTACTGAGGCATTCAAACACATGTATTATTAGAACATATACATTTAAACTTACTCACAGACAGTATATATTTGGCGAGAGAGTAGGACAATTCCCAGCTCGGACAATACCTCACACTGATATTTCCCCACACTGAATATATATTTAATTTATGATACAGTTATATTTACAATTTGACAAAATATAATTATAGGAATATTAAAATTCATAATCACTTGTCAATTCAGCGATAAGTTGTCACAGATAAACGTTGATTCTAACAAAGCATCCTCGTCTGAGTGAGTGAGTGAGTGAGTTAATATTTAACGTTACATCGGCAATATTTCAGCCATATCGTGACGAGAATTAATACATTAATAACATATAAGTATATATACTTTATAAAAACCTGTCAACAAAGGACAGTACAATAACTAGAATATCACACAGTGTATTAAAACTAGTTGAGGAACATATAAAAGCAGAAAGAATTAACAACACAATATAAAAATGGGCTAGAGATTGTCAGTAACTTAAGGGAGATCACCATACCAGGGACCATGGGGACTTACAGTGCCTTTGCTTCCTGCATGGGCCCTGGCTGGGTTTATATCATCCCCCTCGTCTGAGACACAGACAGACAAACAACAATTTTTATTCACAGATGTTTGTCCTAAACCTTGCTACCACACCCTTGGAGGGGATTAGCAGTTTCTGCCTAAAACGATCACAGTAGTTTGTTAGTGAACTCAACTGAGGATTTTACGAGTATCCACCAAAACCAGTTAACAAGTAATCACTGAGATGGTATAAATATACTGGGAACTTCATTAAAATGGCAAATGCACCTTGGATTGTCTTGTTCATTCCCAACAATCGTGGTGGCCGTAGTCCCGTATATCAAGGTTTTTAAGTACCGAGTGAAACGAGGACGCGTCGTCCACATACACTGGAAATGCTGAATACTGCTTGTCCAGCCACCGCCAACACCTCTAATGATCTTGTCACGACCACGAACCTTGCGCATAACCTTTGTTGTTGTTGTTGTTGTTGCTATACGTGCTTAAGAGGTCGCCTAATGCCTTAGCAATTTCGGCTGACCTGTGCCTCTTTGGTGTGTGCGTAGGGTACACATATAGGTCATCATCAAAATTTGTACCCCTTTTGGTCCTGTTGAAAAAACATAAATAAAACGTGAAAATTCAAAATTTTAGTGATTTAACAAGAAACATCTAAACTTAACACAAACAAACATAATTTTGAAATATTTCAAAGAATCACTGGAAATCTATCATCCTTGGTGTAACCATCTGTTGCAGAAATAAAAAATGGATACAATATTTCTTTCGGTGTATTAATGTAAAACTAATATTTCACTTCTGCTTAGAAAAGAAAAAGATTCTCACTTTAATATCACCACATTTTAAACATTAAGTGATTTCAAGGGACCTAAGTTCGGGTGTTTTCATAAATTTAAGTGTTTATTTGAGTTAGAGTTGTAATTACAAGGGCACAAGACATGTTTTACCCATTAACCCTATCTTCACAGTTATCACTTGCTGACTTGTGATAACACCAAGGACATAATAAGTAACACCAAAGCTTCATCTAACCCTAAATTAGAATGTGTTTTTTTTATAATGATACAAATTTAAGTGTTAATATGATTAAAGAGTTGTAATTTCAATGTCACAAGACATGTCTAACCATTGCCCATTCTAAGTTGATAATTGCTGACTTGTGGTAACACCAAGGACATATTAAATTACACCAAGGACATATTTAGTTACACCAAGGATATTTTGTCATGATTTAGGTTGCACCAAGGACAGTTACACCCAAGACATATTTGCATTCAACATGAAATACAAATACAACTGACTGCTCCCTGTACAGTAGCCGACAACATTCATTACCAGTGCAACTCTTCTATTATGCATGTAAGGATATTTTGTAAATGAAATAGTTTTCTTTATAAAAAGGTATACCAAGGACATTGAACGTTCATATGGTGATGCTTGGTGTTCCCTTTTTCCAGTTTGAATAACCTTTTCTTCAGTTGACTCAAAAACAATTTTCTCCTTGGAAGACAGGAATTGATATGATAAGAGTGAGTGAGTGAGTGAGAATTATCGTCACATCGGCAGTATTTCAGCCATATCGCGACGAAACAGTTATAATAATTACATTTTGATTTAATAAAAAGCTGTCAACGATGGACAGTAAGATAACTAGAATATCACAGGTTCAATAGTAAAACTAGTTGAGAACAGTTAAAACAATACATTTATAATCAACAAGACAATATAAAATTGGGCTATAGATCACCAGCAACCAAAGTTAGGCCACCTTACAAGGGACCGAGGGGACTTACATTACTTTTGCTACCTGCACGGCTCCCCAGTAGGATTTACACCATCCCTTCAGCTGCTGGTAATGGTATTCAATTTTAGCCAACCATTAAAAGAAACAAATATACTACATTGTAAAACCGAGGTAAGAATAAATGTACTTTGAATGATGTGGTCTTACATATCCTCTCAGGGGGACAATAATTTTACGCTACTTCAACCCCCTTTGAGGATATAGCCACTGACCATCGAAGTTACAAATTATACATTACCAATATAAAATATAGCTATGTACACACTTCAAAATTTATCAAAAAGTTCAATTTCTTTTAAAAAACCTATGATTAAATGAGAATTGATTCTATTAAAAAGATCCTTAATTGATGATGATGTAAAATATTTATCCCTTGTGATGGAAAAATCAACACAGTCAAGCAGGACATGCTTGACCGTGATTCTTTCATCACAAGGGATACAAAACGGAGGATCTTCACCTTTCAATAAATAATCGTTTGTATACCTGCTATGGCCAATACGACATCGTCGTATTATGACCTCCTCAAATCTGGACTGACAGCCCAAGTAGGTGTAGCCGATAGTTGGTTTAAGTTCATGTAATTTATTTATACCTACTTGAGTGTCCCACTTCTTTTGCATTAGATCATGGATGTAAGATCTAATTATGGGTTTAAAATCAGTGTATGGTAGAAGAAGTGGTGTCACAGATTTGGTGAGTGCTGCTTTTGCAGCAGCATCGGCCATTGTATTACCAATGATACCAACATGGCTTGGTAACCAACAAAAGACGATGTCGTACTGGCCAGTAGCAAGATCATTATGTAGTTCAATTATTTCACGTAAAAGTGGATGATGACAAGATATATTATTAATTGCCTGAAGACAGGAAAGTGAATCAGAAAAGATAATGAACCGTTTATGTTTAGATTGGGTATTTATATATTTAAGCGCAGTTAATATTGCCTGTGATTCTGCTGTAAAAATAGAACTATCATTCGGTAATCTAGATGATATGGTTCTGGATCCAATGACAGTGGCGCTGGCAACAGCGTCACCATCCTTGGATCCATCTGTAAATATGGATTTGTAAGTATTATATGTGTTCCGTAATTCATTATATTGTTGTTGATAAATTAGTTGATTTGTGTCAGATTTCTTCAGTTTAGCTAAAGTTAGATCCACCTCTGGATGTACTAACTGCCATGGTGGAGAAGAGAAAAGCTGAGTGGGGGCTATATTACCAAGGTTTATTTTAGCAGCAGAAATATCTGCTTGTAGTCGTATCCCTAGTGGTGGTATAAGAGAAGATTTTGTTTTGTATAGATTACCGTAAAGGGGATTAAAAACACAGTCATATGCTGGATTGGAGTTATTGGAACGTAATTTAGAGATGTATTGTAGAGCTAATTTAATGCGACGGTGTTTAAGAGATGGTTCGTCAGCTTCCACATACAAACTATGAATAGGAGAAGTTCTGAAGGCTCCAAGGCAAAGTCTCAGGCCCTGATGATGAATGGTGTCAAGTAATTTTAAATTGCTCTTACAGGCCCCACCATATATGATGGAGCCATAATCAAGTTTCGAGCGGATAAGTGTTCGATATAGTTGGAGGAGGGTTTTTTGATCCCCTCCCCACTTACAATTTGAGACAACTTTTAATAAATCTAGGGCCTTCAAGCACCTATTCTTTAAGTATTTTATGTGGGGCAGAAAGGTCAAATGATGATCGAATATAGGGCCTTCAAGCGCCTATTCTTTAAGTATTTTATGTGGGGCAGAAAGGTCAAATGATGATCGAATATTAGACCTAAGAATTTGGCTTCCTTTACAACTTTAATGGGAGTATTATCTAAAATTAATTCTGGATCTTTATGGGGTTTATATTTCCTACAAAAATGTATACAGTTGGTTTTAGATTTTGAAAATTTAAAACCATTTTCGAGACACCATTTCTGGATTTTATTTAAACATAGTTGAAGCTGCCTTTCAATAGTATCCATGTTTTTGCCACGACACGAAATATTAAAATCATCCACAAAGAGCGATCCATCAATCGAATCATTTAAAACTTTGGACAAACTATTTATCTTAATACTAAACAATGTGACAGACAAGATGCTACCTTGTGGGACACCCTGATCCTGATTATAATGATCAGACAGGGTAGAGCCCACGCGGACCTGAAATTGCCTGTCAGTTAAAAATTCAGATATAAATTGAGGCAAACGGCCTCGTAATCCAAAATCATGTAAATCATTTAAAATACCATGTTTCCATGTAGTGTCATATGCTTTTTCTAGATCGAAAAAGATAGACACTGCATGTTGTTTATTTATTATTGCATTTTTAACAAATGATTCTAAGCGAACCAAATGATCGATGGTACTTCTGTTTTTCCGGAAACCACATTGTATATTAGTAATAAGATTATTGGATTCCAGGTACTAAACGAGACGATTGTTTATCATGCGTTCCATGGTTTTGCAAACGCAGCTTGTCAATGATATTGGTCGGTAATTGGATGGATCAGTATGATCTCGACCGGGCTTGGGAATCGGGACAACAATAGCATCACGCCACGAAGGAGGGAACTTCTTTGAGGTCCAAATGACATCAAAAATATTCAATAGTGTTTCTAAGGATGAGTCGGGTAAGTGCTTCAGGAGTTGATTATGTATGTTATCAGCTCCTGTAGCAGTATCATGAGCTTGTCCAAGGGCAGTGTGGAGTTCATGAATAGAGAATAGTTCATTATAATCTTCCCCATTATCTGAATTAAAATTAATAGGTTTCTTTTCTTGCTGTTTTTGATACTTTTGGAATTGAGGTACATAGTTAGATGAGGAAGAGTGTTTTGCCAAAGTTTCACCAAGTTTATTAGCAATATCTGATTTATGAGTTAGTAGTAGGTCCCCATCTTTAAGATGGTGAATACTAGATTTAGTGCCCTTACCTTTAATTTTGTGGACCATGTTCCATACCTTGGACATGGGCGTCCGAGAATTTATTTTTGACACATAATTTCGCCAAGATTGGCGTTTACTTTGTTTAAATGTTCGCCTTGCCTTAGCATTTAATATTTTAAATTTGTTTAAGTTATGGACCATAGGATGGCGACGGAAAAACGCTCAGCCTTTTTCCTCGCCTTCCTAGCTTGCTTGCAGTCATCGGTAAACCATGGTTTACGCATGTGGGGAATTCCAGAGGACTTAGGAACACATTTTTCAGCTATATTGATAAGTTCATCAGAAAAACATTGTATTGGGTCAGGAACGTCAGTGAAATGATCAGGTGTTAGTGTTTCTGTACAAAGAAAGTCATATAGAGGCCAGTTGGCTTTTGTAAAGTTCCATCGAGATGATGGAGGAACATCAGATGGGGTAATAGGGTTTAATATGGTTGGAAAGTGGTCACTTCCACAGAGGTCATCGTGGACCAACCACTCAAATTCATTCAGCAGGTTTGAATCGGTAATAGACAAATCCAAAGAAGAGTATGTGCCTGTACCAGGATGTAAATATGTGTTGGAATTATCGTTAAAAAGGCATAGATTATTGTTGGAAATAAAATCTTCTAAGAGCTTGCCTTTACTGCTTGTACGATCACTACCCCAAAGTGGATTATGACCGTTCATATCGCCCATGATAATACAGGGCTTAGGAAGCTGGTCATAGAGAGCTTGAAGATCGGTTTGCTGAAGAGATGTAGATGGAGGAATGTAAAGAGAGCACAGAGTAAAAACAATGTGCATAGTGATACGAACTGCGGTAGCTTGTAGAGGGGTATTGAGAGGAACAGGGCTATGAATAACACCCTGCCTCACCAAGATTGTAGAACCTCCAGTGGCTTTAGCCCCTGGAGGTGAAAAGAAATGATAGGAGTCGTAGTGTCTAATGTTTAGTTGATCAGTAGTTTTAAAGTACGTTTCCTGCAAACAAAAGGCTGATGGCTTGAAATCTTGTGTTAATAGCTGCAAATCATTAAAATTGTTTTTTAGTCCTCTGCAATTCCATTGTATTATCGGGTTAGAACAGGTCATGGTGGTTCTACTGGAGTTCTGGAGCGGGAGGGAGGTCCACTCCCATGGCCTGTTGAAGAAGGAGTGACCTCCATCGCCAAAGGTTCAAATTGATTTTGAACCTTAACAGGTGTAGGCTGAGAAGAAGGCACCTCCAAGTGTTGGAGGGCCCTCGCCGTTTTTTTCAGTTTCTTTTTTTCTGTTTTTGTTAAAGGTATGTCGCCATTAATAGGAGATGATTCTGATTGTGATGTTTTTGAAGATGCAACGAGTTCCGTCTGCGATGATGATGTTGTTGTTGTATTTGGAGATGATGGAGCCGGAGAGTCATTTAACATCTGCTGATTACCAACCCAAGAGATGGTTGTTTGGCATCCAACAGATACTGTGGCTGCTTGGACAAAAGGAGTGATAGTTGCTGCGGCAGCATAAGATTTGACTGAGGTAATTTGAGACTGTGACTGAACTAATTTTTTTGCTTCATGAAAAGATATATTGTTGGTGTGTTTGATTTTTAACACTTGGGACTGGAGAAGAAATGCTGGACAGGGTTTAGCTGAGGCCAGATGGTCCCCCTTGCAATTGGCACATTTAATGGCAGCTGTGCACTCAGTACTCTCATGTGACCCACTGCAGCGGGCACAGATTGGACTGAAAGTGCAGGTCTTAGCGCCATGCCCAAAATGTTGACATTTGTAACATCGGAGTGGGTTTGGTACATAAACCTCCACTCCGATGTTAAAATATCCAGCTTTGATAGATGGTGGAATTTTCGAAAGAGAAAAAGTAAACAAATAAGTGTGAGTCTTTATAATTTGTTCATCTTGTTTTCGTGTGAAGCGCTTGACAGCTGTTACACCTTGTGTAGACAGTTCAGTCACAATCTCGTCTTCGCTCATGTCAGATAGACATCGAGCTCTGTCTCTTACAATTCCCCGACACGAGTTCAGCGTTCTGTGAGCCGAAACAACAACCTCTACATTTGCAAATTGGCTGAGTGAGAGCAGGTTCAGAGATTGCTGTCTTCTTGCACACTCTACTAATATGGAGCCATTACGCAGACGGGAGACATTTTCAACTTTTCCACAACAACCATTGATGGCCTTGGAAATGGCAAACGGGTTTAATTTTAAGGCTTGGTGATCTGATGCTTCGATTACAATGAATCGAGCCCAGGAATCTATTTGTATAGTAGTTTCTTCATCAGAAGAGCTGGCATCTATGTGTTTTCTTTTTAAACCAGGGTATTTTGTAGACATAATGAGAGAAAGTGGTTCTGCACCCCTGCTCCCCACCCACCATCGAGTGTCAACAAGGACGGTGTCTTAATGCATTGGATATCCAAAATGCAAAACACCAGGGCTACAGGGGTGTGATACTCCAGCAAATATGACATGAATAACTATATTTATCTACCAGATGTAGTGCCAGGCAGGTTCAATCCATGACAAGAAACTGGAGACATACAGAATACAGAGGTCAACATCACTAGATTGGCCCATGAGCCACCGCCTTCTGGCGTAAGACTCTAGGCAATATATTCCATACAAAATTGTTAATTCATACAAAGTATGCATGGCCAAGTCCAAAATATACAATATAATACAACACAGGGGTGCAGAAACAATATTACGCACAGGGCCTGGCATGACCAGCCGATTGATAAGACCGGGCCCATCTTACCACCCGTCTAGGCGAAGTAAGGGTCGAAGTAGTGTGTTGGGCAAAGGAACACAGTTCCAGGAACCAGTGCCCTCAACTACCAGAATCCCGTCCTCCGCCGACACAGGGTCGCAACCCACGGCAAACGGGCTGCCCACTTTGGTCGCCTCTTACGACCAGCAATGGGGTGCTGTGGAAATATTCTACCCCGGTTCCACACGGGGGAAGAGCTATTAGCGCTACCCAGCACTCACCACGAGGAGGTTGCTCTTCACGAGTGCCGATATGATAAGAGGGCATTGAATTTCAATTACCTTCTTTCTATTTAAAGATAGATAAATCTTACACCTAATTAAACAAATGGTTACACCAAGGACAGGAACCTTTTAGACAGACATGCTTTGGTTATTTTTCATTATTTAAAGATAGAAACATAGAGGAAACTGATGTTTATTTTAAAGATTATAATCCCATTAGTAAAATAACATGAATATCACATAAAATATGAAATATGTTCACTGAAAAGTGCATTCGGTTTCTATTGACAGTGATATTACTACAATTTCAGACTATATACCACTTCACCACAAGCATATAAATCAATGACAAGGCAAATATTCGATGATATATGTTAATTTGGTTCCCCACTGAAATATAAGGGATGAAAGATAGAGATTACTGACATAAAAGGGTACATATTTTGATAGTGAACCAGTGATTTTGCTTTTTAACTCTAGTTTACAAAAGGGAATAGGCTGTGTCTCCGCTTTGTCTAGAGCTAGTTTCGCCAGTGTGTCTGCCTTTTTTATGTCAATGAATATCTATGTGAGACGGGATCCAACACAGCTCCTCCTGTTGACCTTGGCCCAATAGTTATGTATATTCGTACAGAATATTATTGACCGTGATTAGCCTGGAGTTGGAGTTTCTGCCGCTGATGGCTTAAAGTGCACTTAACGAGTCTGATGGGATGACTCGTATGCATGATGAATTGCCTCCAATTCAGCAGTGAATACTGACTTACCATCAGGCAGGCGAACCGATGTCCTTGGGCTTTGGAGCTATGGTTATGGATCCCGTAACCAGCAGTGTTGTTGATAGGAATCTTGGATCCATCAGTGTATAAATGGGACTGCTGTCCCAGGTTGTTTGAATTTAAGTGATAGCTACTGATCGTAGTGGGATTGTTATTTTTGGTGACTTCTGATGTTAATGTTTCTACTTGTAGTGCTTCTAGTAAAGTGCCTGTTGCTACACCTGTGGCTAGAATTAGGGCTTTGCATTGTATTCTGTCGAGGTGGCTCAAGACAGTATTTGATGCTGAGTGAAAGGCCTCACAACCATAGTCTATTTTTTATCTGATAAGTGATTTCTTGAGGCTTTGTAAAGGGATGGACTTATAATGCTGCCTTGTAGCGTACCATAGTCTAATGACAAAGAATCAGATTGATTGTTCCTTTTTTAACTGATAGCGACCTGTCCTGCAAGAAGCTGTCTATGAAGTTTGCTATGTTCCGTCTACTCCATTGCGTGTTAGTTGTGTGAGGAGTTCGTCATAAAACACCATGTTGAAGGCTGTCGATAACCATTGTCATGACATTGTCCATTATATATCCTTGATCTGTGGAAAGGTAAAGCAAATTAAATAAATGAGACGCTGTCTATCACTCAATCAGCAGGAGAGGCGACCCAGACAGGGAATGCATGAACCGGTTGAGTGACTTCTTTCTATCAGCGTGACAGACCCAGAGAGACAGAAAGCATAAAAATTCCTAAAGATATCCTATCTACATGGCATTAAGTATCCACAAACAATTTCCTCTAATAATAAACTCATACCTTTGATATCCCCAAGGAGCAATAAATCAGAGACCCTAGTGAGATTCTGTCTACGTGGTAACACCTGGGGATTATTAAGATCACAAATTCTATCAACACCCAGAAAACATGGTAGTTTATATTCATTTCCAATATCCTCATGTAATCAAATGTGTTTGCAGTGGTGACAAATATTCTCAGAAATTACTGTGGTTCCGAGATATACTTATCAATATTGAGTTATTTCTTCCAGAGAAGGATCTTTTGTATGTATGAATTTCACATTTAATCAGGGGATTTTTCTGATGACATAAAGCAGCCCAAGAGCCTACCTCTTCTTAAGGCATTATAATACTCTTCTCATGGTTTATGTTCACATGTATAATAACAAACAAAGTTCTATTGGGATAATGCTGTTTTCTCGTAAAATATATAGTATATATTAGTGTCACAATCCATATCTAACATACATAGTATACATTATTTGATAGCATACAAGACACGTCTATTGCATGATAGTATTTAATATGACTACTCTTACACACTCTGAATGGCTCCACAGTTAATAAATGAGAGTGATGCTCGACCCAATTTGAATGTAATGCTTCTGTTGAAAATAAACTAAGTGTGTCGTTCATATGAGCTGTTTTGATCTATGTTCAACTCCATTTTCTTGTTTTGCACCACGCTGTGCTATTTGATCTGTTTGCGAAAACTGTTTACCTGTGCATGAAATCAAGCTATTACGCTCATAGCTATGCATAATTCACACTTTTTAGTCCCTTTATATGGCCTAGTTAAATAGTGCAAATTAAAAAGAGGTTCTTGATTCGAATAAAGTAGGTTAAAGTTTGTTCTATTAGGTTCTATAAAAGGAGAGAAATGCGCAGTTTTCAACATATCTCTATCTTGTCTGCAAACTGGTAAGTATCAGCTATGTTATATTCATCCTCCTTAATTCATAAAACACCCCTGTGAATGCCTGCCAGAATTGGAGCTTGTCATTTGTGTATTGCCACATCACGTTCTTAAAGGCGCCGCACGTTTCTAAGCAGATTTACTTCCTATTTAATTCTGACAAAATGACAGATTTAATTATCTTATTACCATGCATGTGAGGTTCATCTTAGTGGTAACCGTCTATGTTCTGCACCATTGTGGATTTTCCATATAATTGCTGACATGCGGCAATGTTGTGATATAACTACAGGAGTATGTGCATTCATGTTAAACTGCGGCATGGTATCTCAGTGAGCTAGCACTATAAATCGGCATCAGTCCGGACTAGTACAAGCAGCCACACAAACACACACACGTGCTCCCTAGTATGGTGGCCTAACTTTGGTTGCTGGCGATCTACAGCCCGTTTTTATATTGTATCGTTTGAATTGTGTCTGATTATTTTATTGCTCTAAAACTAGTTTTAAAATTATAATCTGTGATACATTGCTGGTTGTTGTACTGTCCTTCGATGACAGCTTTTAATATATAATATAAATGCCTAACTTGTTCAAGTCACGATATGGCTGAAATACTGCCGATGTGACTTTAAATATTAACTCACTCACTCACTCACACACACGTGCATGCACGTCGCTATATAAGTGAAATAATCTTGGACGCGACGTTAAACCCCATTTCACCTCACCTCACCTCTATGCACAGCACTGCAAGATGACCCTGGAAGGACCTCAAGTCAAATATGCCAAAAGCCATGAAGTCAGAATGTTCGGTAACTGTAGGTTTGCCAAAAAAAGACCGAGATGTTCATGTGCAATTTCAGAGGAATAAGTTTTGTTTAATGACGTGCAAGAATACACTGAATCACTATCAACGGAAACTACAACACAACTTTCCTTCTTATTAATGGAAACGTGAATACGAAATAGAAAACCAAACCGTTATTTCTCATTATAGGTACATTAGGGGACGAGTATAGAATGCTTATCATACCCAAATATTCTCTTTGGTCACCAAATGTGTTGTTTTGTTAATGATAACTTTTCGTTTCTTTTAGTGAACATCAGGATGAAACATCTGTTTGCTGTAGTGTTGGTCGCATTGGTGTTGGCTGTTGCACAGGCCAGCTATCAGCATGGAAAGGGTTATCGTGGTTATAACAAATATGACTACCCCACCCAGAAGTATGACTACGGCAGATATGATTCCCCCCTCGGGAGGTATTACTATGGCAGATATGACTACCCCTACCAGAGGTATGACTATGGCAGATATGACTACCCCTACCAGAGGTATGACTATGGCAGATATGACTACCCCTACAAGAAGTACTACTAGGTATGTATCAAATTATGTGTCATTTCTGACGTTTAACGTTTATTCAGTGGAATCAGTGAGTGATATCAAACTTCCATAAAGGTACCCTTTTATCATGGTATGGGGGGACCGTCTGCGTAGTTTTGTGGCTAGAACGTCTATACGGAGAGGGGAACGTCAGTTGTTCGATCCTCTGGCCGCGCCACACCAACATGCGTTAACCAGTTGCTTCCCTACCTTGTGTTCAGCATTTGTTCTGGATTTCGGGCTGATCAGCTCGTCTCAGGGTATAGTCCACACTAATACCCATTTAAATGTGCTAGCCTACTGAGATACCATGTCGCAGTCTTCGCATGAATCACTTAGTCACAGTATACTGACTGCTAGCCCACCAGTCCTTGCTTTATCGACCCGTGAAGATTCCAGGGTAGAATAGGTCTTCAGCAACCCATGCTTGCCGTAAAAGGTGACTATGCTTGTCGTAAAAGGCGACTGACGGGATCGGGTGGTCATGCTCGGTGGCTTGGTTGATTCATGTCATTAATCCCACTTGCGTGGATCGATGCTCATGATATTAATCACTGGATTGTCTGGTCCAAACTCGATTATTTACAGACCGCCGTCATATAGCTGGAATATTGCTGAGTGCGGCGTTAAACAACAAACCATCCTTGCTTTATCCCCTTCATGTGTTCAATTGACCACGGCGGCGGTTGAGCACTTCAAAAGTATTTTGCATGTGGCAAAATGAAATACGCTATTAAAACTCTTAATTACCTTGTTACTTCACACGTCTTTTTTAATTACGCCAACTATCGTTTTTTATGTTCTTATGTTATATTTTAAAATGATATTTGAACCTGCATTTTATATTATGTCTTATTTTCTAAAAATAACATAGATTTTATATTTCGAGAGAGAGGTGTTCTGTGAGTTTTGATCTGTTATAAATATCCAGCAAGCACCTAGAAATCTACGATATTGTATCCGTAAATATAGGGTATAAATTATACTGGCAGGTACCGATTAATCAAAACATAAAATCCTTAGTTAGAAACTGAGTGTTAGGGTGGATGTTGACAGACTGCTATGATATCAAACACCACTGAACTGTGCAGCGTCCATTCTCTTTACTGCCTACATCACAAAATCGGCGATACACGAGACGTCACCCAGATATGGACATAAAGTATATACCTCTTCTTATTTTTCAGTCTTCTTCACTGAGGGAATGTACATGCTGAAGAATATCCGATGAACAATAAATCACCACAGCATTTATCCGTTTTCAGTTGTCTCTATGATTAGGTGCACGCTTACCATTCACATGTTTACCATTAGTTTGGTGATATGGAATTGGAATGGCCCTTCAATGTAAAACAAGGCATTTGCGTCCACGACGTCCACGTGTCATCTCACAACTTCATTTAAATTAGAGTAACTAAGCTAATATTTAACGCAATATTTCAGCCATATCGTGACGAGAAGTTACATAGAAATAACTACACGAGTGTCCGTCAGATACCATTGAACTTACAACGAGATGTTTCAAAACGTATATAACTAGCGAAAGCGAGTTAGATACGCATTGTAACAACGAGTTGGAACATCAGTGGTATCTGATAGGCACGAGTGGAGTAACCTGTTTCTTACACACCCAAAAATCGCAACTTTTTAGCATCGAATCCATCTATACTGAACCAAATTAAAAACTTCACAATCCTAAAATTTTAACATTTTGACCAGTTATCATTGTGGGCCCTTATTGTGTATTTAAACAGTAATGGCCACGTATTGTCTACAGATAACACCTTTTTTGTGCAGGTTAATCTATCAAAATCATGTGCACAGCATTATAGTGCCAAAAGTGTTTTTTCACGTGCAACTGGTCAAGTAGCCATAATACCGTACGTGCTTTCAGCCATACTTGTTAGCAGTCATTAACAAAAAAAGGCCATTTGTCATGCCACGTCTTTCAAATGTGCAGACGGGAATGTCCGTAGCTGAAGTCGTAAGGACGATGGGTTGTAGTCGACGGACCGTTTATGATTTATAGACGCGTCTACAGCAAACGGGTACCACTGCTGATCGCCCTCGGCCAGGTCGACCATGTGTGACGTCACATGCAGAGGATCGTCAGATTCTCTTACATCACCTCCGTAACCTATTTTTGACGGCTACATCCAGAAATGAACTGTTTAGGGGTAGACTGAGTGCGCAAACTGTTAGAAACCGTCTGAAAACTGTTCACCTCCAAGCACGACTGCCATCCTGCGGACCGATTCTGACTCAATTGCTCAGACGTCAACGTCAATTGTGGGCACAGCGACACTTACGATGGACTCAGAGGAATTGGAATCAAGTCGTCTTCAGTGATGAATCCCGATTTAATCTTCGATTTGCTGATGGAAGGCGAGAGTGTGGAGGCGCCGTCATGAACGTTACGCCAAGTGTTGTGTACAGGAAGTTGACAGATTATGACAGCACATGGACCCGGTTTGATCTTCCAACACGACAATGCCAGACCCCACACAGCTATTTTGACAAAGGCACTCGTGCAGAGCCACCTCCTCGTGGTAAGTGCTGGGTAACGGTAATAGCTCTTCCCCCGTGTGGAACCGGGGCAGAATATTTCCACAGCCTCCCATTGCTGGTCGTATGAGGCGACTAAAATGGGCAACCTGTTTGCCGTGGGTTGCGTCCCTGTGTCGGCGGAGGACGGGAGTCTGGTAGTTGAGGGCACTGGTTCCTGGAACTGTGTTCCTCTGCCCAACACACTACTTCGACCCTTACTTCGCCTAGACGGGTGGTAAGATGGGCCCGGTCTTATCAATCGGCTGGTCATGCCAGGCCCTGTGCGTAAATTAGTATCTGCACACATGTGTTGTATTATAATGTATATTTTGGTCTTGGCCGTGCTTAACATGTATGAATTAACAATTTTGGTTGGAATAAATTGCCTAGAGTCTTACGCCAGAAGGCGGTGGCACTACATCTGGTAGATAAATGTAGCTATTCAAGTCATATTTGCAGGAGTATAACATCCCTGTATCCCTGGTGTTTGCATCCTGGATATCCGGTGCAATATAACACTGTCCTTGTTGACACTCGATGGCGGGTGGGGAACAGGGGTGCTGAATTATATTCTTTTCATCATGGCTCAACAACAATCTGGTTCTTCTCGGAATGAAAAAAAAGAGACGTTTAGAGGAAATTGAAATTACAACTGGAATGGTTTCTCAAAATATTGATTCCTGGGCTCGTCTCCTGAATATTGAGGCTGCTGACAAACTACCCATTAAATTGAATCCTTTTGCTATATCTAAGGCTGAGTGAGTGAGTTTGGTTTAACGCCGCTTTTAACAGTGTTCCAGTCATATCACGGCGTGTCAGCTTAATGTGGGAGGAAAGCCCGAAGTGATGCAGGTCTCAGACGTTTACCACTTCGGTGAAACCCACGAGCACGGGTATGGTGCTGACAAACCTAGAAACATAAATATCTAAGGCTGTGTCTGGGATTTGCGGTGAGGTCAAGAACGTCACCCGTCTCCGTAGTGGTTCGCTTCTGGTGGAGTGTGCACGGAGACAGCAATCTCTCAATCTTTTATCTATCTCCACCTTTGCCAATATTGAGGTTGCTGTGCCTGTGCACAGAACATTAAATTCATGTCGAGGCATTGTTCGTGACAGGGCTCGTTGTCTGTCCGACATGTCTGAAGAAGACATCGTTGCAGAATTGGGAGACCAGGCCGTTACTGAAGTTAAACGCTTCACAATAAAGAAAGACGGTGTCATCACAAACACTAATACTTACTTACGTATCTCATGACGTTTGCCCGAACATCCCTTCCACAGTCAATTAAAGCAGGTTATTTCCACATCGGAGTGGATGTGTATGTCCCCAATCCGCTCCGATGCTACAAGTGTCAACATTTCGGTCACGGTTCCAAATCATGTCGTAACTCTGTGGTATGCCATCGCTGTGGTGACAGCCATGAGAGCTCTGACTGTGATCATGATTTAAAGTGTGCAAACTGTTCTGGCCCACATGTTGCTTCGTCAAAATCTTGCCCTGTGTGGCAAATGGAATCTAAAATAATGAAACTCAAATGTGAAAGAAACATATCCTACCTGGATGCCAAAAAACTATTTAAAGATCAGACCACGACTCCATCTACCATTTCCTACTCAGCTGCAGTCTCCTGCTCTGTAGCAACATCCTCTATTTCGTGCCAGACTGACTTGTCATGGGTCAAGTCAGAAAAACCTGTTGCTACTATTCAACTCACTCAACAGATTCCTGCCACTCACACTCATTCAGGATCTCAAACTGAGTTTCAGTCTGAGAAACTGTATCATATGTCTCTGAAAGAATCAGAAAATCAGTCAAAAAAAGGGAAAAAGAAATTGAATAGAAAACAAGCACCGATCGTCCCTTCACCTTCAGAGATTCCTTTACAGAACTCATTTGGGCCTCTGGATATGGAGGTTACTCTGTCCTCACAGGACAGGCGGAGGAGCAGTTCTTCCTCACATTCACGCGAGCGATCTCCAATTGAGCCACCATGACTCAATTGCCCAACATAATACAGTGGAATTGCAGAGGACTTAGGCATAATTTTAATGAGATACAATTATTAATACAGGATTTTCAACCGTCAGCATTGTGTCTTCAGGAAACATACCTGAAAACTACTGATCAGTTCAACTTACGACAGTACAATGACTATCATTCATTTTCTCCTCCGGGAGATAAAGCAACGGGAGGTTCTACTATCTTGGTGCGACAGGGGATAATACATAGTCTTGTCCCTCTACATACCAATCTTCAAACTGTTGCTGCTCGTCTGACTCTGCACATTGCTTTTACGCTGTGCTCTTTGTATATCCCTCCTTCTTCTGATCTTCGACAGTCTGATCTTCAAGGTCTGTATGACCAACTCCCAAAGCCCTGCATCATCATGGGTGATCTGAACGAACACAACCCGCTTTGGGGAAGTGCAAATACAAGTTCGAAAGGAAAAATCATTGAGGAATTTATTGCTGACAACAACCTGTGTATATTTAATGATGTTTCTGCCACATATTTACATCCAGCCACGGGCTCGTATTCTGCCCTCGATCTGTCACTCACAGACTCAAACTTGTATAATGAATTTGCATGGTCAGTCCATGATGACCTCTGCGGGAGTGATCATTTTCCCACTATACTTAAAACTGTTAATCCTATTGATGAGCCACCATCATGTAGGTGGAACTTTACCAAGGCTAATTGGTCCTTATATGAGGTACTGTGTACTGACAGAATAAACGTGATATTTTCCAGGATATTCCAGATCCAATACAGTTGTTTTCGGATTTACTGAATGACATTGCTGACCAAACCATTCCTAAGTCCTCTGCGAATCCCCATATTCGTAAACCATGGTTTACAAATGACTGCAAACAGGCCAGAAAGTGTAGAAAGAAAGCAGAAAAATATTTTCGCCGACATCCCACAGTCCATAATTTGGATAGAGTTAAAATTACAAATGCCAAGGCACGACGTGCTTTTAAACAGAATAAGCGTCAATCTTTGAGAAACTATGTCTCCAAAATAAATTCCCGCACGCCCATATCCAAGGTGTGGAATATGGTGCAAAAAATAAAAGGCAAAGGTTCAAGACCGTCTGTTCACCATCTTAAAGAAGGTGACACGTTCTTAACGGACAAAACAGATATTGCCAATAAACTTGGAGAAACGTTGTCAAAACATTCTTCAACATCTAACTATGTCCCGGAGTTTCAAAAATTTAAGAGACAACAGGAAAAGATAAAAGTAAATTTCACTTCTGATAATGGTGAAGACTATAATGAAGTCTTCTCATTACATGAGCTACATACCGCCCTTGGGCAAGCTCATGACACAGCAACAGGAGCTGATAACATTCATTCCCAACTTTTAAAACATTGACCTGAATCTTGTCTGGAGACACTTTTAGGCATATTTGATCAAATATGGACATCAGGGAATTTTCCTCCTTCATGGCATAATGCCATTGTAATACCAATACCGAAGCCTGGCCGGGATCATACAGATCCCTCTAACTATCGACCTATATCCTTAACAAGCTGCGTATGTAAAACCATGGAGCGAATGGTGAATAATAGATTAGTTTGGTATCTGGAAACCAATAACCTTCTCACAAATATTCAGTGTGGTTTCCGGAAAAATAGAAGTACTATTGATCATTTAGTACGATTAGAATCCTTTGTTAAAAATGCTATTGTCAATAAACAACACATAGTATCCATTTTCTTTGATCTTGAGAAGGCATACGATACTACCTGGAAGCATGGCATTCTGAAGGATTTACATGATTTTGGCTTGAGAGGTCGTTTACCTCATTTTATATCACAGTTTTTAACAGACAGGCAACTTCAAGTCCGAGTGGGTACAACCCTGTCTGACCATTATCATCAGGATCAGGGTGTCCCACAGGGCAGTATTTTGTCTGTCACTTTATTCAGTATAAAAATTAACAGTTTGTCAAAAGTTTTAAATGATTCAGTTGATGGATCACTTTTTGTGGATGATTTTAATCTCTCTTGTCGTGGTAAAAATATGCACACAATTGAAAGGCAATTACAATTATGTCTAAATAAAATTAACAAGTGGTGTCTAGAAAACGGGTTTAAATTTTCCGAATCAAAAACTAATTGTATAAATTTCTGCAGAAAATATAAACCGCATAAGGACCCTGAACTATTTCTAAATGGCACCCCTATAAAAGTTGTGAAGGAGGCCAAGTTCTTGGGACTTATTTTCGATAGCCATTTAACTTTCTTACCACACATTAAATACCTTAAAGCTAAATACCTGAAGGCACTTGATTTGTTGAAAGTCGTTTCTAATTCAAAGTGGGGAGGGGATCAGACAACACTATTGCACTTGTACAGGTCCCTGATCCGTTCAAAACTTGATTACGGCTCCATCGTCTACGGTGGAGCCTGCAAAAGTAACGTAAAAAAACTAGATACTATCCATCATCAGGGCATGAGGCTTTGCCTTGGAGCTTTTCGAACGTCTCCAATCCACAGTCTGTATGTAGAAGCGGATGAACCTTCTCTTAAACATCGCCGTCTGAAATTATCTTTACAATACGTCACTAAATTATATTCAAATCAGTCAAATCCATCTTTTAATTGCGTCTTTAATCCTCTCTACCAAGATCTTTACAATAAAAATTCATCTTTCGTTCCACCACTCGGAATAAGAATCCAGTCTGCCATGTTTGCTTCTAATATTAAATTGCATGATATTGTTCCCTTTCAACTGTTTTCATCACCTCCTTGGCAAATGGTAAGGCCAGAGGTTGACCTCACATTAACCATCTTAAAGAAATCAGATACTAACCCATTAATTTATCAACAAGAATACAATCAATTAAGAACCACTTATAACACTTATAAATCTATATTTACTGATGGTTCCAAGGATGGTGGTGCTGTTGCTAGTGCCACTGTCATTGGATCCAGGACAATATCTTCGCGATTACCATCAAAAGCCAATCTAAACATAAACAATTCATTATTTTTTCAGATTCTCTATCGTGCCTTCAGGCGATTAAAAATATTTCATGCAAACATCCACTTTTAATCAACATCCTTGAGTTATTTAATGATCTTGCGACTGGCCAATATGACATCGTCTTTTGTTGGTTACCAAGGCATGTTGGTATCACTGGTAACACAATGGCTGATGCTGCTGCAAAAGCAGCACTCAACAAATCTGTGACACCACTTCTGATCCTGTACACTGATTTCAAACCCATGATTAGATCTTACATCCGAGATTTAATGCAGCAGAAGTGGGACGCCCAAGTAGGTATCAATAAATTACACGAAATTAAACCTAATATTGGTTACACCTACTTGGGCTGTCAGTCCAGATTTGAAGAGGTCATTTTAAGACGATGTCGTATTGGTCACTCACGTTACACTCAGGAGTATATTTTAAAAGGTGAAGATCCTCCATTCTGCATCCCTTGTGATGAAAGAATCACAGTCAAGCATGTCCTGCTTGACTGTGTTGAATTTTCCATCACAAGGATAACTATTTCAAAGTTTCATCACTCAAGGATCTTTTTAACATAAACTCTCATTTAATTATTGTTTTTTTAAAGGAAATTGAATTGATTAATAAATTTTGATGTAGAAAGTTCTATATTTTATAAATTGGTAATATATCATTATGAACTGAGATTGTTAGTGGTTGTACCCTTGATGGGGGTTGAAGTAGCGTAAAATTATTGACCCCCAGAGAGGGTACGTAAGCCCACTTCATTCAAAGTAATTTATATATGCCAGGTTTTCAATCGTAGAATGATTGTTTGTTTTAAATTTTGGCTACATTTCTCCATAATCACCAATAACTGAAGGGATGGTGTCAATCTTGCCGGGGTCCATGCAGGTAGCAAAGGTACTGTAAGTCCCCATGGTCCCTGGTATGGTGGCCTAGCTTTGGCTGTTGGTGATCAATAGCCTGTTTTTATGATGTATCGTCTGTCCTAATCCAATCATTTTATTGTTCTAAAACTAGTTTTAAAGTTATAATCTGTGATATATTGCTAGTTGTTGTACTGTCCTTTGACGACAGTTTTTTAATATATGCTATAGCTTGTTCAAGTCACGATATGGCTGAAATATTGCCGATTTGACTCTAAATATTAACTCACTCACTCACTCACTATTTTGACAAGGAATTTCCTTCAGAATGCGGGAGTCAACGTCATGGACTGGCCGGCAAGGTCTCCCGACCTCAATCCCATCGAACACGTCTGGGATGCTCTTGGCAGAAGTCTGCGCACTCTCCAGAACCAACCACATAATTTGCAAGATCTTGGCACCATTTTGCAGCAACAATGGCGTCGTCTTCCCAATCATGTGTTCTCAAGCATCACAAGGTCCATGCAGAGGCGTTGTGTGGCAGTTGTCAACGCACATGGTGGCCATACACGCTACTGAACTTGTGTGCCATCATATTCTCGTGCTTGGGACTTATGATTTAAACTGTTGATGTTATTACCGAATACCGTAGGTGCTTGGAACAAATTATGGTTACCACCGTTAATCAAAATCCTTCTTTGGACATTAATGTTTAAAAATTACCTTCTCTGATTCATTTGTCCGTTGTATATCATATATGGGATTACTTTCAAAAATGGGAAGTTTTTAATTTGACTCAGTTTATTTTGTCCATTCTGATGATCGCATTAGCGCATTAATACATAACACTACTGTCATAAGTGACGTCATCCTATGTACTGCTTACTACTCATTAATAATGTGACCCTACACAAAAAAGGTTTCGCCATATCTGAGGATTATCAAGGCGATGATGATAATGCAAACTAGACAAAAACAAAGAACAGATTTTATGTCGAATTAAAAGTTGACACCTTAAAGAAATTACCACCAAATATTTACAATAATGTTTACTTCCGTATGACATCACTACAGGTGACCGACCGACGAGAGAGTTGTTTACATTTCAACGAGTACAGTTTTCCGAACGCAGTGTTCGTTTCCACACCTAATTTATTTCGCATGATTTCATCTGGATAATTTGCATATCTGACAAAGACCATTTGTCATTTTTTTCTAAAATGTATGAGGAATTCAGGGATGCATCTATAGCAGCTGAGTTTAAAATATATCTTAGGATCGAATATTGCTAAAAGCAGCGTAAAACCGTTCTCACTCACTCATTATGATGAAATCAGACTGATAATCATTATCAAGGTTATCCTGAGATCACGGCTGGATTAACGGATGCTTACTTTGTAATGGAATCAAAGCCTATTTTGTCTTGGGACGGCATTTAGTAGTGATATACCTGAGGACGAGAATTCAGATGAAGGACTAAGTATATACTGCGAAACGTAGTGTTCCTCATTATAAATTAGTTACCATCCATTAATTCTCTTCCTGATACCTATTTTATAAATGAATCTTAAATCTTTCTTGAAAATGGTTGATCAGTTTACATCAGCATTATTACGTACAGTCATGTGATAAAACAATCATACGGTTCTTCCTGTCATGTTTGGAATTATCTCCTATTCCAATGTGTACATTCATCACAGATTGCTTCTTTCATATCTTAGGGAGGCTTCTGCTAATTATCGATGTATCAAACTGCCCTTGTTAATGGCGGTGTTTATACAGATGTTGAAAGCAAAAATGTCGACGATGATGATTGTGATTGATGATGATGAACATGACAATGCTGATGAAGTATTTTGTGCGGCGCATGTCAGTCATTATTCCAAGGAAGGATATATGTCAAGCCCGTAAAAAGCGTCAATATAAGGATTTTTTTTAGATTTCATTGAAATCTATAATTTATTTGGCTCCAAAGAAAATAAAACTAATTTATGTTTGATTTACACGTCATTATTTCCTACAGATATGTGTATTGGTATTGTATGCCTCAAGAAAAATTAGAAGAATAATACTGATTTTTTAAACTGAGTTATCAGCCTTAAGCCTTTCACAGTTACCTATCAGTCTTATGGGTGACTTTTTTTCAGAACTGGTAACATGTGTGATTATTGTTCTTTTAATAACCATAATGTTGACAGGCTGTATCTCCGCTTTGTCTAGAGCTAGTTTCGCCAGACGAGTCTGATGGGATGACTCGTATGCATGATGAATTTCCTCCAATTCAGCAGTGAATACTGACTGACCATCAGGCAGGCGAACCGATGTCCTTGGGCTTTGGAGCTATGGTTATGGATCCCGTAACCAGCAGTGTTGTTGATAGGAATCTTGGATCCATCAGTGTATAAATGGGACTGCTGTCCCAGGTTGTTTGAATTTAAGTGATAGCTACTGATCGTAGTGGGTTTGCTTTTTTTGGTGACTTCTGATGTTAATGTTTCTACTTGTAGTGCTTCTAGTAAAGTGCCTGTTGCTACACATGTGGCTAGAATTAGGGCTTTGTATTGTATTCTGTCGAGGTGGCTCAAGACAGTATTTGATGCTGAGTGAAAGGCCTCACATCCATAGTCTATTTTTTATCTGATGATTGATTTCTTGAGGCTTTGTAAAGGGATGGACTTATAATGCTGCCTTGTAGCGTACCATAGTCTAATGACAAAGAATCAGATTGATTGTTCCTTTTTTAACTGATAGCGACCTGTCCTGCAAGAAGCTGTCTATGAAGTTTGCTATGTTCACGTCTACTCCATTGCGTGTTAGTTGTGTGAGGAGTTCGTCATAAAACACCATGTTGAAGGCTGTCGATAACCATTGTTATGACATTATCCATTATATATCATTGATCTGTGGAAAGATAAAGCCAATAAAATAAATGAGACGCTGTCTATCACTCAATCAGCAGGAGAGGCGACCCAGACAGGGAATGCATGAATCGGTTGAGTGACTTCTTTCTATCAGCGTGACAGGGGTACCCAGAGAGACAGAAAGCATAAAAATTCCTAAAGATATCCTATCTACATGGCATTAGGTATCCACAAACAATTTCCTCTGATAATAAACTCATACCTTTGATATCCCCAAGGAGCAATAAATCAGAGACCCTAGTGAGATTCTGTCTACGTGGTAACACCTGGGGATTATTAAGATCACAAATTCAATCAACACCCAGAAAACATGGTAGTTTATATTCATTTCCAAAATCCTCATGTAATTTAATGTGTTTGCTGTGGTGACAAATATTCTCAGAAATTACTGTGGTTAGCTCATCCGAGATATACTTATCAATACTGAGTTATTTCTTCCAGAGAAGGATCTTTTGTATATATGAATTTCACATTTAATCAGGGGATTTTTCTGATGACATAAAGCAGCCCAAGAGCCTACCTCTTCTTAAGGCATTATAATACTCTTCTCATGGTTTATGTTCACATGTATAATAACAAACAAAGTTCTATTGGGATAATGCTGTTTTCTCGTAAAATATATAGTATATATTAGTGTCACAATCTTTTTCCATATCTAACATACATAGTATACATTATTTGATAGCATACAAGACACGTCTATTGCATGATAGTATTTAATATGACTACTCTTACACACTGTGAATGGCTCCAATTCAAAACAATTGTCACCACAGTTTATTAACGAGAGTGATGCTCGACACAATTTGAATGTAATGCTTCTGTTGAAAATATACTAAGTGTGTCGTTCATGGGAGCTGTTTTGATCTATGTTCAACTCCATTTTCTTGTTTTGCACCACGCTGTGCTATTTGATCTGTTTACGAAAACTGTTTACCTGTGCATGAAATCATGCTATTACGCTCATAGCTATGCATAACTCACACTTTTTAGTCCCTTTATATGGCCTAGTTAAATAGTGCAAATTAAAAAGAGGTTCTTGATTCGAATAAAGTAGGTTAAAGTTTGTTCTATTAGGTTCTATAAAAGGAGAGAAATGCGCAGTTTTCAACATATCTCTATCTTGTCTGCAAACTGGTAAGTATCAGCTATGTTATATTCATCCTCCTTAATTCATAAAATACACCCCTGTGAATGCCTGCCAGAATTGGAGCTTGTCATTTGTGTATTGCCACATCACGTTCTTAAAGGCGCCGCAAGTTTCTAAGGAGATTTGCTTCCTATTTGATTCTGACAAAATGACAGATTTAATTATCTTATTACCATGCATGTGAGGTTCATCTTACTGGTAACCGTCTATGTTCTGCACCATTGTGGATTTTCCATATAATTGCTGACATGCGGCAATGTTGTGATATAACTACAGGAGTATGTGCATTGTTGTTGAAGTTAAAATTTCTATGCACAGCAAAAGACGTTAAAAAATGGTACTTGTTGTTACCCTGTCTGGCGCTCAGCATTAAGAGGCTAAAACAAGGACTGGTCGGCTCGGAGTCAGTATACTGTGTCTGAGTGGGGTATTCATGTTAAACTGCGGCATGGTATCTCAGTGAGCTGGCACTATAAATCGGTATCAGTCCGGACTAGCACAAGCAGCCACACAAACACACACACACGTGCATGCACGTCGCTATATAAGTGCAATAATCTTGGACGCGACGTTAAACCCCATTTCACCTCACCTCACCTCACCTCTATGCACAGCACTGCAAGATGACCCTGGAAGGACCTCAAGTCAAATATGCCAAAAGCCATGAAGTCAGAATGTTCGGTAACTGTAGGTTTGCCAAAAAAAGACCGAGATGTTCATGTGCAATTTCAGAGGAATAAGTTGTGTTTAATGACGTGCAAGAATACACTGAATCACTATCAACGGAAACTACAACACAACTTTCCTTCTTATTAATGGAAACGTGAATACAAAATAGAGAACCAAACCGTTATTTCTCATTATAGGTTCATTAGGGGACGAGTATCGAATGCTTATTATACCCAAATATTCTCTTTGGTCACCAAATGTGTTGTTTTGTTAATGATAACTTTTCGTTTCTTTTAGTGAACATCAGGATGAAACATCTGTTTGCTGTAGTGTTGGTCGCATTGGTGTTGGCTGTTGCACAGGCCAGCTATCAGCATGGAAAGGGTTATCGTGGTTATAACAAATATGACTACCCCACCCAGAAGTATGACTACGGCAGATATGATTCCCCCCTCGGGAGGTATTACTATGGCAGATATGACTACCCCTACCAGAGGTATGACTATGGCAGATATGACTACCCCTACCAGAGGTATGACTATGGCAGATATGACTACCCCTACAAGAAGTACTACTAGGTATGTATCAAATTATGTGTCATTTCTGACGTTTAACGTTTATTCAGTGGAATCAGTGAGTGATATCAAACTTCCATAAAGGTACTCTTTTATCATGGTATGGGGGGACTGTCTGCGTAGTTTTGTGGCTAGAACGTCTACACGGAGAGGGGAACGTCAGTTGTTCGATCCTCTGGCCGCGCCACACCAACATGCGTTAACCAGTTGCTTCCCTACCTTGTGTTCAGCATTTGTTCTGGATTTCGGGCTGATCAGCTCGTCTCAGGGTATAGTCCACACTAATACCCATTTAAATGTGCTAGCCTACTGAGATACCATGTCGCAGTCTTCGCATGAATCACTTAGACACAGTATACTGACTGCTAGCCCACCAGTCCTTGCTTTATCGACCCGTGAAGATTCCAGGGTAGAATAGGTCTTCAGATACCCATGCTTGCCGTAAAAAGGTGACTATGCTTGTCGTAAAAGGCGACTGACGGGATCGGGTGGTCATGCTCGGTGACTTGGTTGATGCATGTCATTAATTCCACTTGCGTGGATCGATGCTCATGATATTAATCACTGGATTGTCTGGTCCAAACTCGATTATTTACAGACCGCCGTCATATAGCTGGAATATTGCTGAGTGCGGCGTTAAACAACAAACCATCCTTGCTTTATCCCCTTAATGTGTTCAATGTTCTTATGTTATATTTTAAAATGATATTTGAACCTACATTTTATATTATGTCTTATTTTCTAAAAATAACATAGATTTTATATTTCGAGAGAGAGGTGTTCTGTGAGTTTTTATCTGTTATCAATATCCAGCAAGCACCTAGAAATCTACGACATTGTATCCGTAAATATAGGGTATAAATTATACTGGCAGGTACCGATTAATCAAAACATAAAAACCTTAGCTAGAAACTGAGTGTTAGGGTGGATGTTGACAGACTGCTATGATATCAAACACCACTGAACTGTGCAGCGTCCATTCTCTTTACTGCCTACATCACAAAATCGGCGATACACGAGACGTCACCCAGATATGGACATAAAGTATATACCTCTTCTTATTTTTCAGTCTTCTTCACTGAGGGAATGTACATGCTGAAGAATATCCGATGAACAATAAATCACCACAGCATTTATCCGTTTTCAGTTGTCTCTATGATTAGGTGCACGCTTACCATTCACATGTTTACCATTAGTTTGGAGATATGGAATTGGAATGGCCCTTCAACGTAAAACAAGGCATTTGCGTCCACGACGTCCACGTGTCATCTCACAACTTCATTTAAATTAGAGTAACTAAGCTAATATTTAACGCAATATTTCAGCCATATCGTGACGAGAAGTTATATAGAAATTATACCATTGAACTTACAACGAGATGTTTCAAAACGTATATAACTAGCGAAAGCGAGTTAAATACGCATTGTAACAACGAGTTGGAACATCAGTGGTATCTGATAGGCACAAGTGGAGTAACCTGTTTCTTACACACCCAAAAATCGCACCTTTTTAGCATCGAATCGATCAAATTGAACCAAATTAAAAACTTCACAATCCTAAAATGTTAACATTTTGACCAGTTATCATTGTGGGCCCTTATTGTGTATTTAAACAGTAATGGCCACGTATTGTCTAGAGATAACACCCGTTTTTGTGCAGGTTAATCTATCAAAATCATGTGCACAGCACTATAGTGCCAAAAGTGGTTTTTCACGTGCAACTGGTCACGTGGCCATAATACCATACGTGCTTTCAGCCATACTTGTTGGCAGTCATTAATAAAAAGGAAAAACACAAGAAAACAAAACTCTTTACGGCCATTTGTCATGCCACGTCTTTCAAATGTGCAGACGGGAACGTCCGTAGCTGAAGTCGTAAGGACGATGGGTTGTAGTCGACGGACTGTTTATGATTTATAGACGCGTCTACAGCAAACGGGTACCACTGCTGATCGCCCTCGGCCAGGTCGACCATGTGTGACGTCACATGCAGAGGATCGTCAGATTCTCTTACATCACCTCTGTAACCTATTTTTGACGGCTACATCAACCAGAAATGAACTGTTTAGGGGTAGACTGAGTGCGCAAACTGTTAGAAACCGTCTGAGAACTGCTCACTTTCAAGCACGACGGCCATACTGCGGCCGATTCTGACTCAATTACACAGACGTCAACGTCAATTGTGGGCACAGCGACACTTACGATGGACTCAGAGGAATTGGAATCAAGTCGTCTTCAGTGATGAATCCCGATTTAATCTTCGATTTGCTGATGGTAGGGCGAGAATGTGGAGGCGCCCAGTGTTGTGTACAGGAAGTTGACAGATTATGGCAGCACATGGACCCGGTTTGATCTTCCAACACGACAATGCCAGACCCCACACAGCTATTTTTACAAGGAATTTCCTTCAGAATGCGGGAGTCAACGTCATTGACTGGCCGTCAAGGTCTCGCGACCTCAATCCCATTGAACACGTCTGGGATGCTCTTGGCAGAAGTCTGCGCACTCTCCAGAACCAACCACATAATTTGCAAGATCTTGGCACCATTTTGCAGCAACAATGGCGTCGTCTTCCCAATCATGTGTTCTCAAGCATCACAAGGTCCATGCGGAGGCGTTGTGTGGCAGTTGTCAACGCACATGGTGGCCATACACGCTACTGAACTTGTGTGCCATCATATTCTCGTGCTTGGGACTTATGATTTAAACTGTTGATGTTATTACCGAATACCGTAGGTGCTTGGAACAAATTATTGTTACCACCGTTAATCAAAATCCTTCTTTGGACATTAATGTTTAAAAAATTACCTTCTCCGATACATTTGTCCGTTGTATATCATACATGTGACCCTACACAAAAAGGTTTCGCCATATCTGAGGATTATCAAGGCGATGATGATAATGCAAACTAGACAAAAACAAAGAACAGATTTGATGTCGAATTAAAAGTTGACACCTTAAAGAAATTACCACCAAATATTTACAATAATGTTTACTTCCGCATGACATCACTACAGGTGACCGACCGACGAGAGAGTTGTTTACATTTCAACGAGTACAGTTTTCCGAACGCAGTGTTCGTTTCCACACCTAATTTATTTCGCATGATTTCATCTGGATAATTTGCATATCTGACAAAGACCATTTGTCATTTTTTTCTAAAATGTATGAGGAATTCAGGGATGCATCTATAGCAGCTGAGTTTAAAATATATCTTAGGATCGAATATTGCTAAAAGCAGCGTAAAACCGTTCTCACTCACTCATTATGATGAAATCAGACCGATAATCATCATCAAGGTTATCCTGAGATCACGGCTGGATTAACGGATGCTTACTTTGTAATGGAATCAATGCCTATTTTGTCTTGGGAAGGCATTAAGTAGTGATATACCTGAGGACGAGAATTCAGATGAAGGACTAAGTATATACTGCGAAACGTAGTGTTCCTCATTATAAATTAGTTACCATCCATTAATTCTCTTCCTGATACCTATTTTATAAATGAATCTTAAATCTTTCTTGAAAATGGTTGATCAGTTTACATCAGCATTATTACGTACAGTCATGTGATAAAACAATCATACGGTTCTTCCTGTCATGTTTGGAATTTTCTCCTATTCCAATGTGTACATTCATCACAGATTGCTTCTTTCATTTCTTAGGGAGGCTTCTGCTAATTATCGATGTATCAAACTGCCCTTGTTAATGGCGGTGTTTATACAGATGTTGAAAGCAAAAATGTCGACGATGATGATTATGATTGATGATGATGATGAACATGACAATGCTGATGAAGTATTTTGTGCGGCGCATGTCAGTCATTATTCCAAGGAAGGATATATGTCAAGCCCGTAAAAAGCGTCAATATAAGGATTTTTTTAGATTTCATTAAAATTTATAATTTATTTGGTTCCAAAGAAAATAAAACTAATTTATGTTTGATTTACACGTCATTAATTCCTACAGATATGTGTATTGGTATTGTATGCCTCAAGAAAAATTAGAAGAATAATACTGATTTTTTAAACTGAGTTATCAGCCCCTAAGCCTTTCACAGTTACCCATCAGTCTCATGGGTGACTTTTTTTCAGAACTGGTAACATGTGTGATTATTGTTCTTTTAATAACCTTAATGTTGACGGGTTTCATGTGAAGGTGATCCGGCGGCTTTTTTAGATAAACCCTATATTCCTCATGATAATTACACACGAATGGTCTTATAAATTTGGCATCAAGCTTAACTTGAATCACTTTCTGTAACAACGAGGCATAATAAACTGAGCTCGATAATAGCAGTTAATATACAGTTTAAATATTAATATTATGAAGCCAGAATCCACTTTGCTTATGTATGATACAACAAACATGGGTTGTTGAAGACTAATAATACTAAGCCGGATCTTCAGGGGTCGACATTACAAGTATCCTTAATTAGTGAGTGAGTGAGTTAATGCATCGGCAATATTTCAGCCATATCGTGACGAGAAGTTATACATTTTTAATACATATATTTAAACTAAATAAAACCTGTCATCGATGGACACTAAAATTACTAGTATATCACAGATTAATGTTTAAAACTAGCATACAACCATAAAAAGATATCACTAAATGAATTATAGGTTTATAATCACTGTATGGTAAAAGAAGTGGTGTCACAGATTTGTTGAGTGCTGCTTTTGCAGCAGCATCAACCATTGTGTTACCAGTGATACCAACATGGCTTGGTAACCAACAAAAGACGATGTCATATTGGCCAGTCGGAAGATCATTAAATAACTCAAGAATTTCACTTAAAAATGGATGTTTACAAGACATATTTTTGATAGCCTGAAGGCACGAAAGTGAATCTGAAAAAATAATGAATTCTTTATATTTGAATTTGTTCTTGATATATTTTAGTGCTGTTAAAATTGCATGTGCTTCTGCTGTGTCATAAGTGTTTCGTAATTGATTGTATTCTTGTTTATAAATTAGTGGATTTGTATCAGATTTTTTAAGTCTAGTTAATGTAAGGTCTACATTTGGCCTTACCATTTGCCAAGGAGGCGATGAGAAAAGTTGTATTGGAGCTATATATTGAAAGTTAATCTTCGTAGCAGAAACGACTGATTTTATTCTTATTCCAAGTGCTGGAACAAGAGTTGTTTTCTTATTGTAAATATCTTCAAAAAGAGGATAAATACGCAATTAAAAGCGGGATTTGTCTGCTTAGAATATAATTTAGTGATGTATTGTAAAGAAAGTTTCAGACGGCGTTGTTTAAGAGAAGGCTCATCCGCTTCAGCAGACATACTTGGAATAGGAGAAGTGTGAAAGGCTCCAAGGCAAAGCCTCAGTCCTTGTTGATGGATAGTATCTAGTTTTTTAAAGTTAATTTTACCTGCTCCACCATAGACTATAGAGCCGTAATCAAGTTTTGAACGGATCAATGACCTGTATAAGTGTATGAGGGTTGTCTGATCCCCTCCCCACTTTGAATTAGATGCAACTTTCAACAAATCAAGTGCCTTCAGACATTTAGCTTTAAGTGATTCAATGTGTGGTAAGAAAGTTAAATGGCTATCAAAGAGTCCCAAGAATTTGCCTTCTTTACAACTTTGATAGGGGTACCATTCAAAAATAATTCAGGGTCTTTATGCGGCTTATATTTTCTGCAGAAGTGTATAGTTAGTTTTAGATTTAGAAAATTTAAACCCGTTTTCGAGAGACCACTTGTGAATTTTGTTAAGATTATAATTTTGTTTACCACGACAAGATATCTTAAAATCATCCACGAATAGTGATCCATCCACTGAATCACTTAAAACCTTGGACATACTATTTATTTAAATACTAAACAAGGTAACAGACAAATTACTGCCTTGTGGGACACCCTGATCCTGATTATAATGGTCAGACAGGGTTGTACCCACTCGGACTTGAAATTGCTGATCTGTTTAAAACTGTGATATAAAATGAGGTACACGACCTCTTAAGCCAAAATCATGTAAATCCTTTAAAATGCCATGTTTCAGTTAGTATCGTATGCTTTTTCAAAGAAAGTTGATACTACGTGTTGTTTATTAACAATAGCATTTTTAACAAAGGATTCTAACCGTACTAAATGATCAATAGTACTTCTATTTTTCCGGAAACCACACTGAATATTTGTGAGAAGGTTAATGGTTTCCAGATACCAAACTAATCTATCATTCACCATTCGTTCCATGGTTTTGCAAACACAACTGGTTAATGATATAGGGCGATAATTTGAGGGATCTGTATGATCCTGGCCAGGTTTTGGTATTGGGACTATGTGCGTTATGTGGCATTATGCCACGAAGGAGGTAAATTCCCTGAAGTATTTGATCAAAAATATCTAAAAGTGTTTCAAGACATGATTCAGTAAATGCTTTAATAACTGATAGTGGATATCATCATCGCCTGCTGCGGTATCATGAGCTTGCTCAAGAGCGGTATGTAGCTCATGCAGTGAAAAATACTTCATTGTAATCTTCACCATTATTAGAATTAAAGTTAACTTTTTTTCTTTTCCTGTTGTTTCTGATATCTCTGAAATTCAGGAACATAATTTGATGATGACGATTTTTTGGCAAGATTCGCCAAGCTACAATATCAAATTTATCAGTTATAAATTTTGTCTTTAAGATGATTTACAGACGATTTGGAACCTTTGCCTTTTATTCTTTTAACCATGTTTCATACCTTGGACATGGGTGTCCATGAATTGATATTGGAGACGTTGGTATTGGTCCTCCATTGATATTGGTCCTCCAAGAGTGGCGTTTATTTTGCTTATAAGCACGTCGAGCTTTGGCACTAGTAATTTTGACATTATTCAAATAATGAACAGTAGGGTGTTTGCGGAAATACTTTTCCGCTTTCTTCCTACACTTTCTCGCTTTTTTGCAGTCATTAGTAAACAATGGTTTACGAATATGCAGATTTGCAGAGGACTTAGGAATTGATTGGTCAGCAATATTATTGAGTTGAGCCGAAAACAATTGTATTGGTACATTTCTGAAATTGTCAGGCTTTAATTGTTCCGTACATAATAGTCCATACAAGGACCAATTTGCCTTTGTAAAATTCCATCGCGATGAAGTTGGGTCATCATTCGGTTTTACAGCTTTTAAAACAGTAGGGAAGTGATCACTTCCACAAAGGTCTCATGTACCGACCATTCAAATTCATTGTAAATATCTGAATCTGTGAGGGGTAGATCAAGTGCAGAATGAGTTCCTGTGGCAGGATGTAAATAAGTCCTTGAATCGTCATTAAATATACATAAGTTATTATCAGATGCAAAATCTTCAATGATTTTCCCCTTATTGTTTGTACTTGCACTTCCCCATTGAGGGTTATGCCCGTTTAAATCGCCCATGACGATGCAGGGCTTGGGGAGTTGATCATATAAGGATTGAAGATCCGATCTCTGAAGCACAGAGGAAGGAGAAATATACAGAGAACACAGGGTAAATGTAATGTGCAAAGTCAGTCGCACTGCAACAGCCTAAAGATTGGTATGAAGTGAAACGGGGCTGTGGATCACTCCCTGTTTCACCAAAACAGTAGATCATCTGGTAGCTTTAACACCTGGAGAAAATGAATGGTAGGAACTATACCGACGCAAATTAAAGTTGTCAGTCTCTTTGAGATATGTCTCCTGGAGACAGATTGCTGATGGCGTAAAATCTTGGATTTATCAATGTAATTAATTAAAATTGGTCCTGAGACCTCTGCAATTCCACTGAATAAGTGGATTCATGATGTTCAAGTTATAGGTGGATGAGTGAGTGAGTGAGTGAGTTAATATTAAGTGAGTTAAGTCACATCGGCAATATTTCAGCCATATAGTGACTATATCAAATTAGACAATACATCAATTTAGAATATAAACCTGTCGACAAAGGACAGTAAAAGTACTAGATTATCACAGATGTAGGTTTAAAACTAGTAAATGATCATAAAACTTAACAATTCATATAATACAATACATTACAATACAACGTAAAAGTGGGCTATAGATCACAAGCAACCAAAAGGTAGGTCACCATACCGGGGATACCATACCGATATATACATTACTTTGAATGAAGAGGGTTTACGCACCCTCTCAGGGGGACAATAATTTTACGCTACTTCAACCCCCATCAAGGGTACAACCACTAACAATCTCAGTTAAGAACTATATACTACCAATTTATATAATATATAACTGTAGACATCAAAATTTATTAATCAATTCAATTTCCTTTAAAAATCCAAGAATTAAATGAGAGCTTAGGTTAAAAAGATCCTTGAGTGATGAAACTTTGAAATAGTTATCCCTTGTGATGGAAAAATCAACACAGTCAAGCAGGACATGCTTGACTGTGATTCTCTCATCACAAGGGATGCAGAATGGAGGATCTTCACCTTTTAAAATATACTCCTGGGTGTAACGTGAGTGACCAATACGACATCGGCTTAAAATGACCTCTTCAAATCTGGACTGACAGCCCAAGTAGGTGTAACCAATATTAGGTTTAATTTCATGTAATTTATTGATACCTACTTGGGCGTCCCACTTCTGCTGCATTAAATCTCGGATGTAAGATCTAATCATGGGTTTGAAATCAGATTTGTTGAGTGCTGCTTTTGCAGCAGCATCAGCCATTGTGTTACCAGTGATACCAACATGCCTTGGTAACCAACAAAAGACGATGTCATATTGGCCAGTCGAAAGATCATTAAATAACTCAAGGATGTTGATTAAAAGTGGATGTTTGCATGAAATATTTTTAATCGCCTGAAGGCACGATAGAGAATCTGAAAAAATAATGAATTGTTTATGTTTAGATTGGCTTTTGATATATTGTAGTGCGGTAAAAATGGCGTTTGCTTCTGCTGTAAAGATAGAACTGTTATCTGGTAATCACGAAGATATTGTCCTGGATCCAATGACAGTGGCACTAGCAACAGCACCACCATCCTTGGAACCACCAGTAAATATAGATTTATATAAGTGTTATAAGTGGTTCTTAATTGATTGTATTCTTGTTGATAAATTAATGGGTTAGTATCTGATTTCTTTAAGATGGTTAATGTGAGGTCAACCTCTGGCCTTACCATTTGCCAAGGAGGTGATGAAAACAGTTGAAAGGGAGCAATATCATGCAATTTAATATTAGAAGCAAACATGGCAGACTGGATTCTTATTCCGAGTGGTGGAACGAAAGATGAATTTTTATTGTAAAGATCTTGGTAGAGAGGATTAAAGACGCAATTAAAAGATGGATTTGACTGATTTGAATATAATTTAGTGACGTATTGTAAAGATAATTTCAGACGGCGATGTTTAAGAGAAGGTTCATCCGCTTCTACATACAGACTGTGGATTGGAGACGTTCGAAAAGCTCCAAGGCAAAGCCTCATGCCCTGATGATGGATAGTATCTAGTTTTTTTAAGTTACTTTTGCAGGCTCCACCGTAGACGATGGAGCCGTAATCAAGTTTTGAACGGATCAGGGACCTGTACAAGTGCAATAGTGTTGTCTGATCCCCTCCCCACTTTGAATTAGAAACGACTTTCAACAAATCAAGTGCCTTCAGGCATTTAGCTTTAAGGTATTTAATGTGTGGTAAGAAAGTTAAATGGCTATCGAAAATAAGTCCCAAGAACTTGGCCTCCTTCACAACTTTTATAGGGGTGCCATTTAGAAATAGTTCAGGGTCCTTATGCGGTTTATATTTTCTGCAGAAATTTATACAATTAGTTTTTGATTCGGAAAATTTAAACCCGTTTTCTAGACACCACTTGTTAATTTTATTTAGACATAATTGTAATTGCCTTTCAATTGTGTGCATATTTTTACCACGACAAGAGAGATTAAAATCATCCACAAAAAGTGATCCATCAACTGAATCATTTAAAACTTTTGACAAACTGTTAATTTTTATACTGAATAAAGTGACAGACAAAATACTGCCTTGTGGGACACCCTGATCCTGATGATAATGATCAGACAGGGTGGTACCCACTCGGACTTGAAATTGCCTCTCTGTTAAAAACTGGGATATAAAATGAGGCAGACGGCCTCTTAATCCAAAATCATGAAGATCTTTTAAAATACCATGTTTCCATGTTGTATCGTAAGCTTTTTCTAAATCGAAAAAGATCGATACAGCATGTTGTCTATTTACAATGGAATTTTTATTGAACGATTCTGAGCGCACTAAATGATCGATAGTACTTCTGTTTTGCCGGAAACCACATTGTATATTGGTAAGAAGATTATTTGTTTCCAAGTACCACACTAATCGATTATTGACCATGCGTTCCATCGTTTTACAAACACAGCTAGTTAGAGAGATAGGTCGGTAATTTGATGGATCAGAATGATCCCGCCCAGGTTTGGGGATTGGTATATCAATGGCCTTATGCCATGAAGGTGGAAACGTCCCAGATGTCCAAATGTCATCGAATATATTTAACATAGTTTCAAGGCATGATTCGGGCAAATGTTTCAGCAGCTGATAATGAATATTATCAGCGCCCGCTGCTGTATCTTGAGCTTGCCCTAAGGCAGTATATAGCTCATGTAGTGAAAATACCTCACTGTAATCTTCACGATTATCAGATGTAAAATTTACTTTTTCCTTTTCCTGTTGGAGCTGATATTTTTGAAATTCAGGAGCGTAATTAGATGAAGAAGAATGATGAGATAAAGTTTCCCCAATGCTATTGGCAATGGCATATTTATCAGTTAACAGAGTATCGCCATTCTTCAGATGGTTAACTGTAGAATTTGATCCCTTGCCTTTGATCTTTTTTATCATGTTCCATACCTTGGAGATAGGGGTACGACAGTTAATTTTTGAGACATAAGTCTGCCAGGATTGACGTTTATTTTGCTTAAATAGACGTCTTGCCTTGGCATTTGAAATTTTAACATTATTTAAATTATGGACAGTGGGATGTTTACGGAAGTACTTCTCCGCCTTCTTACGACATTTCCTAGCTTGTTTGCAATTAGCATCAAACCATGGTTTACGAACACGTGGGTTGACAGAGGACTTAGGAATTGATGCATTAGCAATTTCATTCAGTTGATCTGAAAACAACTGAATTGGGTCATTAACATTCTGAAAAGACGCAGGTTGTAATTTATCTTTGCATAAAGATTGAAATAAAAGCCAATCAGCCTTCACAAAATTCCATCGAGGTGAAGGAGGATCATCAGTGGGATTAATGAATTTAAGCACGGTGGGGAAATGGTCACTCCCACAGAGGTCATCGTGGACAGACCAGGAGAATTCATTTGACAAAACTGAATCCGTCAAAGACAGATCTAATGATGAATACGTACCAGTTGCAGGGTGTAAGTAAGTGTCCGAGTCATCATTAAAGATGCATAAATCATTATCGGAAACAAAATCCTCGATCACTTTACCCTTTTGATTAAGTATTGAACTTCCCCATAAAGGATTATGTCCATTTAGATCACCCCCATAAAGGATTATGTCCATTTAGAGTCATGGTGGCTCAATTGGAGATCTCTCACGTGAATGTGAGGAGGAACTACTCCTCCGCCTGTCCTGTGAGGACAGAGTAACCTCCATGTCCAGAGGCCCAAAGGAGTTCTGTAAAGGAACATCTGAAGGCGGAGGGACGATTGGTAGTTGTTTTTTCTTCAATTTCTTTTATTCTTTATTTGACAATTGAACAACGACTGGTTGTTTGACTGATGTTTGAGATTGTTTCTCAGCCTGAATCTCAGTCTGAGATCCTGAACTAGATACAACGATGCTAGGAATAACCTGACTGATTGGAACAGTCTCAACTGGTTGTTCTGACTTGACCCATGTCAAGTCAGTCTGGCACGAAATAGTTGATGTCGCAACAGAGCGAGTGACTGCATCAGAGTAAGAAATATTTGAGGGAGTTGTGGTCTGATTTTTGAATATTTATTTTGCATCCAAGTAGGATATGTTTCGTTCGCATTTCAGTTTCATAATTTGTGATTCCATTTGCCATACGGGGCATGATTTGGAGGAAGCAACATGTGGTCCAGAACCGTTGGCGCACTTCAAATCCCTCTCACAGTCAATGCTATCATGGCTGTCACCACACCGATGACAAGCCACAGAGCTATGACAGGACTTTGATCCATGACCAAAACGTTGACACTTGTAGCATCGGAGCGGATTGGGGACATACACATCCACTCCGATACTGAAATAACCTGCTTTTATTGACTGCGGGAGGGTTGTACGGGCAAACGTCATAAGATACGTTGGGGATAAGATGGTCTCCCAACTCTTCAGACATGTCGGACAGACAACGAGCCCTGTCACGAACAATGCCTCGACAAGAATTTAATGTTCTGTGCTCAGACACAGCAACCTCAACATTTGCAAATGTAGATATAGATAAAAGATTGAGAGATTGCTGTCTCCGAGCACACTCCACCAGAAGCGAACCACTACGGAGACGGGTAACGTTCTTCACCTCACCGCAAATCCCAGAAACAGCCTTAGAAATAGCAAAAGGATTGAGTTTGATGGGAAGGTTATCAGCAGCCTCAATAACCAGGAATCTAGCCCAGGTATCAATATTTTGAGCAATACTTCCAGTGGAAATATCGATTTCTTCTAATCTTCTCTTTTTTTCGTTTCGAGATGAACCAGATTGTTGTTGAGCCATGATGAAAGAAAATTATTCGGCACCCCTGCTCCCCACCCGCCACCGAGTGTCAACAGGGACAGTGCTTGTGTTGGCCGATAATGGAGTAGGTGATCTACTGGCCAAATAATCACAAACAGCTGTGGGGGGTGAGGCTGATGACGTTTATTTTATAATCAGTACGAATGTACGTACTTAATTTCAGTCTGAAACAATAAAAGTACAACATAAGCAAATGTAACATAGAAATAAATATATACAATCCGTTATAGTTACTCTTTAAATTTCTAAAAAATATATATATATATATCACTTCCATTAAAATGAATAGCATTTACTTTACATTACACAATACATCAGACGTATCCGTACAATACATCAATTCACAGATACTAAATATATTAATATGATATAGAGTGATAACGAACATTACATACCAGATAGGTGATACCTGAACTGGTAATACCGTGACAATGATCGAACGGTGAAATCTGCATAATAAAGAAATACAAATGCAGAATACTATATACAAGTGATATCCTATGGTAAAATAGTGTATAAAATATATAGTACAACAGCCACTCATTTCAAACATACATCAAGCATACAGACATACATTTACTTTCCATTACTGTCCAGAGGGGTTTATATTACTTAGTTTATATATATATTTAGGTTTTGTGTTTAATACTGTTTTATACAGATAATAATTACTCACTGAACTGTAAGTTCATCAAGCACTATAAATATATACTAGATGCATTATGTTTCTAATAAATCAAATTAAGAATTCATTCTACAATATATATTATTTCAAATCGCAATAATTAGAAAACATCCATATATACAACATCATAAAATAAATAACCAACTAACCTTAAATATGAATAAATCCTTCTACAAATCCAAATCCTCACATAGAAATGAAAGCAGCAATAAATCTCGCAGAGTCTTTCCTTGAGGTGACAAATAGCAACTGATTTTCTAAAATTCAACAACAAACATTGTTGTAGCTGTGGCCAGCTTGGCCTATCAACAAGACAATAGACTGGGCCGGGGCGCGCTGGGGCAAAGAGTGCTGTAAGTCAAAAGCATGCAGTGTGACAATTAGTGGAAGTTAGACTGAGATTAAGCTTACTTAATGTTACAGAGCTATGGAATGAATGTTTAAGGTATAAAATACTAAGGTATAAAACATAACTAATATTATAACTAATAATATCTTCTTATCATGTAAATATCGTAATAAACTAATCAGTTAAAATGGTAACAAGGCCATATAACCTTACTACTAACTAATAAATCTTAATTAAAAGTTATGTACATAATTGAGCCTGCCACATTATGTTGCATCGGATATCCAGGATGCAAACACCAGGGATACAGGGATGTTATACTCCAGGGAATATGACGCGAACAGCTGTATTTGCTTACCAACTCAATGCCAGACTGGTTCGGCCCATGACAAGAAATTGGAAACATACATTATTCGGAGGTCAACATCACCAGATTGGCCCATTAGCCACCGCCTTCTGGCGTAAGACTCTAGGCAAGTAATTCAATTCACACAAGAGCTATTAGCGTTTCCCAGCACTCACCATGAGGAGGTTGCTCTTCACGAGTGCCTATAGGTGGATGAACCGGAGATCTACATATCCCAGTTTTAGGCGACTTACTTCTGTTGCGCCCATTAGGATGAGGAGAGACATTCATGTCCTCCAAGGTTTGAAACCTATTGTAAATTTGAATAGGGTCACGTTGACCCTTTGACACACGATCAGAATTTCTGGAGAAGTCTACTTTTTTACTGGCATTTGTCAGGGTAGGTGATGGGTTTGGTGTTGGTGCCAGTGATGATGCCCAAACTGTTGACATGAGTAACACCGGAGTGGATTCGGTATGTACTTATCCACACCCATGTTACAGTAACCTGCTTTGATAGAATGTGGTTGAACAGGAAGAGAAAAGGTACAAACATATGTGTTCCACTTTTCAATTTGACCATTCCGCCGCTTTGTAAAACGTTTTACACCTGTAACACCCTGGTCTTTCAGTTCAGAACTAATGTCATCTTTAGACATGTCTGAAAGACAACGTTCACGATCTCTGACAATGCCTTTAGAACTGTTAAGTGATTTGTGCGCGGAGACAATAACTGGTACAGAAACGAGATGTTTGACAGCCAACAGCGTAGCCGATTGTAATGCAGATGTGCATTCAATCAAGATACAGCCAGAACGTGTCCTCTTCATTGACACAACATCACCATTCCAGTTTCATTATTCAAGGGTAGGAAGAGCGTAGAAGGAGGTTTAGAGAGATCAGGTGGGATCGGTGGAAGTATTGGCATAAGTTGGTGGTGAGTTTGTCGAATGAAGAATCAGATAAGACAACATGTCTATATCACATATTAAGTAGCTTTGCACAAGTGAACTTTCGAATGTTGCCCACATCCTTCCAGTAACGATATATCTGTTTCTAACACAGTATTTGGATCCATTGGTACGTATGTACACAATGTCACAATGCCAATAGATGTAGTTAGCAATCTGTTGATATGCTGATTAAGTCTTGTGTGTTTGCAGACTGATCTCTTTGGGTCAGAATCTCTCTTGCTGAGAAAGCTCCAGAACGGATTCGGGCATTAAGGTGAGCGCTGGCGGGGGACAGTTTGAGGGGAGAGACATAACTACATGGTGGATCTTGATGTAGTAGCTCCTCCATTTCCAGCTCTTGGGCTGCTCTTTATTATCCCCCGCCACGAAGTGGAAGGGGGATATAGGAATGGGTTCCGTCCGTCCGTCCGTCCGTCCATCACGGTTTCGTTTCCGGAGTAGAACTCAAAAGAGAGATATCTTTACCAAACTTGGCACATAAATAGGTCTAGAGGTGAACTGGTGCCTTTTGATAGTTTGGGATTTTTGAAAAATATATTTTTTATCTAATTTCCCTCGCAACGACTTTGACTTAGACTGAAATTGGCGGTTGTGCTCGTTTCCGGAGCAAATCTTGAGTGAGTGAGTATGGTTTTACGCCACTTTTAGCAATATTAAAGCAATATCACGGCGTGGGACACCAGAAATGGGCTTCACATATTTTACCTATGTCGGAAATCGAACCCGGGTCTTCAGCGTGAAGAGCAAATGCTTTACCAACTTATGCCAATACTTCCACCGATCCCACCTGATCTCTCTAAACCCGACCGCCCGAGCAGATCTTGAAAACCTTACAATATTTCTTCACCAAACTTGGCATATACATAGGTCTAGTGGTAAACTGGTGCCTTTTTATAGTCTTTACAAATGTTTCCTTAGCAAGAGCATAACTCGGAAACCGTTTACAAATTCTACAAAAACATCGACGCAGGATTGTTTGAGAACCGTTACCATAATTACCAAATTGAGATGTATACCACTTGTCAAAGGAACTTGGACAAGGTATAAACACTTACACAAGGAAGTAAATGTTTGCCCAGCCTGGTCAAGTGTACACAATCTCAGTGGGGTAAAATCAAGGAAAGGCCTAAAACTTGTAGGTTTTGATGTACACAAAGTTGTAGTAAACAAAAAAAGCATTGGATGAGATGAGTGGATTTCGAATGAAATACTGTTCACCTGGACACAACCTGTAGAGGACAGGCATGGTGATGGACTCAAGGTGGCTCACTTGAATGTTCGATCCCTCAATGCTCATTTCGAAGATCTGAAGAAGGATAAGTTTGTTGGTGTGGTTCATGTTTTGTGTTTCACTGAAACTCACATTGATGATTACAGTGAAAGAGACCTCCAATGATACCAAATCTATCCAGGAGACACTACACTAGGTATTGCTGTATATGTTTCAACAAGTTTCAAGAACAGTGTCCAGCTATGTGATGTAATGTCATCTCGCAGAATTGAATACATCTCCTTTCTTGTTGGCAAGTTGTACATTGCTTGTTCCTCCAAAAGTGTCATGGACACTGTTGTCCCGTTCACTTACTGATTTCATGCAGAAACTCCAGGATCTCTCAGATCAGCATGAATGTGAACATGTCCTAGTTACTCGGGATTTCTACTTTGATCTGAGTGAAAAACTGAAAGTCGAAGATTTCTTTAATGAGCGGAAAAAGACTCAACTCACTAATTCACTCTCCAACTCACTAACTTGGAGCTAGACTGGACTTGTTGTTTACTGATCATGCCAGCGCTGTAGCAATCCAGACTCCAGTCTACGACTCAGTTCATCAGATGATTGGTGCTGTACTTCTCAGTACACCTTGTGGTCACACCTGCTCAAATGATCTCTAAGTAAAGAAAGAACTCCTTTTACTTCTCTGATTATTGTTTAAGTACTATCACAACTCATTACAAATACAGTTACATATTATTAGGCCATTTACAAAATGCCTTGAATACAGACGGACATGTCATATTGGCGGGGGATATGAGTATTTCATGCTTGTTTTGTATTAAAATAAATAGTCTTTCAAAGGTTTTAAATAATTCAATTGATGGATCACTTTTTGTCGATGATTTTAATATATCTTGTCGTGTTAAACATATGCATACCATTAAGATATAGCTGCAACTGTGTCTTAACAAAATTCTGAAATGGTATCTTGAAAATGGTTTAAAGTTTTCAAAATCCAAGACAAACTGGAGCTGTATTTAGATGGTACTGCAATCAAAATTGTGGAGGAAGCCACATTTTTGGGGTTAATTCCAATTCCATATATCCAAATTAATGGAATACAAGTGAATGACAGGCATGTATCTAAACATAGAGACAACAGAAAACAGATAAATGCTGTGGTGATTTATTGTTTCATCTGATATTCTTCAGCGTGCACATTCCCTCCGTGAAGAACACTGAAAAATAAGAACAAATATACTTTTGAAGCCATATCTGGGTGACGTCTTGTGTATTGCCGATTTTGTAATGAAAGCAGTACTTAAAGAGAATGCACTCTGCACTATTACACTCAGTTTCTAAGTCAAGATTTTTCGTCCTGATAATTTCTACCTGTCAGTAAATCAATACTCTAGATATACAGATACAATGTCGTAGACTTTTAGATCTTTGTGGATATTGGCAGTAGACCATAACTCCTAGGTCCCCTCTCTCCAAATATAAAATCTGGTATTTTTAGAAAATAAGACTATAAAATGTAGGTTCAAATATCAATTAAAACATAAAACATAAGAACATAAAATGATACTTGAGGTAAGACGTGAGAAGTTAGTACGTAGTTGGGGGAGTTTTAATAGTGTGTTTTATTTTGCACCTTACACAATAAATTTGAGGTGCTCAAACGCCTCCGTGGTCAAGTGAACAGGGCGTCTGCACGGAGAGAGGAAGATCGCCGGTTCGAGCCCCGGCTGCATCAAACCATGTTACTTGGTGATTGGCATTAAGGGGATATAGGAAGTACTGGTGGCTGAACAGTAAATATACTGTGTCTAAGTGGGAGAGTCCTGTGAAAAATGCGACATGGTATCTCAGTATCTCAGTTAAAACGGGTGTTAGTCTGGACTATACCCTGAGATGAGCCGATCAGTCCAAACGCCAGGACAAATGCCAAACACAAGGCAGGGAAAAGAAGTCGTATTTATTATGTGACATGGCCAGATGATCGAACAACCGACCTTTCGCTCTCCGTTCAAACGTTCTCTCCACGACACCACGCAGATGGTCTCCTTTTATCATAAAAAGGGTACTGTAAATGAGTGGGTTATGATTTTACATCGCATCGGCAATAATGCAGTCATGTTGCGATGAGAACAAGTTTATTATTATAAAATTCCTGTCGACAAAGGACAGTTAGTTATTAGAAAGTATATAGACCACTGGCAACCAAAGCTAGACCACCTAACTGGGGATCATGGGGACTTACAGTGAAAAAAGGGGTACTGTAATGGAGTTTTGATATCACATTTCACTGAAGAAACGTTGAACATGATCAATGAAACCTTATTTGATACATACCTAGTAGTACTTCTGGTAGGGGTAATCATATTTCTGGTATGGGTAGTCATATTTCTGGTAGGGGTAGTCATATTTCTGGTAGGGGTAGTCATATTTCTGGTAGGGGTAGTCATATTTCTGGTAGGGGTAGTCATATCTGCCATAGTCGTACTTCTGGGTGGGGTAGTCATATTGGTTATAACCACGATAACCCTTTCCAGAGTTATAGGTGGCCTGTGCAACAGCCAACACCAATGCGACCAACACTACAGCAAATAGGTTTTTCATCCTGATGTTCACTAAAAGAAACGAAAAGTTATCATTAACAAAGTAACACACGTGCTGACGTGCTGAAGTAAATATTTGTAGTGTTATATGAATTCTATACTCGTCACCAAACGTACATATTTAGAGAAAGATGATTTGGTTTTCTATTTTGTATTCTCATTTCTTTGAATAAAACAGAAGGAAAGTTGTGTTGTAGTTTCCATTGATAGTGATTCAGTGTATTTTCGCATGTCATTAAACACAACGTATTCCTCTGAAATTGCACATGAACATCTCGGTCTTTTATCGACAAACCTACAGTTACCAAACATTCTGACTTCATGGCTTTTGCCATATTTGACGTGAGGTCATCCCTTGAGGTCATCCCAGGGTCATCACTTTAACAACAATGCACATACTCTTCAAGTTGTATCACAATATTGCGGCATGTCAACAAGTTTTTGGAAAACCCACAATGGCGCAGAATATAGACGGTTAACGCTAAGATTAACCCGACATGCATGGTAATAAAAAAGTTAAATCTGGCATCTTGTCAGAATTAAATTTCTACGCAAATGGAAACTTGCGGCGCCTTAAGGTCATCCATGGACCCTTCAAGAAAGTGATGCAGCAATACACATATGACAAGCTCCAATTCTGGCAGTCATTCACTTGGGTGTATTTAAATGATTATGAATTAGGAGGATGAATATAACACAGCTGATACTTACCAGATTGCAGACAAGACAAAGATGTGTTGAATGCTGTGTATTTCTCTCCTTTTATAGAACTTAAAAGGACAAACTTTAACCTACTTTATTCGAATCAAGAACCTCTTTTTAATTAGCACTCTTTAACTGGGCCTTATTTTGTGACTGGATATGAGAGTTGAGCATAGCTATGAGCGTAATAGCATGATTTCATGCACATGTAAGCAGTTTTCGAAAGCAAATCAAATAGCACAGTATGGTGCAAAACAAGAAAATGGAGTGAAACATATATGAAAACAACACCCTTGAACGACACATGTAGTTTACTTTCAACTATTACATTTAAATTGTGTTGAGTATCTCTTTGATTTTGTTTACTACGAAATAATTATTTCGGTTTGGAGCCATACAGGGTGTATAACAGTAGTATTATTAAATACCACCTTACAATAGATATGTCTTGTGTTCTATCAAATAATGTATAATATGCGTGTTAGATATGGAAAATAAATTTACTGCATTGATTTTACTGCATATTTATTAAATGACTTACAATTGGGCAACTCATCATAACAAAAACATTTGTTTCACTCGCCTTGTTAAAATGGTAACCTTTAATAGTTTATCTAAGGTTTTTTATGTTGTAAAAGAAGATAAAATTTTAGGAATAATTTGTGATCATCAGTTTACGTTTTTGCCACATATTAAATATTTGAAAGCTTAATGTGTGAAGGCACTAGACTTACTAAAGGTTGTTTCTAATTCCAAGTGGGGAGGAGATCAAACGACCCTCCTTCACTTATATAGATCACTTATCCGTCCTAAAATCGATTATGGCTCCATCATCTATGGTGGAGCTTGTGAAAGTAACCTTAAATTACTAGATCCAATACACCATCAAGGTCTGAGGCTTTGCCTTGGATCTTGTAGAACTTCTCCTATTGACAGTCTGTATGTTGAGGCAGATGAGCCATCTCTTAAACAACGACGTATAAAACTATCTTTGCAGTATGTCACAAAGTTATATTCTAATCCATCTAACCCCACATACAACTATGTGTTTAATCCTCTTTATGGGGATCTCTATAGTAAGACGTCCTCTCTTATTCCGCCTCTTGGAATAAGAATTAAACCTTTTATTTCTGCTGCTGATATTCACCTTGAAAATATATCTCCCTTTCGCCTGCATTCTTTTCCTCCTGGGCAGTTCGTAAAGCCACAGGTGGATCTTACCTTATCTAAACTAAAGAAATCTGATATGGTGCTGACAACAACCACTCAGAAAGACAACAAAATTACGCATTTTTTTAACATAACGAAATTCCACGACTCTCCGAAAATGAACGTCTGCGAGCCATTGGTATGCTTGAAGCAGGATCGAGTCAATGTGATGTTGCAAGACAATTTAACGTCCATGGACAGCCATGCAGTGGGGACAAGTTCTATACACTGACGAGTCTCGTCTTCACCTCAGCCACAGCGATGGACGTTATGTTATGGGGTGGGATTACAGCAAGACAGAGGACCCGTTTGATAGTGGTAGAGGGAAATCTCAATGGACAGCGCTACCGCGACGAGATCATCTGCCCTGTTGTTCGGCCGTTTTTGCGTCGTCATGGCCCAGGCATTACCTTTAAACATGAAAACGCCCGGTCTCATATTGATCGACTTGTTCAGGATTCTCTTCAACAAAACAACGTGAATGTCATCCCCTGGCCAGCTCGCTCCACTGATCTCTCACCAATCGAGCACATGTGGGATGAGATGGATCGGCGCCTTCGACGTTAACCACATGTTCCACAGACACTCCAGGAACTTCGAAACATGCTCCAGCAGATATGGACAGATATCCCACAGGACTTTGTGCGATGTCTGGTCCAGTCCATGCAGCGAAGATGTGTTGCTTGCATCGCAACCAGAGGTGGACACACACGTTATTGATTTTTAAATTGACATTTTCACATGTTCATGTGTTTTTTTTTATGAAATCACGCATTTTCTGAAGTCAGTCGAATTTGAAACGACTGAATAAGTCGAGTGCCCTCAGGCATTTAGCTTTAAGATAGTTTATATGGGTTTTAAATGGCTATCAGAAATAAGATCCAAGAACGTGGCTTCCTTTACAATCTTGATTGGCGTGCCATCCAAATATGGTTCATGATCTTGGTGTGGCCAATATTTTCGACCAAAATGTATACAATTGGTCTTGGCTTTAGGAACTTTAAAGCCACTTTCTAGAGACAATTTATGAATTTTATTTAGACATAACTGTAATTGTCTTTCTATTGAATGCATATTGTTACCACGACAAGATATGTTAAAATCATCCACGAAAAGCGATCCGTCTATAGAATCATTTAAAACCTAGGCTATTTATCTTAATACTAAATAGTGTAACAGACAAGATACTGCCATTTGGGACACCCTGATGTGATGTGATATATGTGATATGTGACAGATGTTTTCTATCATCCTTATTTTATTGTTCTGTATATGCACATGCTTGAATTTTTGGTTCTCCCCGCGAATAGCTAAAATATTTTTCAGTCATTCTAACACAACACTGGGAAAAGCTCTGTTGTCGTAACATTTGCATGACAAATTAAGATGGGATTTTATCACGCATACTACTCCAAAGAAATTTGGACCTACATGTAATTTAAGACAATGTCAAATGAGGGAAGTAACAAATCGTTAGAAAAACAATGACAGTTTGGAACTATATTAGAAAGTTTCGGATGTGTAGAAAGATGTTATGTAATTCTAAACGGTAAATTGAAGATTTTACGGTTTTGTTTTATAATTGCCTTGTTGTTACTGTCGTTGTAAATAATCACTGAATAGAAAAGGTGATGAAGTCTGAATGACCAATGCTGGAGCAGTGATAGGCGGATTCTGAACCCATAATTATTGTCGGGCCGATGTGAATCCAGTGCTGGGCTGATAAGTATTGTTAATGTTGGGTCGATGTCAATCTAGTGCTGAACCGATAATTATTGCTGTCGCTGGGCCGATGATGTAGTCGACGTTGGGCAGATATTGGCCCATTGATGGAGTGCTATCTTGGATTGAAGGTGAAAATATTACGCTTGATGGTGCCCAAAAGCTGTCTTCACTCATGAGAGACGAGCTCGCTCTCAACCATCGCCTCGGAAAGCGTTCTTTGTTGGACACACAGAATCAGAAGCCTAAACATGTCTGAATAATAACAGATTTTGAGATTGCTTCAATCTTCCATGTACACTTAAGTATAGATCACAATGCATTGGCTGAGGAACGGACATCAAGATACACATCTGATGAGCTTGCCTGCAGAGTTGATTTTGTCAGAGACAGAGACATGATAAAGGGAACGTAATTCTGCACCTCACCTCCTATCCCACTATCAAGTGCCAACAATGAGCATGTTTGATTGCAACGGACCCCCAGCAAGCAAATACATTGGGCACAGGGTTGTCAGGCTACAACTTGTAGATCAAGCATAATACACAAACAAATATATACACACATAGTTTATACACAAGGATTGGCATGACAACTGATGAAAAGAGGTCTAGGTGAAGTTTGGGGCCACAATTGGACTCCCCTCCTCCAGGCCAAAGACGATGCCCAAGGCAAATGGGTTGCCCATATCGGCCGCCTCTTTCAAACAGTTAGGAGGCGTTGGGGTAACATTCTTAAAGAGGGAAGATGACTGAAGAGATTCAATAATTCTAATTCTTGAATAAATATGCAGTATATATTAGTTTCACAATTATTTTCTATATATAACATGCATATTATATATTTTTTGATAGCACACACGACACATCGATTGCAAGGGGATATTTTATAAGAATACTGTTATACACCCTGTATGGATCCAAATAAAAATAATTGTCATCATAGTAAATGAATCAAAGAGATAAACGTTAACGAAAAGCATCAGCATTAGAAATCTATTATCATATATTTCAAATATTGTTTCAGACTAATTGTTATATTTCGTTACCTTTTTAGTTATAACACTGCAGATCTCGTATTGGAGATGGCCACTCTAATATTGATTTGTGCATGTGTTTTATTTCAGGTTTATGACTGCATGATGCTATATGCATGGAGCAGGACTCATATGAATAAATGCTATAGACCATTTATTACATTGTTAGATGATTCAATAGTCACCATGTTAAAGGAAAATACAATCGTGCATATATGTTGAGAATGCGTACTGTTTATTGTCATATGTCTTGTTGCGAATATTGAGAAAATACACTTCATATTCACAGGTTTCTAACCAAACACTGCTAACATGTTGGGTGTGCTCATTCTCCTACTACTTCGACGGGTAGGTTATCGGCCGCACAGTCCTTCGGGGACGTTGTACATATGTCGCCGACCATTACAAGGCATGTTCGCTTTGCGTGAAAATTAAAAATGCATTACAATCTACGAGATAATGACGACTACAGGTCGCAAGGTTATACGATATGCTTACAAATACGGTGACTTGCAATACCATGATAAGAATAGCAATACAGTCATGTGATGTGAAATTTAAAAAAAAATGAGAATTCCAAATACAACCATGCGTGTGTAAATACAGAATGAGAATTTCATGATTATGTGGTACAGATACAAATATATGGTCGACGATGAAAAACGCTGTGATGATACATGTTGATACAAAATATTATTATTACTGGAAGTTATTTACTCGCATGTTTACCGGTGTGAGATTACTGTTACCTACATGTGACAATTGTTATCATACCTTAAAGATACAGTCGGTTACTACTTGCGGGTACAGACTCGAGATGGGATGACACGTAGACGTTGTGTACGCAAAAACCATTTGTGCAGATGATTTCGCATCGTCTGGGCATGTTCTCTTACCAGTTGCCTGTTGCAACCATTCCCCTATCTGAGTGGCATTTTGCAATGGAATTTCTCAATGCCATCGTTCTGACTAATGTTACCTGGGCTAGAGTTATAGCCCTTTGACGTCCAGAGCGGCGTCAACCATCGACGTTTTGTGTTGGTATCGTGCTGATGACAAATTGAGAAACATGCAGCATTAGGCCAACAATGTTCTGACGTGTACCCACCTCCAACATGCCTGTGGCATGTAAACGTTCAGCACGTTGCTAACCACGAATGATCAATGATGTTGCTTCCTTAATGATTAAGGAGCGGTCGGGTAGCCTAGTGGGTAAAGCGTTCGCTCGTCACGCCGAAGACCTGGGTTCGAGTTTCGACATGGGTGCAATGTGTGAGGCCCATTTCTGGTGTCCCCCGCTGTGATATTGCTGAAATTTTGCTTACAGCGGCGTAAAATCATTCTCACTCACTCACTTAATGATTAAATGTGTTTAATAGTGTGTCTCTTGCATGTGCTTTTCGAGAAATGTTGGCACATAGATCACTTACTTTCATTGCCAGACATTGGTTTATTTTGCTGTAGTTTCACCGCAAAACAAAATATACCCAACTTCATTGTATATTTGTATCTTTGGTCATTACAATCTGAATATAAAGTCTTATAGCTTTGTATTAGAGTCAATAGAAAAAGCATCTAGATACCATCATTACGTCCCCACCGATTGGAAATTGTAGCGAAGGATGTGTTTTTCAGGGATTACAGCTCTGTCTTAGTTTGAGGGGTCATTCCAATTCCATATCTCCAAATTAATGGTATACATGTGAATGGCAGGCGAGTACCTGAACATAGAGACAACTAAAAACAGATAAATTATATTGTGATTTATTGTTCCATCTGATATTCCACAGCGTGCACATTCCCTCAGTGAAGAGCACTGAAAAATAAGAAGAAATTAACTTTTGAAGCCATATCTGGGAGACGTCTTGTGTATTGCCGATTTTGTGATGAAAGCAGTAAAGAGAATGCACTCTGCACTGTTCCATGTTTTTTTTATCTCTTAGCAATCGAAAACATTACACTCTTACACTCAGTTTCTGACTCAAGATTTTTCGTCCTGATAATTTCTACCTGTCAGTAATTCAATACTCTAGATATACAGATACAATGTTGTACGGTTTTAGATCTTTTTGGATATTGGCAACAGACCATAACTCCTAGGTCCCCTCTCTCCAAATATAAAATCTATGTTATTTTGGGGGAAAAAGAGTATAGAATGTGGGTCAAATATCAATTAAAACATAAAACATAAGAACATAAAATGATACTTGAGGTAAGACGTGAGAAGTTAGTACGTCATTGAATGAGTTTCAATAGTGTGTTTTATTTTGCACCCTGAGATATATCAGCCGATCAGTCCAAACGCCAGGACAAATGCCAAACACAAGGCAGGGAAAAGAAGTCGTATTTAGTATGTGACATGGCCAGATGATCGAACAACCGACCTTTCGCTCTCCGTTCAAACGTTCTCTCCACGACACCACGCAGATGGTCTCCTTTTATCATAAAAGGGTACTGTAAATGAGTGGGTTATGATTTTACATCGCATCGGCAATAATGCAGTCATGTTGCGATGAGAACAAGTTTATTATTATAAAATTCCTGTCGACAAAGGACAGTTAGTTATTAGAAAGTATATAGACCACTGGCAACCAAAGCTAGACCACCTAACTGGGGATCATGGGGACTTACAGTGAAAAAAGGGGTACTGTAATGGAGTTTTGATATCACATTTCACTGAAGAAACGTTGAACATGATCAATGAAACCTTATTTGATACATACCTAGTAGTACTTCTGGTAGGGGTAATCATATTTCTGGTAGGGGTAGTCATATGTCTGGTAGGGGTAGTCATATTTCTGGTAGGGGTAGTCATATTTCTGGTAGGGGTAGTCATATCTGCCATAGTCGTACTTCTGGGTGGGGTAGTCATATTGGTTATAACCACGATAACCCTTTCCAGAGTTATAGGTGGCCTGTGCAACAGCCAACACCAATGCGACCAACACTACAGCAAATAGGTTTTTCATCCTGATGTTCACTAAAAGAAACGAAAAGTTATCATTAACAAAGTAACACACGTGCTGACGTGCTGAAGTAAATATTTGTAGTGTTATATGAATTCTATACTCGTCACCAAACGTACATATTTAGAGAAAGATGATTTGGTTTTCTATTTTGTATTCTCATTTCTTTGAATAAAACAGAAGGAAAGTTGTGTTGCAGTTTCCATTGATAGTGATTCAGTGTATTTTCGCATGTCATTAAACACAACGTATTCCTCTGAAATTGCACATGAACATCTCGGTCTTTTATCGACAAACCTACAGTTACCAAACATTCTGACTTCATGGCTTTTGCCATATTTGACGTGAGGTCATCCCTTGAGGTCATGCCAGGGTCATCACTTTAACAACAATGCACATACTCTTCAAGTTGTATCACAATATTGCGGCATGTCAACAAGTTTTTGGAAAACCCACAATGGCGCATAATATAGACGGTTAACGCTAAGATTAACCCCACATGCATGGTAATAAGACAGTCAAATCTGGCATCTTGTCAGAATTAAATTTCTACGCAAATGGAAACTTGCGGCGCCTTAAGGTCATCCATGGACCCTTCAAGAAAGTGATGCAGCAATACACATATGACAAGCTCCAATTCTGGCAGTCATTCACTTGGGTGTATTTAAATGATTATGAATTATAAGGATGAATATAACACAGCTGATACTTACCAGATTGCAGACAGGACAAAGATGTGTTGAATGCTGTGTATTTCTCTCCTTTTATAGAACTTAAAAGGACAAACTTTAACCTACTTTATTCGAATCAAGAACCTCTTTTTAATTAGCACTCTTTAACTGGGCCATATTTCGTGACTGGATATAAGAGGTATGCATACATGTACCTATGAGCGTTATAGAATGATTTCATGCACATGTAAGCAGTTTTCGTAAGCAAATCAAATAGCACAGTATGGTGCAAAACAAGAAAATGAAGTGGAACACATATGAAAACAACACCCTTGAACGACACATGTAGTTTACTTTCAACTATTACATTTAAATTGTGTTGAGTATCTCTTTGATTTTGTTTACTACGATGACAATTATTTCGATTTGGAGCCATACAGGGTGTATAACAGTAGTATTATTAAATACCACCTTACAATAGATATGTCTTGTGTGCTCCAATTAAAGTTGTAAAAGAAGCTAAATTTTTTGGAATAATTTGTGATCATTAGTTTACGTTTTTGCCACATATTAAATATTTGAAAGCTTAATGTGTGAAGGCACTAGACTTATTAAAGGTTTAACTAATGTTATATTTGGGATAACACTTTCTTAGTAAAGTACAGATTCTAGTACTTTTTGGGGTTGAGTCCCGTCCGGGATTCGAACCCACGCCTGCCAGGGTTAGGCACCTAATCGCCAGCACACAAAGTCAGCGATCTAACCCACTCAGCCACCGAGCCTTCCACAAAAATGAAAGTCCGACAACTGGTAGTCTAGATCACGTACTTTGAGTACCCCCTTGACAAATGTAAATTGGCACGGCTCCCATGGCCGAAAGCTATGAATACACAATGCCATTTAGAAAGTGGTCAAATGTAACTAATCTGTACTTTACTAAGAAAGTGCTATCCCAAATATAACATTATTACGCATTTTTTTAACATAACGAAATGCCACGACTCTCCGAAAATGAACGTCTGCGAGCCATTGGTATGCTTGAAGCAGGATCGAGTCAACGTGATGTTGCAAGACAATTTAACGTCCATGGACGGCCATGCAGTGGGGACAAGTTCTATACACTGACGAGTCTCGTCTTCACCTCAGCCACAGCGATGGACGTTATGTTATGGGGTGGGATTACAGCAAGACAGAGGACCCGTTTGATAGTGTTATACACCCTGTATGGCTCCAAATCACGTTAACGAAAAGCGTCAGCATTAGAAATCTATTATCATATATTTCAAATATTGTTTCAGACTAATTGTTATATTTCGTTACCTTTTAAGTTATAACACTAAGTTAACACAAATAATTGTCATCGTAGTAAACAAAATCAAAGAGATACTCAACTCAAGATGCCAGATTTGACTGTCTTATTACCATGCATGTGGGGTTAATCTTAGCGTTAACCGTCTATATTATGCGCCATTGTGGGTTTTCCAAAAACTTGTTGACATGCCGCAATATTGTGATACAACTTGAAGAGTATGTGCATTGTTGTTAAAGTGATGACCCTGGGATGACCTCAAGGGATGACCTCACGTCATATATGGCAAAAGCCATGAAGTCAGAATGTTTGGTAACTGTAGGTTTGTCGATAAAAGACCGAGATGTTCATGTGCAATTTCAGAGGAATACGTTGTGTTTAATGACATGCGAAAATACACTGAATCACTATCAATGGAAACTACAACACAACTTTCCTTCTGTTTTATTCAAAGAAATGAGAATACAAAATAGAAAACCAAATCATCTTTCTCTAAATATGTACGTTTGGTGACGAGTATAGAATTCATATAACACTACAAATATTTACTTCAGCACGTCAGCACGTGTGTTACTTTGTTAATGATAACTTTTCGTTTCTTTTAGTGAACATCAGGATGAAAAACCTATTTGCTGTAGTGTTGGTCGCATTGGTGTTGGCTGTTGCACAGGCCACCTATAACTCTGGAAAGGGTTATCGTGGTTATAACCAATATGACTACCCCACCCAGAAGTACGACTATGGCAGATATGACTACCCCTACCAGAAATATGACTACCCCTACCAGAAATATGACTACCCCTACCAGAAATATGACTACCCCTACCAGAAATATGACTACCCATACCAGAAATATGATTACCCCTACCAGAAGTACTACTAGGTATGTATCAAATAAGGTTTCATTGATCATGTTCAACGTTTCTTCAGTGAAATGTGATATCAAAACTCCATTACAGTACCCCTTTTTTCACTGTAAGTCCCCATGATCCCCAGTTAGGTGGTCTAGCTTTGGTTGCCAGTGGTCTATATACTTTCTAATAACTAACTGTCCTTTGTCGACAGGAATTTTATAATAATAAACTTGTTCTCATCGCAACATGACTGCATTATTGCCGATGCGATGTAAAATCATAACCCACTCATTTACAGTACCCTTTTATGATAAAAGGAGACCATCTGCGTGGTGTCGTGGAGAGAACGTTTGAACGGAGAGCGAAAGGTAGGTTGTTCGATCATCTGGCCATGTCACATACTAAATACGACTTCTTTTCCCTGCCTTGTGTTTGGCATTTGTCCTGGCGTTTGGACTGATCGGCTGATATATCTCAGGGTGCAAAATAAAACACACTATTGAAACTCATTCAATGACGTACTAACTTCTCACGTCTTACCTCAAGTATCATTTTATGTTCTTATGTTTTATGTTTTAATTGATATTTGAACCCACATTCTATACTCTTTTTTTCCCAAAATAACATAGATTTTATATTTGGAGAGAGGGGACCTAGGAGTTATGGTCTGTTGCCAATATCCAAAAAGATCTAAAACCGTACAACATTGTATCTGTATATCTAGAGTATTGAATTACTGACAGGTAGAAATTATCAGGACGAAAAATCTTGAGTCAGAAACTGAGTGTAAGAGTGTAATGTTTTCGATTGCTAAGAGATAAAAAAAACATGGAACAGTGCAGAGTGCATTCTCTTTACTGCTTTCATCACAAAATCGGCAATACACAAGACGTCTCCCAGATATGGCTTCAAAAGTTAATTTCTTCTTATTTTTCAGGGCTCTTCACTGAGGGAATGTGCACGCTGTGGAATATCAGATGGAACAATAAATCACAATATAATTTATCTGTTTTTAGTTGTCTCTATGTTCAGGTACTCGCCTGCCATTCACATGTATACCATTAATTTGGAGATATGGAATTGGAATGACCCCTCAAACTAAGACAGAGCTGTAATCCCTGAAAAACACATCCTTCGCTACAATTTCCAATCGGTGGGGACGTAATGATGGTATCTAGATGCTTTTTCTATTGACTCTAATACAAAGCTATAAGACTTTATATTCAGATTGTAATGACCAAAGATACAAATATACAATGAAGTTGGGTATATTTTGTTTTGCGGTGAAACTACAGCAAAATAAACCAATGTCTGGCAATGAAAGTAAGTGATCTATGTGCCAACATTTCTCGGAAAGCACATGCAAGAGACACACTATTAAACACATTTAATCATTAAGTGAGTGAGTGAGAATGATTTTACGCCGCTGTTAGCAATATTCCAGCAATATCACGGCGGGGGACACCAGAAATGGGCCTCACACATTGCACCCATGTCGAAACTCGAACCCAGGTCTTCGGCGTGACGAGCGAACGCTTTACCCACTAGGCTACCTACAGTAAATAGTCGGGACCGAAAAAGTAAGTTCGTTATATCCGTCAGTTCGTTATAAGCGTGTTCGTTATAACCGTAGTTTACTGTACTGTATATTTAATAAATGAATTACAAGGCGGCCGAATTGGTCAACTCATCACAACAAAACATTTGTGTCATTGGCCTTGTTAAAATGGTAAAAAATTTTATGACATGTACATTGCCTCGAGTAAATCATATTCTTCTTTGGCAGAAAACACATGGTTACACTTGAACATAATTATAGACACCCTTTCAAAGCAATATCAGCAAAAACAAGAACGTTTGGGTAAAAACAATGACGTACTGAGCGAGGAAAAGAAGAGATGTCATTTGACGTACTAATAAAACCTCCTTTTGCTGGGGGCACGGGTGGCCCAGTCGTCTAAGGCGCCGCGATTCGCTGTGCAGAGTTGCGTCCCAGGCCCGTGAAGATCCGGGGTAGAATAGGTCTTCAGCAACCCATGCTTGCCGTGAAAGGCGACTATGCTTGTCGTTAGAGGCGACTAACGGGATCGGATGGTCAGGCTCGCTGACTTGGTTGATGCATATAATCGATCCCAATTGCGTGGATCGATGCTCATAATGTCAATAACTGGATTGTCTGGTCCGGACCCGATTATTTACAGACCAGCGTCACATATCTGGAATATTGCTGAGTGCGGCGTTAAACAACAAACAAACAAACAAGTTGCGTCCCTTGGGCACGCCAGAAACCTGTGATTGTGGGTTCGCATCCCGGTTCGCCCCGATTAAGTTTCTAGGTTTGTCAGCACCATACCCATGCTCGTGGGTTTCACTGAAGTGGTTAACGTCTGAGACCTGCATCACTTCGGGCTTTCCTCCCACATTACAGCTGACATGCCTGGAATACTGTTAAAAGCAGCGTTAAACCCAACTCACTCACTCCTTTTGTTGACCTTGACATTTGGTTCCGACCTGAAATCCTTCAAAGTGCCTTCCTAAAAGCCATTCGTAAAAATGGCTGTGATTGGTTCTGCAGGAACATCATACTCAGTACTTCAGCAAAACACAGCTATTCAGGAAACGCGCCACTCGTGAAGAGCAACCTCCCCGTGGTGAGTGCTGGGTAACGTTAATAGCGCCTCACCCATGTAGACCCGGGGTAGAATGTGTCCTCAGCAGCCCATTGCTGGTCGTGACCAAATTGGGCAGCCTGTTTTCCGTGGGTTGCGTCCCTGTGTCGGCAGAGAAAGGTAGTCTGGTGGTTGAGGGCGCCGGAACCGGCAATTGTGTTCCTTAGCCCAACACACCACTTTGGCCCTAACATTGCCTGGACGGGTGATAGAATGCTGTTGCTTTTAGATGTTCCTAAACTAGTTTTAAATCTTATCTGTGATATTCTAGTTATCATACTATCCTTCGATGACAGTTTTTTTTATAAAGTCTAAATATATGTATATTTAATGTATAACTTCTCGTCACGGTATGGCTGAAATATTACCGATGTGACGTTAAATATTAACTCACTCACTCACTAGTTATCTTGATACTAAATAGTGTAACAGACAAGATACTGCCTTTGGAGACACCCTGATGTGATGTGATGTTATATATGTGATATCTGACGGATATTTTCTATCATCCTTATATTATTGTTCTTTATATGCACATGCTGGAAGTCTTGGTTCTCCCCGCGAATAGCTATACTATTTTTTATTCATTCGAACACAACACTGGGAAAAGCTCTGTTATGGTATCATTTCAGGCATACTACTCCAAAGAATTTTGGACCTACATGTAATTTAAGACAATGTCAGATGAGGGAAGTAACAAAACGTTTGAAAAACAATGACGGTTTGGATGTTTTGAACTATATTTGAAAGTTTCGGATATGTAGAAAGATGTTATGTAATTCTAAACGGTAATTTGAAGATTTTAAAGTTTTGTTTTATAATTGCCGTGTTGTGACCGTACTTGTAAATAAGCACAGAATAGAAAAGGTGATGAAGTCTGAATGACCAATGCTGGAGCAGTGATGATTAAGGAGCGGTCGGGTAGCCTAGTGGTTAAAGCGTTCGCTCGTCACGCCGAAGACCCGGGTTCGAGTTTCGACATGGGTGCAATGTGTGAGGCCCATTTCTGGTGTGGCACTCGTGAAGAGCAACCTCCTCGTGGTGAGTGCTGGGTAACGCTAATAGCTCTTCCCCCTTGTGGACCCTTGGTAGAATATGTCCACAGCACCCCATTGCTGGTCGTAAAAGGCGACCGAATTGGGCAACCTGTTTGCCGTGGGTTGCACCCCTGTGTCGGCGGAGGACGGGAGTCTGGTGGTTGAGGGCACTGGTTCCAGGAACAGCGTTCCTTTCCCCAATACACCACTTTGACCTTTGAATCGCCTAGTGGTAGAATTGGCCCGGTTCTATCAATCGGCTGGTCACGCCATGCCCTGTGTATGAAACATGTTTATATTAAAGTATTGCAATTTACGTGAATTTATGTATGTATGTTATTAATGTATGATATAAACTTGCGGTGGCCTATCTGGTACTATCAACCTTTCGAGTTCTGTATGTCTCCAATTTTTTGGCATGGGCCGAACCAGCCTGGCATTATATTTGGTAGACTTATTCAACTATTCACGTTGCTTTTACTGGAGTATACCACCTCTGTATCCCTGATGTTTGCATGTTGGAGATCTGGTGCAATAAAACGTCGCTCTTTGTGGCACTCCATAGTGGGTGGGGAGCAGAGGTGCTGAATTATTTTCTTTCATCATGGCTCACCAATACCCTGGTTCAAACCGTTCCAAACGTAGACATGTCGATCTAGATGAAACTGATCAAACCGGAAATTCATCTCCTGTTTTGGATTCATGGGCTCGATTTGTGGTCATAGAAGCAGCTAATAAACAGCCAATTAAACTCATATCCCTTTGCCATCTCCAAAATTTGTGGAGAAGTAAAGAATGTGACGTGTCTTCGTAGTGGCTCGCTCCTTTTTGAGTGTTCACGGAGACAGCAATCTCTCAATTTGTTATCATTAACTACATTTGCCAATATTGAGGTTGCTGTGTCTGTGCACAAAACTTTGAATTCTTGCAGAGGCATTGTTCGTGACAGAGCCAATTGCCTGTCCGACATGTCCGAACAAGATATTATGGAAGAACACAAACCCAAAGGAGTGACAGCAGTCAAACGTTTTATGAGGAAATCAAGAGACAGTGACATCATCCCGTCAAGCACATATCTCATTACCTTTGCACTTTCAGCACTACCAAAGTCAATAAAAGCTGGGTATATCAACATCGGAGTGGAGGTGTATGTCCCCAATCCACTCCGATGTTTCAAGTGCCAAAAATTTGCTCATGGCTCCAAATATTGCGACCATTCTGTGATTTGTCAGTGTTGCGGCGATGGACATGAGAACACCGATTGTGATGCAGAAATAAAATGTGCAAATTGCAAACGAAAACATCTGGCATCTTCGAAGCTATGTCCTATGTGGCAAACCCAATCCCAAATTCTAAAGGTCAAGCATGAAAATAACATTTCATTTCATGAGGCAAAGAAACTTGTTGAAAATAAAGCTCCTCCAACACCAATAAATGAAACATATTCTGCAGCTGTTGCTCATTCCGCTCCACAAACATCATCAAACTCTATTCAGACAGATTTGTCCTGGGTAAAGTCAGATCAACCTGTCAGCATAACTTTAATCAGTACTTCAAATACCTCTCACCTTCAGATATAGTTGTCCATAATTCCTCTGATGCTCTGGACATGGATGTGACCCCATCGTCACAGAGCAGTAGTGGTAGTCCTTTCTCATCACGTGTACGTGAGCGTTCACCGATTGAGCCACCATGACTCAATCGTCCAACATTATTCAATGAAATTGTAGAGGATTTAGAATTTTTTTTAATGATTTACAACTTTTAATTCAAGATTTTAAACCGTCAGCTATGTGTTTGCAAGAAACCTATCTTTAAAACACAGATAAATGTGATATCAGGAAATATGATATGTATAATTTCTGTTCACCTTCAGGAGCAAAAGCCACTGGAGGTTCTACTATCTTAGTCAGACAGGACATTCTTCATAGAGCTATTCCTCTTACCACCAATCTTCAAGCCGTTGCAGTCCGGCTAACATTTCTCATCGCCTTCACTCTTTGCTCTTTGTATATTCCACCATCTTCTCCTCTTAAGGCAGGCCGAACTTCAGTCTTTATTTGACGAACTCCCTCAACCCTGTGTCATCATGGGTGACCTAAATGGACATAACCCTCTGTGGGGAAGTGTTGATACCAACGCTAAGGTCACGGTCCTTGAAGATTTTATAACAAACAATAATTTATGTATATTTGATGATGGTTCAAACACGTACTTACATCCTGCAACAGGAACTTATTCAGCATCTGATCTGTCACTCACAGATGCTAATTTACTAAACGAATTAGACTGGTCAGTTCATGATGACCTGTGTGGAAGTGACTATTTTCCCACAGTATTAAAATCTGTTCTCCCAACTGATGAACCACCTTCAACAAGGTGGAATTTTGATAGAGCAAATTGGGCCTTATTTCAAACCCGTTGATCTGAAACACTAAAACCAGAAACTTTCCAAAACATTCCAGACCCTATTCAGATGTTCTCAGAACAGTTGAAACACATAGCTGATGAAACCATTCCTAAGTCATCTGTGAACCCGCACATTCGCAAACCATGGTTTAGCGACGATTGCAAACATGCTAGAAAGCATAGGAAAAAGGCAGAAAAGTTTTTTTCTACCGACAACCTACGGTCCATAATTTGATATTTTAAAAATAAATAGTGTAAAGGCTAGACGAACATTTAATTAAAATAAGCGTCAGTCTTGGAGAAATTATGTATCCAGAATCAATTCACGCACACACCTATATCAAAGGTGTGGAAAATGATTCAAAGAATTAAAGACAAGGGTTATACGTCCAGCTTTAAATATCTCAAAGATGGTAATGATATATTAACAGATAAATCTGACATCACAAATAAATTAGGTGAAACTTTAGCCAAGCATTCTTCATCATCCAACTTTGATCCCAAATTTCAGAAATTTCAGCAACAACAGGCAAAGAAAAAGGTTAATTTTAATTCTGATAATGGTGAAGACTATAATTAAGTATTTTCACTACATGAGCTCAACACCGCCCTTGGGCAAGCTCATGATACTGCAACTGGAGCAGACAATATTCATTATCAGCTTTTGAAACATTTGCCTGAATCATGTCTCCAAACACTTTTAACTATATTTGATGATATTTGGACATCAGGGATTTTTCCTCCTTCGTGGCGCGATGCGATTGTAGTCCCTATACCAAAACCAGGACGGGATCATACAGATCCATCAAATTACCGTCCGATATCTCTCACTTTGAAAAACTATGGAACGTATGGTGAATAATCGATTAGTTTGGTATTTGGAAACCAATCATCTCATTACAGATATACAATGTGGTTTTCGGAAAAATAGAAGTACCATTGATCATCTTGTGCGTTTGGAATCGTTCATGAAAAAAATCCATTGTAAATAAACATGCTGTATCAATCTTTTTCAATTTAGAAAAAGCTTATGATACAACTTGGAAGCATGGTATTTTAAAAGATCTTCATGAATTTGGATTACGAGGTCGTTTGCCTCAGTTTATATCCAGTTTTTTAACCGACAGACAATTTCAAGTCCGCGTGGGTTTAACCCTGTCTGACCATTATAATCAGGATCAGGGTGTTCCACAAGTCAATATCATGTCCGTCACATTATTCAGCATCAAAATTAACAGTCTCTCCAAGGTATTGAATGACTCAATTGATGGGTCACTCTTTGTAGATGACTTCAACATATCTTGCCGTGGCAAAAACATGCACACAATAGAAAGGCAACTACAGCTTTGCCTAAATAAAATCCAAAATTGGTTGCTTGAAAATGGTTTTAGATTTTCCAAAACAAAAACAAATTGTATCCATTTTTGAGGAATTATAGACCGCATAAAGACCCGGAACTGTTGTTAAACGGTGCCCACATCAAGGTTGTGGAGGAGACCAAGTTCTTGGGTCTTATTTTTGATCGCCACTTGACGTTTTTACCTCATATAAAATATCTCAAAACTCTGTGCTTTAAGACTCTATCTACTAAAAGTTGTTGCAAATACTAAGTGGGGTGGGGATCAGACAACAGTACCTCACCTGTACAGATCTCTTATTAGATCTAAACTAGATTATGGTTCAGTTGTATATGGTGGAGCTACTAAAAGTAATTTAGAGAAATTAGATAGCATACATCATCAAGGACTGAGACTCTGCCTTGGATCATTTAGAACCTCTCCTGTAGCAAATTTGTATGTGGAGGCCGATGAGCCTTCGCTTGAACAACGCCGCTTATCCCTTCAGTATGTAATTAAGTTACGTACAAACCGATCAAATCCAGCTTATGACTGCGTCTTTCATCCACTTAATGAGGAACTGTTTCTCAACAAGCCAAAACTTGTACCACCGCTTGGCATCTGGGTCAAATCTCACATTGCAGATGCTAATATTGATCTACATTTAATATCTCAATGCCGTTTTTTGTCTACTCCTTCTTTGACAACTAGTAAGGCCTGAAGTAGACCTTTCACTTACTAATTTTTAAAAAATCCGAAACAAATCAACTTATTTATCTGCAAGAATATAATCAATTACGATCCTCATACAATACCTACAAATCTATATTTACAGATGGAACCAAGGATGGTGACCCTGTTGCCAGCGCCACTGTCATTGGATCCAGGACTATATCAAACCGAATACCAGACAACTGTTCTATTTTTACGGCCGAAGCAAAGGCCATATTCACAGCATTAGAATAAATCAATAGCCAATCAAAATATAAACAATTTATTTTATTTTCAGACTCACTCTCTTGCCTTCAAGCTATTAAAAATCTATCTTGTACCCATACGATTTTAATTGAAATTATTGAATTGTTTAAGGATCTTGCTACTGGCTAATACGACATCATTTTTAGTTGGTGACACCACTTCTTTTCCAATACATTGATTACAAGCCTGTTATTAGATGTTACATCAGGGATCTCATGCAGAAGAAGTGGGACACTCAAGTAGGTATCAATAAATTACATGAAATTAAACCAAATATCGGTTACACCTACATGGGCTGTCAGTCCAGATTTGAAGAGGTCATTATGCGACGATGGCGTATACCCACGAATATTTGTTGAAAGGTGAGGATCCTCCATTCTGCATCCCTTGTGATGAAAGAATCACGGTCAAGCATGTCCTGCTTGACTGCATTGATTTTTCCATCACGAGGGATAAGTATTTCAAAGTATCGTCCATCAAGGATCTTTTTAGTCAAATCAATGCTCTTTTAATCATCGTTTTTTTAAAAGAAATAGAACTAATAGATAAATTTTGATCATAATATGTATAGTATATAGAAAGTGATTTTTAATTTGGTAGAATGAATTTATAACTTAGATTGTTAGTGGCTGTATCTTCAAAGGGGGTTGAAGTATTGTAAAACAATTGTCCCCCTGAGAGAATATGTAAGACTGTTATCACTCAAAGCATTTTTTTCATTTCATGTCTGTGATTTTAATCGTAGTAGTTTTGTTGTTTTAACTGTTGGCTAATATTTCTGACCATCGCCAGTAGCCAGAGGGATGGTGTAAATCCTGCTGCTTACCATGTAGGTAGCAGAAGTACTATAAGTCCCCATGGTCCCTAGTATGGTGGCCTAACTTTGGTTGCTGGTAATCTAGAGCTCATTTTTATATTGTATCGTGACATATAGTGTTATCTTTTTTATGATTGCATACTCACTCACTCACTTAATGATTCAATTTGTTTAATAGTGTGTCTCTTGCATACCACCCCATCACGTACTTTTCGAGAAATGTTGGCACATGGATCACTTACTTTCATTGCCAGACATTGGTTTATTTTGCTGTAGTTTCACCGCAAAACATAATCCCCTACTTTTATTGTATATTTGTATCTTTGGTCATTACAATCTGAATATAAAGTCTCATAGCTTTGTATGAGAGTCAATAGAAAACGCATCTGGATACCATCATAACGTCCCCACCGAATGGAAATTGTAGCGAAAGATGTGTTTTTCAAGGATTACAGCTCTGTCTTAGTTTGAGGGGTCATTCCAATTCCATATCTCCAAATTAATGGTATACATGTGAATGGCAGGCGAGTACCTGAACATAGAGACAACTGAAAACAGATAAATTCTATTGTGATTTATTGTTCCATCTGATATTCCACAGCGTGCACATTCCCTCAGTGAAGAGCACTGAAAAATAAATACTCTAGATATACAGATACAATATTGTATGGTTTTATATCTTTGGAGATATTGGCAACAGACCATAACTCCTAGGTCCCCTCTCTCCAAATATAAAATCTATGTTATTTTGGGGGATCATGGGGACTTATAGTGCAAAAAGGGTACTGTAATGGAGTTTTATATATCACATCATTCCACTGAAGAAACGTTGAACGTCATCAATGAAATATTTTTGGATACATACCTAGTAGTACTTCCGGTTGGGGTAATCATATTTATTGTAACCGTGGCCATGCTTCTGGTAGGGGTAGTCATATCTTCCATAGTCATACCTCCCGTTGGGGTAGTCATATTTGTTGTAACCTTGGCCATGCTTCTGGTAGGGGTAGTCATATCTTCCATAGTCATACCTCCCTTTGGGGTAGTCATATTTGTTGTAACCGTGGCCATGCTTCTGGTAGGGGTAGTCATATCTGCCATGGTAATACCTCCCGCTGGGGGAATCATATCTGTCATCGTCATCTTTCTGGGTGGGGTAGTCATATTTGTTATAACCACGATAACCCTTTCCAGAGTTATAGGTGGCCTGTGCAACAGCCAACACCAATGCGACCAACACTACAGCAAATAGGTTTTTCATCCTGATGTTCACTAAAAGAAACGAAAAGTTATCATTAACAAAGTAACACACGTGCTGACAAAAGTAAATATTTGTAGTATTATATGAATTCCATACTCGTCACCAAATGTACATATTTAGAGAAAGATGATTTGGTTTTTTATTTTGTATTCTCATTTCTTTGAATAAAACAGAGGGAAAGTTGTGTTGTAGTTTCCGTTGATCGTGATTCAGTGTATTTTCGCATGTCATTAAACACAACGTATTCCTCTGAAATTGCACATGAACATCTCGGTCTTGTAATGGGCAAACCTACAGTTACCAAACATTCTGACTTCACCCCAGGGTCATCACGTTAACAACAATGCACATACACTTTAAGTTGTATCACAATATTGCGGCATGTCAGCATGTTTTTGGAAAACCAACAAGGGCGCAGAATATAGACCGTTACCACGAAGATGAACCCCACATGCATGGTAATAAGACAGTCAAATCTGGCATCTTGTCAGAATAAAATTTGACGCAAATGGAAACTTGCGGCGCCTTAAGGTCATCCATGGACCCTTCAAGAAAGTGATGCAGCAATACACATATGACAAGCTCCAAATCCTGTCATTCACAGTGGTGTATTTAAATGATTATGAATCAGGAGGATGACTATAACATAGCTGATACTTACCAGATTGCAGACAAGACAGAGATGTGTTGAATGCTGTGTATTTCTCTCCTTTTATAGAACTTAAAAGGACAAACTTTAACCTACTTTATTCGAATCAAGAACCTCTTTTTAATTAGCACTCTTTAACTGGACCATATTTTGTGACTGTATAAGAAAGTTGAGCATAGCTACATGTATGAGCGTAATAGCATGATTTCATGCACATGTAAGCAGTTTTCGTAAGCAAATCAAATAGCACAGTATGGTGCAAAACAACATATTAAAACAACTTCCTTGAACGATGGCACTCGTGAAGAGCAACCTCCTCGTGGTGAGTGCTGGGTAACGCTAATAGCTCTTCCCCCGTGTGGAACCGGGGTAGAATATTTCCACAGCACCCCGTTGATGGTCGTAAAAGGCGACCGAATTGGGCAACCTGTTTGCCGTGGGTTGCGCCCCTGTGTCGGCGGAGGACGGTAGTCTGGTGGTTGAGGGCACTGGTTCCAGGAATAGCATTCCTTTGCCCAATACACCACTTCCACCCTTACTTCGCCTAGACGGGTGGTAGGATGATTAAAATTTATTGCCTAGAGTCAAATATGCCCAGAAGGCGGTGGCTGATGGGCCAATCTGGTAGATTAATTAATTTTCAATTAATTCTTCTGCTTGAGTATACCACATCAGTATCCTTGGTGCTGCCAGTTGCAGGCCCACTGGTGTTAAGCATTGTCTTTATGACACTCCGTGGTGGGTGAGGAGCTGGGGTGGTGCACGATATTAAAAATCAACATGGCTCAAGCCAAAAAAATAAACGTGCACTAGATGATTCCTCTGATGAGGAAAATACTTTTTCGAAGAATTCTTCGAACAGCTGGTCTAGATTTTTAGTGGTTACTGCTGATGATGGTACGCCATTGAAGCTTAACCCGTTTGCCATTTCTAAGGCGATTTACGGCATTGCAGGCGATGTTCAGGATGTGAAAAAAATTCGTTCAGGATTTCTACTAATTGACTGTAAAAGTGCAAAACAATCTACGTTATTGCAAGCTGTCAAACATTTGGTTTCTGTTCCTGTGGTAATTTCCTCACACAAGACTCTCAATTACAGCAAAGGGATTGTAAGAGGCAGGGAACGTTGTCTCTGCGATATGACAGAAGCTGAAATTGCAGATGAGCTACATGATCAAGGAGTTACAATCGTCAAACGTTTCACGTATAAAAGAGATAATCAGTTCAAACACATATCTCATGAAAATATCAAAGCAGGATATTTCAACATCGAAGTGGACAAATTCATTCCCAACCCACTTCGATGTTACAAATGTCAGCAGTTTGGGCATGGTGCACAATCATGCAAAAATCGCAAACTATGCCATCAATGTGGAGATGACTATGTCTTGGCGCATTTCGAACGTCTCCTGTGGATAGCTTATATGTAGAAGCTGATGAACCATCCTTGAAGCAACGGCGTATCGCTTCAATACATTGCAATTTTACGTTCTAACCCGTTAAACCCTGCATATAACTGTCTATTTCAACCCCTTTACGAAGATCTTTTTCATAGTAAGTCTAAGCTGATCCCACCACTAGGCATTCGAATTAAACCCCACATTACAGCTGCACATATTGATTTAGATAATATCTCTCCTTTCAGGCTTCTGTCTTCCCATCCTTGGCAACTTATCAGACCGGAGGTGGACCTGACTCTTTAATTTAATTAACAAGACACAAATCAATAAGTATATCAGCAAGAATATTTACGATTTAGTTCGATCTAAATACGACTCCCACCGTTCCATTTTTACAGATGGATCCAAGGACGGCAGCACAGTCTCCAGTGCTGCTGTTATTGGATCCAAAACCGTCTCATCTCGCTTACCAGGCCATAGCTCATTTTTCACCGCTGAAGCCAAAGCAATATTAACTGCTTTGGAATATATCCAAAAACAGTTGTAAACGGTTCATCATCTTTTCAGATTCACGTTCTTCTCTACAGGCAATAAAATCTAGCTCTTCATATCATCCATTCATTTTAGATATTTTAGAATTATATAATGACCTTGCTACTGGCCAATACGACATCGTCTTTTGCTGGTTGCCCAGTCATGTTGAAATGACGGGTAACACTATGGCTGATGCTGCAGAGATCTAATGCAGAAGAAGTGGGACACTCAAGTGGGTATAAATAAATTACATGCAGTTAAAGCAGATATCGGTTTTACCTACTTGGGCTGTCAGTCCAGATTTGAAGAAGTCGTATTAAGACGATGTCGTATTGGCCATTCTCGTTATACTCATGAATATTTGTTAAAAGGTGAGGATCCTCCATTCTGTATCCCTTGTGATGAAAGAATCACAGTCAAGCATGTCCTGCTTGACTGTGTTGATTTTTCCATCACAAGGGACAATTATTTCCAGGTTTCATCTATGAAGGATCTTTTTAAGGTAAGTACTTATTTAATTATTGCTTTTTTAAAAGAAATAGAATTGATTGATAAATTTTGATATGTATTGTAAAAAGTATGTGCTTTTGATTTGGTAAAATGGTTATATAACTGTGATTGTTAGTGGCTGTACCTTCAAAGGGGGTGGAAGTGGCGTAAAATAATTGTCCCCCTGAGAGGGTACATAAGCCCTATTTCATTCAAAGTATTTTTCATTTTCCATGTTTTTAATCGTAGAATTCTTGTTGGTTTTAACTGATTTGGCTTAAACTCGCTGACAATCACCAGTAGCCACAGCGATGGTGTAAATCCTGCTGGGTTACCATGTAGGTAGCAGAAGTATCGTCCCCATGGGACCTAGTATGGTGACCTACCTTTGGTTATTGGTGATCTATAGCCCATTTTTAATGTGTACTGTTATGAATTGTTACGAATTTTATTATATGCTAGTTTTACAGTCTACATCTGTGATAGTCTAGTGTTTTTACTGTCCTTTGTCGACAGATTTTAATGTCTCTATTTATGTATTATTAATGTACAACTTGATTTAGTCACGATATGGCTGAAATATTGCCGATGTGACTGTAAATCGTAACTAACTCACTCACTCACTCACTCCTTGAACGATACACGTAGTTTACTTTCAACAGAAGCATTACATTTAAATTGTGTTGAGTATCTCTTGTATAATATTGTATCTATATGTATAATATGCATGTTATATATAGAAAATAATTGTGAAACTAATATATAGACACAATTTTATGGATAACAACTTCTTTAATACTGTGAAAAGCGACGTTTAGAGGCTTAAAACGACATAAAAAAACCTAGCATTAACAACTCAACCGATGGATAGATATATGAGAAACCTTATTTGTCCAAACACTGTAAACATACTTTGAGACATATTACAAAGATGAAACTTGGCACATCTAATCATCAAGGTTGAAATTAAAGTGTCAAAATTCTTAAAGTGAAACACAACACTAGTCTCTGAGAAAATGGCATCACAAGTCAGTTTCTCGTGTGTCCGCCATGTGCATTGGTGCCTACCGTGCAACGTCGATACATTGAATGGATGAGGCGGTTGATGAAGGCCATAGGCACTTGAGCCCACACTCTGAGGAACGCCTGATGCAGTTCAGCTGCAGTTGTCGGCCTTGTTCGGACGTCATTTAGCCGTCTTTGAAACTCGTCCCACAAGTGCTCAATGGGATTTAAATCGGGACTGAGGGCAGACCACTGCATGGTTCTGATGCCATTCTGCTGAAAGGCTTCTCTTATTGATCTCGCAGTGTGGGCGTGGGCGTTATCAAGCTGCAACTCGGGGTTGCGGTGACGTGCCAAATGAGGTATGGCGTGTGGTCTCAAGACTTGATCAATGTACCGAGCTGCTGTGACAGCATTGTCTCTCCCTGGACCGATGTTCTGGACGACAACAGGGCCGACCCTCTGTGCAAGACCAATTCCACCCAACACCATGATGCTCGGACCACCCCACGAGTCTCTCTCAACAACACAAGCATCCGAATAACGTTTCTCTCCCTCTGCCATCTGCTGTTGAGATACGGTAACGACTCTCGTCTGAGAAGAGGACTAAGGGCATGAGGAGGAGAAGAGGACTCTTCTCCACTGCTGGTGGCGCCAATGCAGGTGCTGTGTTGCCCACTGAAGACGGTCCCGGCGATGACGTGGTGACAGAATGGGTCCTCCGTGTGGCCTGTGACAGTGGAGGTGTCTGCTCGTCAATCGTCGACACAGGGTGTCCGCACTAATGTGTGGCTGGTGTGTCCCCATGGTCTGTAGAGCAGTTTCCACAGCAGTAACAAAGCGATCTTGAAGATGCTGTCGCACAATCTGACGATCCTGACGTCGGATGATGACCCTTGGTCTTCCATTTCGTAGTTGGTCATCTGTAGTGATGGTGGTCTGGTACCATTACTGGAGCCTGTATATGGTATATACTATACAATTAGTATGAGGAAGCTTAGTATTGATTTTATTTCTCAAGAGCAGCTTTTGCTTCAGCGTCTGCTTTACTGTTGCCTTTTATACCGGCATGGCTTGGAATCAAACACAAATTGATATTGCTATCAGCCAAAATTAAGGTGTCGATCTAAAATCTCAGCCAACAATGGATGATCATATTTTTCATCTGTATCGCCTGCAAGCAGGTTAAACTGTAAGACAAAATAAGACATTGCCATATAAGGTTTGACACTACTTTAAGAATGTCCAGTGCCTTTAAGCATTTGGTTTTAAGATTCTTAATATGGGGTACAAGGGATAATTTAAGTTTGGTCTCTTTGACACTTTCGATTGGTGTTTATTTAAAAACAATTCTGGGTCAGAACGCACTTTCCGTTTCTTGCAAAAACGTACACAGCATGTTTTAGTTTCAGAATACTTAAACCCGTTTTCGAACGACAACTTAAGTATTTTGTTGACAATGTTGTGATTGTCTGTCAACAGTGTTCATATGTGTACAACAGCATGAGACATTAAAATCGTCAACAAACAGGGATCCAACAATATTTTCATTTAAATACTTAGCAAGGCTGGGTTTTTTTACACTAAAAAGAGTGACTGATAAAATACTACATTGAGGGACTCTCATTTCCTGATTCTAGTAATTGTGGAAAGGGTGCGTCGCTTTTACTTATATACTACCTTGGGTGAGAGCTGCCTGAAAGAGTCAGTACACTAAAATGGGGTGCTCATATTAAACAATGGTTTTGATAAGTGAGTTTGAATATGCACCACAGACAGCACTATTCCAACAATATGAAGGTGTATCAGGACTCTGACAGGACAGGAAGTTACTAAACATCTCACAAACAAGGAAAAGACACAATTGAAAAAGAAAGAATTAAGGGCCCTCAAACAGGAAATGCCATCTCCTTTGATAATCCCTGTAGAGGTTTGTAACACTTTTGAACCTCTAGCTATGGAGGTCCCCCCATCGCTGCCATTAATGCGTAGAGGACCTTCCCCCAGATCAAGATCTCCAATTGAAGCTCTGCTCAATTAATACAATGGAATTTTCGAGGACTTCGGAACAATCTTAATTACCTTCAGCGTTTAATTCAAGATTTAAAACCATCTGCATTTTGTTTACAAGAAACTTTCCTCAAAACTAATGATAAATTTGATTTAAGACTCATACTATTGTTTTTCTCCTGTTCGCCTGTAATCATGTTTAGAAACCCTCTTGATATTTGACAAAATCTGGACGTCAGGAGAATATCCTTCTTCATGGTGTGATGCTATAATTGTTTCCATACGTAAACCTGGACGTGATCATACTAATCCATCCAATTATCGACCCATTTCATTGAAAAGCTGCGTTTGCAAAACCATGGAACGCATAGTCAATAACAGATTAACATGGTACTTGGAATCAAATAACAAACATTAAATGTGCTTTCCGTAAAAATCGTACCTTAGTACCATTGACCATTTAGTTCGATTGGAGTCATTCGTTAAGAATGCTATTATAAACAAACAACATGCAGTCTCTATCTTTTTCAATCCAGAAAAGGCATATGACACTACATGGAAGCACGGTATTTTAATAGACTTACATCACTTTGGATAGCGAGGCCGTTTGCCTCAATTTATATCCAAATTTTTACCAGACAGACAATTTCAAGTTCATGTGGGTTCAACCCTGTCTGATCATTATAATCAGGATCAGGGTGTTCCACAGGGCAGTATTTTTTCTGTTACATTGTTCAGTATAAAAATAAATAGTCTTTCCGAAGTTTAAATTGATGGATCACTTTTTGTGGATGATTTTAACATATCATGTCGTGGTAAAAACTATCGAAAGACAATTACAAATAAGTCTAAATAAGATAAATATATGGTCGTTTGAAAAAGGTTTTAAATTTTCAAAATCCAAATCAAATTGCATACATTTTTGAAGAAAATACAAACCTCATAATGACCCTGATTTAGTTTTAGATAGCACTCAAATTAAAGTTGTAAAAAGAGGCTAAATTCCTGGGTATTATTTTTTATCACCATTTAACCTGATAAAATATTTGAAAAATAAATGCCTGAAGACCTTTGACGTACTGAAAGTTTTTTCAAATTCCAAGTGGGAGGGTATCAGAAAACCCTCCTCCAACTATACAGAGCAGTTATTTGCTCTATTTTGAATTATGGCTCTATCATCTATGGTGCAGCCTGCAAAAGTAATCTTAAACTTTTGGATTCTATCCATCAAGGTCTAAGACTCTGTCTTGGATCTTTCTGAACTTCTTCTATTGACAGTCTGTACCTTGAGGCTGATGAGCCATCTCTTAAACAACGCCGAATTAAATTATCCTTACAGTGTATCTCTAAATTACGCTCTAACAACTCGAATCCAGCATATGACTTTGTTTTTACCCCCTTTGCGATAATTTCTATAATAAAAAATTATCGGTTCTCCCTCCACTTGGAATAAGACTTCAATCTGATATTGCTGCCGCTCGAATTAGTCTTGAAACTATAGCCCCCACGCAGCTTTTGTCTTCTCCACCTTGGCAGATAGTAAGACCAGAGCTAGATATTACATTAACTAAAATAAAGAAATCTGAAACAAATCAACTCATTTATCAACAACAATATAATGAATTAAGAAATACATATGATACTTACAAATCTATATTTACAGATGGATCCAAGGATAGTGGCCCTGTTGCCAGCGCCACTGTCTTTGGATCCAGGACTATCTCCTCCGAGGGGCGGTCGGGTAGCCTAGTGGTTAAAGCGTTCGCTCGTCACGGTGAAGACCCAGGTTCGATTCCCGACATGGGTCCAAATATGTGAAGCCCATTTCTGGTGTCCCCCGCCGTGATATTGCTGGAATATTGCTAAAACCATATTCACTCACTCACTCACTATCTCCTCCAGGTTACCCGATCATAGTTCTATTTTTTCAGCAGAGGCCGATGCTATTACTGGCCATTACAACATCGTCTTTTGTTGGTTACCCAGCCATGTTGGAATCATTGGTAACACAATGGCTGATGCTGCAGCTAAAGCAGCACTCAACAAGTCTGTGACACCACTTTTGCTCCCATACACTGATTAAAAGCCAGTGATTAGATCCTATATCCGTGATCTGATGCCATTGAAGTGGGACAGCCAAGTAGGTATAAATAAATTACATAAAATTAAACCAACTTTTGGTTACACCTACTTGAGCTGTCAGTCCAGATTTCAGAAGGTCATAATACGACGATGTCGTATTGGCCATAGCAGGTATACACATGAATATCTCTTGAAATGTGAAGAACCTCCATTTTCTGATGAGAGAATTATGGTCAGGCATGTCCTGCTTGACTGTATTGATTTTGCCATCACAAGGGATAACTATTTCAAATCATCATCTCTTAAGGACCTTTCTAATAAATACTGGCTTGTTAAACGAAATTGAACTTAATAATAAAGTTTGATGTACATAATTGTTTCTTAAATTGGTAGTGTCTAATTGTGAACTGATATTGTTATTGGCTGTGCCCTCGGCGGGGGTTATCATTCGAAGTACGTTATTCTTGTCATTTGTTTTAATCGTAGAATGTGTGTTCTTTAAAACTTCGGCTAAATTTCCTTATCGTCGCCAACAACTGAAGGGATGATGTAAGTCCTGCTGGGGTCCTTGCAGGTAGCAAAGGTACTGTAAGTCCCCATGGTCCCTAGTGAGGTGATCTACCTTCAGTTGTTGGCGATCTCTAGCTCTTTTTTGTAATGTTCCGTCAAATGATGTATTTTTATGGTTCCATGCTAGTTTTAAATCATAATCTGTAATAAGTCTAGTTATTTTTCTGCCCCTTGTTGACAGCTTTTTTTTATAGATTACATGTATTTATCATGCATAACCTTTCAAAGTCACGATATGGCCGAAATATTGCCGATGTGACTTAAAATCTTAATTCACTCACTCACTCACTCACTATGATACTTCTCGTGATTACTTCAATGATTAGATAGCGTGACCAGATGCAAATTAACGTAGCACGTAACACCGGAAATACAATGTCAACAAATCCGTACTGAAGTATGCAATCTAATCCTGTGATTACACTATTCAAACTTTCATTCAATACAATTCAGATATACATTAATTTTGGCGAAATCGTGATGGGTGGGAAGTGGAAAGAAGAGTCCTCCCTCCATAACGAGTACAGGCAGAATGAATGAGGAAGTAGGTGAGAAAGGACGTTTAAAGGAGTGGACCAAAGGATCAATCAGAAAAAAGTAGTATCTGACAGGTATTAAAGTAAGTCAAGATGTGTCACAGTGATATGGAGTTGTAGACATCTAAAATCAGATAGGGGAAGTCTAGGTGAAGCTGGAGAAATCACAGAGGCTGCAAAAGGGTATCAAGGTTGATGTTTGTTGGCTGACATTCACCTGCAGACAAGGACAACATTTAATGAATACAACATGAAGTGATGGTGATAATGGATGAAAATGTATACATGACCTACCAATGAAATGACTAACAGGAAGCCAACGTTAGCAACTTTCTTAAGCTTTGCAGTACCACTTTCAAACTTGCGACTTCCATTCCAGACTATGCTTTTTGAAGTATTTTGAATAAGTCATACAGTCGTAACAGTTGTTTTGTGTTAAACTTTGGAGGTTGTATGATTAGAAAACATATTCCGCAAACAATGTAAGATACCAATATGAATATTTATTTCTTATTTATTTTTACGTGTTTGAATCGTTATCTATCGTGTAGTTGTGCGATTTTCGATCACCAACGTTGATACTACTTAATTTCGTTTATCCGACACACTCGTTAATCCGACATAATCATATGCAACCATCGATGTCGGATTAACGGGACTTGACTGTATGTATAATGAATACCAGAGGGTTATGAGAGGGTGGTACTATCTCATTCAACTACAGGTGCATGACGTGAACGGCTTTATGTACAGAAACACGGTCAGATTACCGCTATTGACCACTTGAAACGAACAGAACCGAATCACCGGTAGATGATTAAGGTAGATGTGAGCTGGTTGCTATTTTAAAAGAAACGTTTACTTTCCGAGAAATTACATCGTGAAAATTAGTATACGCTTATCGACAACAAAAACACGTTGGTCTGACTGTAGCTCTTTATTTATCCCTTTGTTATATCCGATCTCCCGTTCTTTCATCCTCTGATAGATATCACTGATAGGCAGCGAGAATAGCGCTGAACCGCAATCAGGCGCACTTATGACTGAGCATTTCACCACTGCCACAGGCGATCGAAATTGTATATCATGTGATCGAACATTTTGACGCGCTCAGAACAGATTAGCCTAATGAGTGCGCTTTACATATTGTTTTGTATAGTTAAATAGATATGCTTCGACAACTGCGACAATGAGATGCATGACAACATATCTTTATTCAGTGATGCTATCGCTGGTTCTCCGTAGGCCTTCGATGACAGCACGTGCACCATATGTGTACACTTTCAAGCGAATCTAGTCCATCAGACAAGCTGACATGATGATGTCATCTTACCTGTTCGAAAATAGGGCATGCGAGGATAGGAAGCAGATGCCTCCATGCACACACGACCCGCCAGTCACGACCTTGGGCTGATTTGGGTCACGAGGATTGGGATCTCTCTCGGAAGTGAATGATTTTACATGGCGCTTATAATTAGTTTCGGTGATTGAATTGATCAGCGTCAAGTGCTTCACTGAGTACTACGGACCGCACCCGTCTCGCGTCTGCGACTGATCGCAGTTAAAAAGAGGAAGAGCTGAAAAGGCGGTTTCACTGAAGTAAAGCAATGAATGGGAACCGGCTATTGAACAATAACAGATCGTCGATATTTCTGAAGCTTATGTTAAACTTTTGACAATCCGAGCAGACATTCCAATTCATATGGATACAAAAAAAGAAACAGGGATAAGCAAGAAGGAGAGCACAATTGGTACCCATGCGGATGACTTCGTCTTGCCTAAATGTATTACTGCCAAATTTTACATGGATGCTATCAATAATGAAGTGGCTGTGTTGATTTTACAATAACAAGGGATAAATAGTACAGTGTAAAAACAGTCAAGGCCCTATTTAGTAATGTTAATTCTGATTTTATATTATGCTTTTTAAAAGAAATAGAAATAATTCATAAATGTTGCTGTACTTAATGTATTACCTTTTTAATTGGTAATGCTGATTAACAACTAAGAAGCTAGTAAGTGGCTGTACCCTCGAGGGGGGTTGAAGTAGCATAAACGTATTGCCACTCTAAGAGGGTGTGTAATTTCCACATCATTCAAAGTATGTTTATGAATGCCAGACATTTAAACGTAGTATATTCGTCATTTTAATATTTGGCTCAACTGGTACACAATCTCCAGTGACTGAAGGGATGATATAAATTGTGCCGGGGTCCATGCAGAAAGCAAAGGTACTGTAAGCCCCCATGGTCCCTGGTATGGAAATCTCCCTTTAGTTACTGACGATCTCCAGCCTATTCTTATATTGTGTCATTAACTTATACTTTCTGCTTTTTTTAATGTTCTCAACTGGTTTTGAATCGAATCTGTGATATTCTAGTTATTGTACTGTCCATCGATGACAGGTTTTGCATTTAGTCTAAATACATGTATTATTAAGGTATAACATCTCGTCACGATATGGCTGAAATATTGCCGATGTGACGTAAAATATTCACTCACTCACTCACTCACTCACTCACTCACTCACTCACTCACTCACTCACTCACTCACTCACTCACTCACTCACTCACTCACTCACTCACTCACTTAATGAGGAGGTCCAGCTTTTCACATATTGTTTTCTCAGTGAACTTCAAATGGCATTTGCCTTCATTTTTGATAAATTGTTCTGAACCTCTGAAGGTAGATATGTAACTAAAGCTGTGGTCACCCCGTTTAGTTATAAATGCCCTATGGATAAAGGAATACAGTTTTTCCGTGAGATTGTCATGTGGGTTAGTGGTGGACAAAGTTGCAAAATATAATGTATTGACAGAATTAAACACGGTTAAAACAAATCCTTTCTGGGGGGTTTTAATCTTTACTTGATTAATTCCACTTGAATTCTTTCTGTGAATATAAAGCCAGTCCTTCGTTGATTTTGTCAGATATTATGGTTAATTCTATAGACAGGAATTTGGTGGTACATTTGCTGAAACCAGGGATCTCACTTTGTACGGATTTTTATGGGGCTTTGGAATACAGATGGATGGACATGTCCTCAGGGTTTAGAGTCAGGTCATAAGTTGATCGTACCGATGCATGGTCTTGTCAGATTTCTTCCTCAGTTAGCATACTCGCCCTAACATGTTTTGATAAGTCACTTCTACCAAGTTTTTTTCTTTATCAAACAATTAATTTAGTGATGCTTACATTGTCATGTCATTTGAGGCCTTGTCAGAGGGAACAACTACCAACCTTTTTCTACCAATTTTAGCTTTATGCACTGACTTAACCCCAATTATATAACTTAATATACGGCAAAAGTACTGACGTTAAACTTTAACACACTCACTAACCCTGCCTTTGTGGGTGAATAAAAGAATTAGAATTAAAAAGGTATGTTTTAAGGACGTAGTTTTGAGAATATGTTATATCCATTTAGGTTGCTGATAAAGGAAAATCATTTTTTAGTCATCTGAAATTGGGCATAAATATATCGATTGTTGTGAATATACAAGCGGAAAACAGGTAACCATGTTAAAAGATGAACGCCATGTTTAGTGTTTCTAGTGCAGCCTCTTATGTGTAACCAAGTGATTTTAACTCGACTGAAATACGATAGAGTATCCAGTAGCGATATTCAATACATTGCATCAGGAAGTTATTGTGAGAGTCATACCCACATATCTCCCTTATTTACTGTGTAAGCTCTTCACATCGAGCTCCTTGATCTAGATATACAGCAAATCAATGAAAACATAAAAATAAGCGTTCCGTTCATTCATTTTATTTCAAATTTAAATTGTAGTACGTCGTGCCATCTTAGCCATGTTCAAGTAATGAAACATGTTGTCACCAACACACAAACGTTGAGGTGTGGCACGGCCGATTTCAGTGTGGGAAAATGATTGTTTTGTCTTTCACACAGTCTATCTCAGTCTATCACAGTCTATCCTAGTCTATCACGGCGATGTCTTCCATCCATATGGTAGGGTTTCACAGGGCAGTCCATAGTCACCGTACAGCACACGTCTCTTTGTGTACACCTGTATTTCTTGGCTGTGCTGACAGACAACAACTGGTTGCCCTGATGGAATCCTGTGCGTACGATGAGGTTAGGGTAGTCCACGCTTATTGACTCCTCCTGTCTGCCGCATATGAGTTCTTTCACGCTGTCAAAGTTGACTTGCTGGCTTGCACGGTAGTTCAGCGTGAACCCCCTAACCTTGCATACTGTCCTTGTCCCGTCTTTAGTAGGTCGGACCAATTTGTAGGCATAGTTCTTTGGGCCACCTGACACGAACGTTGATATACTGTTGCCATCCAGCTCATCGGTCAGGTCGCCCAAAGTATCACCTAAAGGTAGATTCCAGCCACTAGCCTTGTGGACGTAAATGATACTATCCGTGTCAAAGTACAGCACCCTCCGCTCAAGTGGCATCAAGTAGCTGTGAACAAATTAGAAGGATGACATGTAAATTTCCGTATGATTAATTCATATAGAAGACGTAGCTTGTGTTTCGGGCCGTTTTGCCTTGTGTGGGCGTGGTCCCGTTTGCTACGTCACAATAGCCAAGATAGTGGGGGAATTAACTTGGTAGAGCTGATTACTCGGCTATCACCCTAAAAGAGAGAGAAGCCTGCTGAATCCCTTTACGTCTTTTTTCGTGGCAGAGTGAAATTTAATATATAGAGAGATATTTAAACAATGTTACATTACAAGATAGATGTAGTCAATGACTTGTTACATTAAATATATAATTGGCAACCATACATGAATTGATAGCGACTTGTTTAAACTTTCTTAACAGGACTGTTCTAATAAATAAGGTACAAAAACGAATTGTGAATAATAAGCGACTGGGAGGTATTTCATGTTATTTTAGCTACAACATTTCATACAGGAACTGTTAACATTTACATTTACGGCATTCTAGCGTTACTCGTGTATTAACATACAAATGTTTTTAACATACTGTATAATTTCAATGCCGTAAATGCTTAACCAAATGATAGACGTAGCATTGCCAATATTCGCATGAGACGGTATTTACGTGAGATTACCCGCGGGTATTTACCACTATGTACTCTTTCTCATGCTATGTAATGTACGGCTTTATCTATCACTTGGCATATCAACAGTTAATGTACAAGTGAACTAATCTACTAACATCTATATAAACACACACATACAATTAACATTCAAGGTGCTTTGCGGTATAATGAATGACATATAACTTATTCTTTAATATTACAAACCGTGGTAAATATATAGTTGCTTGCACAGGATACCATATAAGTTAAAGGCAAGGAGAATTTAACAAGAAAATAATGATATCTTACCTTTAAAACAGAGAGAAGGCTGCTGAGTCCCTTTACGTCTTTATTCGTGGCAGAGTGAAGTATCTGTCACTGGACTCCGTATAGATAGGGACTCAGGCCTTCTATAGAATGTGTTAGTTACCTAATATTGAATCTATGATCTAAATCTGCTACATGCGTGGCGTATTAATTACAATTATTCGACAGTTACAGAGCACACTGACCGCGTAATACCCTTTATATTCCACCTATCTGATACTAAAATGACGATGCGTCCGGCCATACACAGTATGTTATAGCCTGGGGTATAACCCTAGCCTGGCCACCTGGCTGAGTTAGATAATCCTGAGTCACTGGTTTGTGACGGTCAGTTACGTGCACGGCAACTGACTAACATGATCTACAGAAATATATTTAGGTATAGCTCGTTGTAAGATACAATATTGAGAGAAATACAAAACATATTATTGAAATATGACCACTATAATTATGGGTTAATTATAGTGATTTTAGGACTATGACATAGAAACCAAATTATTACAAATTTATAATCTAAATAGCAATTTTAACAAATGCAATAGCTTACCTGTATAATTTGAGACGGGCTTGTGCCATAACCCAGGCAGCGATGACGACATTGGAGGCAGGATGCGAACTGTGGAAGTCTTTCCTTGGTTCAGTGGAGACGAACAGCATGTTTTCGTTGACAATGAGGACATCTTTAACTTCATGCCGCTCGTCTCTCAACATGGCAAAGAATAGGTCTGGCTCTGTCACATAGCTGGCTTTTCCAAAACCTAGCCTTTGCCCAAACTTGCCCCAGTGGTTATTCAGACCTCCTTTTGCCAATGTCCGCAGCCCAGGATTCGTCATGATCCGGTTGACATCGAGTGTAACTCCCTCTTTCGGAAATATCTGATGGACGTAATTTGGGGGGTCGGTACATCCTTCAGGGAGGCCACTGGCTTCTTGTTTAATTTTTAAAAAGTTGTCTACGTACTGGCAAAAAATCCTCCTTGATGAGTACTTCTGCCATATTCGGGAAAATTATCGAAATGCCAGGCCTCGAATATGTGTAGAACCCTGTATCCACATTCGCGTATGGCTGTTTGCACCTCAATGGTTGTGTAGGTTCCCACTCATGCTCGTTCCTCATCCGTATGATCATGACGACAGTCCCCATTCATCTGACCATCTGTACATGTTCTGCACAGAGGGAACATTAGTTTCCCACCAGCTCTGTAGGGTAATAAGGGATGGTACAATTGTGATGGTGGAAGAATGCGACACTGGATGCGCCTTCTAGATGATTAAATTGCGACACATGGGGATGATCAACAACCTTGGGGTGAACTAGGGGGAATTTTCCGTACTTGCAAATGTATGGATACAAGGAACACACATCTACATATTTTATTTCTTCCTCTTCTTGGACGGTATAATGCAACTGTGTGGCGTTGGTTCTTCCTCAAAAGAATGCATCGCGAGGATCCAAGGGATCTGTCAGGTATTCAAAGGTGGATAGGAATCCTTTCAACTCTGACTGTTTTCTGACTGTCTTTGAATTCACATTACCATATCTGGACAATTTTCTCCACGTCTTTGTGTTGGCTCAGCAAAGCAAGGCGATACAGTGTTTTTTGATACAGCTCTCTCATGGTTGTTCTCAGGATGGGATGTGGTTCACACCATACAGCCTTGTAGCACTTTGTGCAGCCCTGCCAGAAACAGCCCATGAATTCAAAGGCAGTCTTGCTTTCCCTGTCGTAGCCATCAACACTGTAACGAGAACCATCCGGGCAGAGAAACTTTGCTTCCCCTCCATTGCGTGCATGCTCTATTTTGAGATCTTGATCCTCATGCATTAATCATCTTAACCGTTGGAGACACTGTATTGAGTAGTGTCTCTCCGGTCTGTATCCATGAGGTGGTATGATGGCAATGGTTTGAGGATCCAGGCAGTTTTTTTCTGAATACGAGCATATACGCCATAGGAAGGGTTGTTGCCTCTAGGAATGGATCCACGTTGTTTAGCCCGATAAATACATCACGGGAAGCAGCAGATCCTCTTCTAAGAATATCGACATCACTTTGGCAGTAGGATAGTATATCCTCAGACATGTTGAATATGGCATTGGAGGAAACTTTCTCTTCGTACCATTTGATGAAAGTTTTCCGTTCGCCCGAGGACATACTGTCGGGTCAATAGGTGTCCATGGGAGGATAGGCTCCTACATAATTCTTGTTGACTGTTGTGTTGAAGAAATGAGGGAAGTATCCTTTTGACAGTTCAGAGAGCCCAAAAGTCTTGGGAAATGATTTCAATGGCATGCTGAGAAAGTTCAAAGAATCTTTGAAGGGCAATCGTCCCACTTTCATCATCAGTATCTGCTGGCCTCTGAGTACAACCTGTGGAGCAACCACAATGTGTTTGTTGAAATATTGTAGCAGCAGATAGCCATCATATCCTCGATAATTGTGAGCTATGACCAATACTTCATCTTCGTCTTCCTCATCATCATCCTCCAAAACATTTAAGGCTTCCTGTAAAGCCGAGTTTGGAGCATCCCTCTTCCTCTTCTTGCTTCGTTTCTGGTCAACAAGGGTTAGAAGCCACCCTCCCATGTCTTCCAAAGTGTTGTCTCCTCGAAAAAAATTCGTTCTTGAAGGCCCCTCATCTTCCTTTCTCCAAGGACACCCCTCACACAGATTGTAAGATTTGTCCCCAATACACCTGCCACACCCAAGCTGTACTACACACAAGTTCGGGACATGCACTCCCGTCTCCTGTTGACATTCAAAGTCATGAAATATAAACTTTTGTTTTTCATGGGCAGGATCTACAGTGTTTGATGTAGTACCTTGGTCTTCCTTTATGGGCGTAATGTAGCACAGGTGTTTTGGGGTTAGGGGTTCCTTACAGTTCTTACAAAGGCGCCGTTCAGAACAGGTATGTGCATAGACATTGTGTTCTTAACTGCAGTTGGTACACTGATGTAGGGATTGACAAGTACTGGTTGGATCTCTTGATGTCGCTGGTAACAATGTTGGAAACCACCTCTTGCAATCGAGACATGGAATGTCTTCCTTTTCACCTTTACCACAATAGCCAGGACGTCTTCATTGATGACATCTAAATTCCCTGGTATAGCGATGGTCTTCTTTGCTATTGAAGCCCACGTCGCAATCTTCACAATATTCACTGTACCCGGTAAAAGCTGCCATGGATGTAATCACATCATAATGGCTATTGTGGTGGTAAAGGTGAATGATCTTAGAGGGGTTTTCCACTGCACTCTTGAACAAAAGCTTTTTGTAGACTTCTTGAGAATATACTTTCAGCTGGTATTCCGGTGCCAGGTTATCACTGAAAACAGTCCAAGTATCCCTACCGGTGCATGGCCCAAGCTCTATACCAATTTCACTAAACAGCCTAACTGCCTCCTGAACATCAGCCCTGTTGCGCCTGCGTATACAGTTGTGTATGAAAACTGCACCGACGCTCAAGATGCTTTTGGAAGAATTTCTTCAACTTATGAGAATTCAAGCGCCATGTTCTTAGTACGTTGGACACCTATAAGAAAATTTGAAAAGTAACATTAGCGCCGGGTTTTGAATATCGGACCAACAGTCGGTCACTCGCACTGCCGGGGTCCCGTCTGTGCATTCAAAATGGTTCGGTTTCCTTGATCTATCAGCTGAATTTATATCATGTCCGTACCATTTTGGAAGAGGGAAATCACAGTGTTCGCCAAAGACATTCATGTTTACTGTACCACCCTTTACTGAAGACATGAAAATCAACACGCTCAAGTCTGCGCATGTCAGTGACAGCTTCGAACGAAAGGCAAGGTCACCACCGGAATAAGAAAAGACAACCGTGATCTACTCAGCGTTTAACGCTAGAGATAGGGAATGTTATTGTTCACCTTTGGGATATTTTGGGCCACATAATCAGAAATCAGGCACGCTTCTACGGAGTTTTCGAATGATTTGTATCGGAAATGTTCACTTTGAGTGATCTGGTTGTGCAGTCGTGAACAAACAACTCCCGAAACAGTGCCACAAAATACTCTTCGAAGAGGACACTGATGGCACAACACGATCATCCCAAGTAAGTCTATATATCTGTACAGATAGTTTAAACTGACTTCTTATCACCTCGCTTATCCTTTTACGTTAAATCAAGTTGGAAGTTGCGAAAGTAGTCGGGTGCGTCACGCTCATTGGGACCCTCGATCTATTGAACGGTAGTCGTACATTGTAAATGGATATAGCTCGATTATATAATGTCTGTGGAAGCTCAATGCATAACTTATATAGAGTGCAAACCGAATTTGATGCGTGTGACTATTTTGTTTGGTTTGATAAAGTGGTGTCAATATCTCTCGCTCACATGAGATTGCTTCAGTTCTGCCTTGTAGTTGGAAAATGAATGATGTCTCGCATCTTTTTATGAATGAAAAAAGTAGTCCCGGTGTGACAGAGGTCACGGTTATCCAATCAAAACGAATAAAACAAGGTCAACCTTGTACGACACACATGTGGCGTACGGATTTAGTATCTTACCACCTGTATCTTCACCACGTAGGTAATAAAGTTGAATACAGTTGTGTTGAACTCTGATTCGAATAAAAATGACAAAACCCTTTTCCTTTGCATAAGAAAGCAGAGTCCGGTTCCGACTTCATAAAATGTATATGTTTGTAAATCTCTATCCAAAAGAGATGAAACCAGGTTTTGAGGAAAGGGTGACCTTATCCTCGCCAAGCGGTGGCACCCATCACAAACAACATGCAAAGGCAAGTCAAGTATTCACCTGCAAAAGAAAGGATGGATGAGTGACCGGATGAAAGCCTGACTCCCGGTTGAAGACCAGCTATTGTTTCAGCTACAACTTGTCGCAATACGGGATTTACAAAGCGTGTGAGATGGCCTGGCGGTAAAAGCGTTGCCCTGTCAGGCAAAAGTCTAGTGTTCGATTCCCAACTACCGTACACTGTGTTGAGCCTGTTTTGTTGAACCTTGTTCGGCAATGGCCAGAATATTGATAAAGCCGGCTCATTTCCTCTACTGAATTTTTTGGTAGCCCCTTCTTTAAACTCCCCCCCAAGCTAAAATTGTAACGCAATCAGAAAATGCACGATCACTTGAGCCTTCCTTATTCTATATTTCCAAATTAGGTAGATAGCTCTACATACAGCCGATACAATCATAAAACGCATGGAAATGTTGGAAAGATTTATTGTTCAACTGATCATTGCGAATCAGTGTTCATTTGTCTCTGTGATACGTTCCAGGTTTGGGTTCACAAACTCTGAAACATAAGTTTTAAATGCATATCTATGAACGTCTTATAATTAGATATAACTGATTTATGTGATATAAGCATAAGAAAGAAATACAGTTAACAGTGACGTGATGACACTGTTGTATGACGTCCGGGACTGATATAACGTTCTGATTGCATGCAGCTTAATGTGGAAAACGTAGATACCTAATAAATATGTGAATAAGAGAAAATGCACCTTGGTATTTGAAAAAAAGAGAAATTGTTAAAGCAGTGGCAAAAATATATGACCCATGAATGATGTATACTAACAGAAAACTGTGCTTCTTATAAAGTTCCAACAACAATACTGAAAGATGCACATATAATTTCAGAATATATGCATTTTCCATTGTTCCGTTAGCATACAGAGATTAACATTATTCGAATGATACAGACTATCAATACAGACTCCGCAAGAATTCGTCAAATCTCCAAGATATGTGATTTGTTTCATGAGTAGATCGATTGATAATTCGTCATGCGTGTTTCATACAATATCCGGGTCTTAATCATAATTATTACAATTAACAAAATTTCGCAGCTTTGATATGATTAACAGCCTTGATTGCAACAGTAACAACATGTTCTGACATTCAGTCTGATGTTTTTTAAAGGAGAAAGGGCACTGCAACAGTGTAATTATTGTATATAGTAATTATCTGTTTGAAGCAAAGTTATCTCATTTAACAAAATTGCAGGGCCTTGATCACCCATCCACAAAGAGATGCAGCGATACACACATAACAATGTCATATGTATAATATAGTAGTTACGAGTACTGAGTACTTACCAGTATCCATACAAGATAGTGTTGTGTCAAATTATTAAAACTCCTCTCCTTTTATAGAGCAAGGGACCAACTTCAGCCTACATTTAACTGAATTAATAATATATTACTTCACGACAGCTGACAGCATTTGTTGATTGATTTTATATTGCATGAGGACAGGATTCGTTACAAATGGAGGCCTTGGAAGATATTAAAAAAATTAATGTCTAACAAATCTTCGCACAAGCGTGGAAAGAAAATGCAAACAGGATTGAACTTCATTCGCACTCACTCACTGATTGTTACGTCATTTATTAAGAACAAGCAGAGTTAAGTTTTAAATACCGAATACTGACCAAAAAAATCCAAACAGTTTAAAGGTTTTGGATACTAGTCTCAAATGATTTCCTATTTGATTGTGCCTTTTCTCCAATTTAGATGCTGAGTTTGTTCTTCATAAAAGAGAGCTGAGATTATTTTTTCCAGTCACATTTCAAATTGAACCTATGGAAAGAGTGTTTAATATTTAATATAACTTTCTCACCATTCACTAAAACCTATCAAGAACACATAATGATCTGAAGTTGACCATATTGGTTTCATTTTATGTCACCGAAACATGGCAAACTTGAAAGTTACATGTCAACTTGTGTAAATCTCTCTTGAGTTGCGTGAGGACACTGCGTAGAAAGTTCGAGTCGCTAGTCTAGCTGTATATAAGGCGATAAGGGTGTGTTTCTCTCACACTTTTAATAACATCAGGACAAGCTTTCGTGTTTGCATCACTAATACTCGCTGAATCCCTGCCAAGGCCCGCCTGGGAAGCTTGACGGCTGTTTCTGCTGGCGGAATATATACAGTAAACTACGGTTATAACGAACACGCTTATAACGAACTGACGGATATAACGAACTTACTTTTTGGTGCTGACTATTTGCTGTAGTTATGTTGTATATATGCTTATAACGAACTACGGTTATAACGAACTAAAATAAGTAGTTCGTTATAACCGTAGTTTACTGTATTTTTATCAATGAATGTATCACCACTGTATTCTTGTATTTGATACTAACCACTACCATCATACCTTGTTTTTGGACGGTGCTATTAAATTCTCACAAAATGCACATGTGGCTCTGTAAACTTCCCCTCTGAAATATTTGCCAGACTGAGGTAGCTTGTTTAGACTTAAGTATTCTGCAGAACACATTAAAATATCATGCTGACAGCATTTTCTGTTAAGCGCTGTCTTTGTTGCTATTTTAAATTGTTGACTACATATTCAGGTGAGCTACAGTGCCGAGGCGTCTAGAATGGTGGGGTTGTCGAAAGAACACTTAGAAGAGTGAGCGACCCTTAAACCCTGTTAACTGAAACGCATATTGATCCGAAATATGACTGTTGTTTTACGTCGCATTCATTTTCATTCCGGTTGTGTCACAGCACCATGTAACCAGTTAAACCTGGGCCAGCTAATCTAGCATTACCACTAGAAAATAGCCCACAGTCACTGAGATCATACACAGCAACCACGAGACCCTTAATACTAGTTTCTGAATACAAGCATGGGATGATAAGGATCAATTTTACCCGGACCGCCTCCGTGGTCTAGTGGTAGAGCGTCCGCCCGGAGAGCGGAAGGTCCGGTGGGTCCCCGACCGCGTCATACCAAAAGACATTAAAAGATAGAACTTGTTGTTACCCTGTCTGGCGCTCGGCATTAAGGGGCTAAAACAAGGACTGGTCGGCTCGGAGTCAGTATACTGTGTCTGAGTGGGGTATTCATGTTAAACTGCGGCATGGTATCTCAGTGAGCTAGCACTATAAATCGGCATCAGTCCGGACTAGTACAAGCAGACACACAAACACACACACGTACATGCACGTCGCTATATAAGTGCAATAAGCTTGGACGCGACGTTAAACCCCATTTCACCTCACCTATTTTTACCCCAAATGTCAACATGTTTCGTAGTGTTCATTGTGTTCTGGGGGGCACAGGTGTCCCAGTCGCCTAAGGCGCCGCGATTCGCTGTGCAGAGCTACGTCCCTTGGGCACGCCATCAACCTATGATTGTGGGTTCGAATCCCGGTTCGCCCCAATTATGTTTCTAGGTTTGTCAGCACCATACCCGTGCTCGTGGGTTTCGTCGAAGTGGTAAACGTCTGAGACCTGCATCACTTCGGGCTTTCTACCACATTATAACCGGAATACTGTTAAAAGCGGCGTTCAACTCACTCACTCACTCACTCACTCACTCACTCCTATTGTGTTTGTTTGTTGATCCTGGTCAGAACTGGCCGTGAGGGGCGTAAGAGGTGATTATCGGATCGGTTGGCCAGGCTCTTAGTTGATGCATGTCATCGTATCCCAATATAGATTGATGTTCCGGTGTCAATCGCTGGATTGTCTGGTCCAGAATCTATTAATTACAGACCACTATTGGTGAATGACGGGTACAACCCAAAATAAATCATTACTCTGTATCCTTGAGCCATTAGTGAAGAGTGCGACGTTGATCAATCAATTAATCAGTATACTGTCTGGGTGAGATATCCGTGTGAAACTGTGCATGGTATCTCAGTGGGCTAATACTCATTTTAACGTGCACGTGGCTATGTGAGTGAAGTAATGGTGTTTTTTTTCTTTATGTGGAAATACGAGTATTTACACCCCGAAAGGCTTTGTCAATACAAAAAACCTCCTCTCCTCTTGGTCAACGCTTTGCTGACATGTGTTAGACGTCAATATTCACTTTCGAGATTAAGGGCGTTCTCGCACGAATTACTCTGTATGCATTAAGGGACACACACTTTCCTATTCTGGTGGTAGGGTGAAATGGGGAGGGGTGATTTCTGTTATAGACAATATATACTCTTCAAAAAAAGAAACGCAATACAGATACTTTTGGCCATAAAAGCAAAATTAGCGGACCAAGAGGAGCAAAATGGAGAGGTGTAATGTGTTATAGTGCCAGTAACAAATTTCCCGGATCAACATGATCACAACAAGGACATGCAAAACATTAGTCGGGAAACACGTACGATTCGGCAAAATGCACCCAATGCATTAACAAAGGGGCCATGAAGCTGCACGCACTCTCCGTGCAGCAGCACTATGAACGGTATTAAAGTGCAGGGTTTTTGATTGCCTGGTATCTGCGTCAATCGAACAGTGACAGTTTAACAAAATGCCAAGATTAAGAGAACTGCAAAGAAACAACGCCATAGGCCGCTTGCAGGCAAAGGAATCCCGATCAGCTGTAGCCGGGGTTTTCAATGTTGCACCCAGCACCATCACAAGGCTGTGGGATCGGTTTTAACAGCATGGGTCAACACGTGATCGGCCAGTGTCGAGACGCCCAAGAGTAGACACCCCCGCCCAAAAATGCCACATACGTGAAAGGACGACCACAGCCCCCTCAACCGCATACCAAATACCCGGACTGCGCAGAATCTCCGACCAGACCGTACGAAACCGTTTAAGAACAGCAGGTCTACGAGCAAGACGTCCTGTTCGGCGCATCATATTCAGTCGACAATATCGTGAACAACGACTGCATTGGTATCGTCAACACAGGGTATGATCTCAACTGCGATGGAGAGATGTCTGGTTCAGCGACAAATCAAGATTTGTCCTCCGTCGAGGAGATGGAAGAGCATGGGTCTACAGACGTCGGGTGGACGTTACGCCGGAAACTGCGTACAGGAAGCGGACAGGTTTGGTGGGGTAGCGTTATGATGTTGGCGCCTATCTCCTATCATGGCAGGACAGGTTTGGTCCATATCCAGGGCAATCTTAAGGCTCAACGATACATCAACGAAATTTTCCGAACACAACCTCCCAATTGCAGCCAACGGCAACGGAGTATTCCAGCAGGACATGTTACAACAACATGTTCTCCCAGGCCCACAGATCCCAGGATTTGATCCCGATAGAGCACATGTGGGACGAATTGAAGAGACGGCTACACGTTGCAGGCCGAGTGGGCTACCATGTCCCAGGATGTGATTCGCATACTCGTCTCTTCCATGGGTAGGAGATGTCAGGCCGCCATTGATTCCAATGGGGATATATGCATTATTGATGGTAGCTGACCTTCACCTTGGGTTTTTCCCACGTACCGATAACCAAGTGTTCTCTCCACAACATTTTGGCTCAATACCTTGTACAGTTCCTCGTATTAATGTATTTTCCTACCTCACACAAATCTGGCATTGCGTTTCTTTTTTTGAAGAGTATATTTATTGTCACTATGTTTTTAGTGTAAGGAGGAGACAAACAGTTATTTTGTTAACAGAACATTCTTTTCGGGAATTAATTTTGGGAAGTCGAAACCTAAGGACATTTTATTTTGATAAATGATTTTTCTTTTTAAAAATCCCATAATATTAAAAGGTCGGATGCTAAATCAACCATCAAAGATGTGGACTTTATAAAAGTTGCTTTATTTTTCGATCTGCATATGGTGGTATAACACTCTGAAACTGGAACCTTCCACCAGGCGTTACCAACTGAGGCATCTGAAATATAAATACATTGTTAGATGATGTTCATATCTCATCACCCCCTCCCTCGCCCTTACAACTGTGGTATGTGTCCCTACGTGGGAAACACTTTGACCTCTGTGTAGCACCATGGTAATCACACTCATCTCGATCCCAAATTCTGCCAGCATCGCACCGCGTTCATACTGGACCTGGGTTAACTTGGCATGTGACTACCAAATTGTTCAACACAATTCGATATAACATTTAATATAAAATGTTGATCCATATTAAATCCTACACTTAATTAGTTTTCAAATTTTCAATTACGTTATAAAAGTACTCACGGGAATGAAAAAAAAATGTTTTTTCGATCTCAGATTTTAAATAAATGCAGTTAATATACAAAATATATAAATATTCAAACAACTTAATTAGTACTAATTAGGCCTTGGCACAAATACAGCGTATCAAAGGTTTTTATGTCTTTTTACACGTAAAAGTGTGTAAAAATATGAACAAAACAGACTATTGTGAAACTGAGCATAACCAGGTGTTAGTAGATCAAGTTGAATGTCCATGACCTATGACACCTTGACGACAGGTGAAAACAGGTGCTTGAAACCCACGTGCATGTGATTTGTCAGTGGTTAGTGATTTGTGAGTGGCATCGTCAAAATATCAGAACGTAAAAGTAACATATTCCCTTCTCAAACAACAACTTACATGTCATTATTATTATGTACATAAACATAGCTGTTATTTTTATTGTTGTTTTGAGCAGGTAGCTAAAGTACTG